>NW_026060237.1:324090-648181 GCF_024166365.1 Elephas maximus indicus | reverse complement strand
AGGATTAGGATTCCGTTTAGGGTGAGGGTTAGGATCAGAGTTATTGTAAGGGTTAGTTTTAGGTTGACATGTGCGCCAAGGTTAAGATTATGGTTTGGTTTAGGGGTAGGGATAGGTTTAGTGTTAGGGTGAGCTTTAGTTTAGGGATAGGGTGAAGTTTAAGATAGAGTGAGGTTTAGGGTTAGGGTTATGGCTAAGGTTTGGTTTAGTTTTCAGGTTAATGTTAAGGTTGTGTTTCGTGTTAGGGTTAAGTTTACGGGTTCTGTTTACTTTTAGGGTGAGGGTTAGATTTTAGGTTAGGGTTAAGTTTAGTGTTAGGGTTCGGGTTAGGGTGACGGTTTGTGTTAGGCTTTGTGGTTGGGGTGAGGGTTAGGTTTAGGGTTAGGGTTGGGTAGGGTTCGGATTATGGTTATGGTAAGGTGTTAGGGGTTAGAGATTTAGTTTAGGGTGAGGGTTTGGGTGAGTGTCTCGGTTAGTCACTGTGGTTCTGGTCATGCTTAGTTTTGGTTTATGGTTAGGGTTAGGTTTATGATCAGGTTTAGGGTTAGTGTTAGAGTTAGGGTTAAGCTTTAGGTAAGGCTTTGGTGTTTGGGGTTAGGGTTTAGGTAAGGCTTTGGTGTTTGGGGTTAGGGTTTGGGTTGGGGTTAGGGTTTGGGTTCGGGTTAGAGTTATCGTTACGGCTTAGGGTTTCTCGTTAGTGTTAGTGTTAGGGTTAGACAGAGCATTAGGGTTAGGGTTGGAGGATACGGTTAGGGGTTAGGGTGACAGTTATGGTTAGTTTTATGGTTAAGGTGAGGGTTTAGGGTAAGTGTTATGTTTAAGGTTTGAGTTATGGTTAGGGTTAGGTGTAGCGTAAGTTTTCGGTTTAGGTTCAGGTTTTGAATTAGAGTTAGTGTTCTATTTAAGATCAAGGTTAGACTTAGGGTTAGGGTTAGGATTAGGTCTAGACTTAGGTTCAGGGCTAATGTAAGGCTTAGTTTTAGGGTTAGAGGTGGAGTAGCATTATGACTAGAGTTTGGTTTAAGGTTAGGGTTTGGGTTAGGTTTCGGTTTAGGGTTAAAGTTAGGGTTAGGGTTGGATGAAGTTTAGGATGGGGTGAGGGTTATTCTTATGGTTAGGGCTAGAGTTTGATTTTGTGTTCAGGTTAGTGTTAATGTTAGGCTTAGGGTTCGGGTTCGGGTTCGGAATTTCGTTTAGGGTTAGTGTTAGGTTTAGATTCAGGGTTAGAGTGACATTTCGGTTCAGGGTGAGAGTTAAGATAAGGGTTAGGATTACGGTGAGGGTTATACTTAGTGTTAGGGGTTAGGTTTACGGTTAGGATAGGGTTAATTTTAGGGTTCATGTTAGGGGTAGTGTTAGATTAGGGTTACTGTTCGTGTTTGGGTTAGGCTTAGGGATAAGTTTAGGGATAGCTTTAGGTTTAGGGTTGGGGATAGGTTTAGGGGTTAGGGTGAGAGTTAGCATTAGGTTTACAGTTAAGGTGAGGGTTTAGGGTAAGTGCTATGGTTAGGGTTAGTGTTAGAGTTAGGGTTAGGGTGAATTTTCAGTTAATAGTGAGGGTTAGGGTAAGGGTTAGGGTTAAGGTTTAGGTTAGATTTAGGATTAAGATTAGTGTTAGGGTTAGGTTTAGGGTCCGGGTTAGGGTAGGGGTAAGGTTAGGGTTAAGGCTAGGTTTACGGTCAGGGGTAGGGCTAGGTTAGGGTTAGGGTTAGCTTTAGAGTTAGAGTTAGTGCTAGGGGTTAGGGTTAGGTTTAGGGTTAGGTTTAGAGTTATTGTTAGGGTTAGGGTAGAGTTAAGGTTAGGGTTAAGTTTAAAGTTAGGTAAGGGTTACGTTTAGGTCAGGGTTAGGGTTATTATTAGAGATAGGGTTAGGTTTAGAGAAAGGGTTAGGGTTCGTGTGAGGGTTAGTGTTAGGTTTACAGTTAAGCTGATGTTTTACAGTGTTACGGTTAGGGTCAGGGTTAGAGTTAGGTTTAGGGTTAGGTTTAGGTGTAGGGCTTGAGTGAGGCGATAGTTTAGGGTTAGATTTAGGGTGAAGGTTAAGATTAGTGTTAGTGTAAATATTAGAGTTAGGCGTTTGTGTTAAGGTTATGATCAGGTTAAGTTTAGGTTTCGAGTTAGAGTTAGGGTTAGGTTTTGGTGTTTGTGTTAATGTTAGGGTCAGGATTAGGGTAGCTTTAGGGTTAGGGTTTGGTTTAGGGTTAGGGTTAGGGTGAAGTTGAAGTTAAGGGTCAGGGTTGAGCTTAGACTTAGCATTAGGGTTTAGGGTTAGGGTTAAGGTTAGGATAGGTTTTAGGGTTAAGATTAGTTTTAGGGTTAGGTTAAGTGTTAGGGTTAAGTCATGGTTAGGTTTAGGGCTAGTTTAAGGTTAGAGGTAAGGTTAGCTTAAGGGTAGTGTTTAGGTTTCGACGTTAGTGTGAGGGTTAGTGCTAGGTTTCCATTTGAGCTGAGTGTGTAGGGTAAGTTCTAGGGTTAGAATTAGGGTTAGAGATAGAGTTAGGGTCAGGGTTCGGGTTAAGTTTAGGGTTAGGGTTAGGTTTATGGTTAGGATTAGGGTTAGGGTCAGAGTTGGGGGATATTTAGTATTATGTTTCGTGTTAGGGTTTCGGTTAGGGTGAAGTTTATGTTAAGTGTGAGGGTTAGGGTTCGGGTTAGTTTTAGGGGTGGGTTCAGGTTAGGGTCAGGGATAGGGTTTGGGTTAGGTTTAGGGTTAGGGTTAGGGTTAGAGTTAGGTTTAGGGTTAGCTTTAGTTTTGGTTAGGGTTAGGATTTGAATGGATTTAGGTTAGGTTTAGGGTTCTGGATAGGGTGAAATTTTGGTTAAAGGTGAGGGTTCGGTTTAGGTTTAGGGTTAGAGTTTTTGTTAGGGGTTAGGGTTAGGTTTGAGCTTATGGTAGGTTTAAAGTCTGGGTTAAGGTTAGGTTAGGGTTATGTTCAGGGTTAGGATTAGGATTCCGTTTAGGGTGAGGGTTAGGATCAGAGTTATTGTAAGGGTTAGTTTTAGGTTGACATGTGCGCCAAGGTTAAGATTATGGCTTGGTTTAGGGGTAGGGATAGGTTTAGTGTTAGGGTGAGCTTTAGTTTAGGGATAGGGTGAAGTTTAAGATAGAGTGAGGTTTAGGGTTAGGGTTATGGCTAAGGTTTGGTTTAGTTTTCAGGTTAATGTTAAGGTTGTGTTTCGTGTTAGGGTTAAGTTTACGGGTTCTGTTTACTTTTAGGGTGAGGGTTAGATTTTAGGTTAGGGTTAAGTTTAGTGTTAGGGTTCGGGTTAGGGTGACGGTTTGTGTTAGGCTTTGTGGTTGGGGTGAGGGTTAGGTTTAGGGTTAGGGTTGGGTAGGGTTCGGATTATGGTTATGGTAAGGTGTTAGGGGTTAGAGATTTAGTTTAGGGTGAGGGTTTGGGTGAGTGTCTCGGTTAGTCACTGTGGTTCTGGTCATGCTTAGTTTTGGTTTATGGTTAGGGTTAGGTTTATGATCAGGTTTAGGGTTAGTGTTAGAGTTAGGGTTAAGCTTTAGGTAAGGCTTTGGTGTTTGGGGTTAGGGTTTAGGTAAGGCTTTGGTGTTTGGGGTTAGGGTTTGGGTTGGGGTTAGGGTTTGGGTTCGGGTTAGAGTTATCGTTACGGCTTAGGGTTTCTCGTTAGTGTTAGTGTTAGGGTTAGACAGAGCATTAGGGTTAGGATTGGAGGATACGGTTAGGGGTTAGGGTGACGGTTATGGTTAGTTTTATGGTTAAGGTGAGGGTTTAGGGTAAGTGTTATGTTTAAGGTTAGAGTTAGGGTTAGGGTTAGGTGTAGCGTAAATTTTCGGTTTAGGTTCAGGTTTTGAATTAGAGTTAGTGTTCTATTTAAGATCAAGGTTAGACTTAGGGTTAGGGTTAGGATTAGGTCTAGACTTAGGTTCAGGGCTAATGTAAGGCTTAGTTTTAGGGTTAGAGGTGGAGTAGCATTATGACTAGAGTTTGGTTTAAGGTTAGGGTTTGGGTTAGGTTTAGGTTTAGGGTTAAAGTTAGGGTTAGGGTTGGATGAAGTTTAGGATGGGGTGAGGGTTATTCTTATGGTTAGGGCTAGAGTTTGATTTTGTGTTCAGGTTAGTGTTAAGGTTAGGCTTAGGGTTCGGGTTCGGAATTTCGTTTAGGGTTAGTGTTAGGTTTAGATTCAGGGTTAGAGTGACATTTCGGTTCAGGGGGAGGGTTAAGATAAGGGTTAGGATTACGGTGAGGATTATACTTAGTGTTAGAGGTTAGGTTTACAGTTAGGATAGGGTTAAGTTTAGGGTTCATGTTAGGGTTAGTGTTAGATTAGGGTTACTGTTCGTGTTTGGGTTAGGCTTAGGGATAAGTTTAGGGATAGCTTTAGGTTTAGGGTTGGGGATAGGTTTAGGGGTTAGGGTGAGAGTTAGCATTAGGTTTACAGTTAAGGTGAGGGTTTAGGGTAAGTGCTATGGTTAGGGTTAGTGTTAGAGTTAGGGTTAGGGTGAATTTTCAGTTAATAGTGAGGGTTAGGGTAAGGGTTAGGGTTAAGGTTTAGGTTAGATTTAGGATTAAGATTAGTGTTAGGGTTAGGTTTAGGGTCCGGGTTAGGGTAGGGGTAAGGTTAGGGTTAAGGCTAGGTTTACGGTCAGGGGTAGGGCTAGGTTAGGCTTAGGGTTAGGTTTAGAGTTAGAGTTAGTGCTAGGGGTTAGGGTTAGGTTTAGGGTTAGGTTTAGAGTTATTGTTAGGGTTCGGGTAGAGTTAAGGTTAGGGTTAAGTTTAAAGTTAGGTAAGGGTTACGTTTAGGTCAGGGTTAGGGTTATTATTAGAGATAGGGTTAGGTTTAGAGAAAGGGTTAGGGTTCGTGTGAGGGTTAGTGTTAGGTTTACAGTTAAGCTGATGTTTTACAGTGTTACGGTTAGGGTCAGGGTTAGAGTTAGGTTTAGGGTTAGGTTTAGGTGTAGGGCTTGAGTGAGGCGATAGTTTAGGGTTAGATTTAGGGTGAAGGTTAAGATTAGTGTTAGTGTAAATATTAGAGTTAGGCGTTTGTGTTAAGGTTATGATCAGGTTAAGTTTAGGTTTCGAGTTAGAGTTAGGGTTAGGTTTTGGTGTTTGTGTTAATGTTAGGGTCAGGATTAGGGTAGCTTTAGGGTTAGGGTTTGCTTTAGGGTTAGGGTTAGGGTGAAGTTGAAGTTAAGGGTCAGGGTTGAGCTTAGACTTAGCATTAGGGTTTAGGGTTAGGGTTAAGGTTAGGATAGGTTTTAGGGTTAAGATTAGTTTTAGGCTTAGGTTAAGTGTTAGGGTTAAGTCATGGTTAGGTTTAGGGCTAGTTTAAGGTTAGAGGTAAGGTTAGCTTAAGGGTAGTGTTTAGGTTTCGACGTTAGTGTGAGGGTTAGTGCTAGGTTTCCATTTGAGCTGAGTGTGTAGGGTAAGTTCTAGGGTTAGAATTAGGGTTAGAGATAGAGTTAGGGTCAGGGTTCGGGTTAAGTTTAGGGTTAGGGTTAGGTTTATGGTTAGGATTAGGGTTAGGGTCAGAGTTGGGGGATATTTAGTATTATGTTTCGTGTTAGGGTTTCGGTTAGGGTGAAGTTTATGTTAAGTGTGAGGGTTAGGGTTCGGGTTAGTTTTAGGGGTGGGTTCAGGTTAGGGTCAGGGATAGGGTTTGGGTTAGGTTTAGGGTTAGGGTTAGGGTTAGAGTTAGGTTTAGGGTTAGCTTTAGTTTTGGTTAGGGTTAGGATTTGAATGGATTTAGGTTAGGTTTAGGGTTCTGGATAGGGTGAAATTTTGGTTAAAGGTGAGGGTTCGGTTTAGGTTTAGGGTTAGAGTTATTGTTAGGGGTTAGGGTTAGGTTTGAGCTTATGGTAGGTTCAAAGTCTGGATTAAGGTTAGGTTAGGGTTATGGTCAGGGTTAGGATTAGGATTCCGTTTAGGGTGAGGGTTAGGATCAGAGTTATTGTAAGGGTTAGTTTTAGGTTGACATGTGCGCCAAGGTTAAGGTTATGGTTTGGTTTAGGGGTAGGGATAGGTTTAGTGTTAGGGTGAGCTTTAGTTTAGGGATAGGGTGAAGTTTAAGATAGAGTGAGGTTTAGGGTTAGGGTTATGGCTAAGGTTTGGTTTAGTTTTCAGGTTAATGTTAAGGTTGTGTTTCGTGTTAGGGTTAAGTTTACGGGTTCTGTTTACTTTTAGGGTGAGGGTTAGATTTTAGGTTAGGGTTAAGTTTAGTGTTAGGATTCGCGTTAGGGTGACGGTTTGTGTCAGGCTTTGTGGTTGGGGTGAGGGTTAGGTTTAGGGTTAGGGTTGGGTAGGGTTCGGATTATGGTTATGGTAAGGTGTTAGGGGTTAGAGATTTAGTTTAGGGTGAGGGTTTGGGTGAGTGTCTCGGTTAGTCACTGTGGTTCTGGTCATGCTTAGTTTTGGTTTATGGTTAGGGTTACGTTTATGATCAGGTTTAGGGTTAGTGTTAGAGTTAGGGTTAAGCTTTAGGTAAGGCTTTGGTGTTTGGGGTTAGGGTTTAGGTAAGGCTTTGGTGTTTGGGGTTAGGGTTTGGGTTGGGGTTAGGGTTTGGGTTCGGGTTAGAGTTATCGTTACGGCTTAGGGTTTCTCGTTAGTGTTAGTGTTAGGGTTAGACAGAGCATTAGGGTTAGGGTTGGAGGATACGGTTAGGGGTTAGGGTGACGGTTATGGTTAGTTTTATGGTTAAGGTGAGGGTTTAGGGTAAGTGTTATGTTTAAGGTTAGAGTTAGGGTTAGGGTTAGGTGTAGCGTAAATTTTCGGTTTAGGTTCAGGTTTTGAATTAGAGTTAGTGTTCTATTTAAGATCAAGGTTAGACTTAGGGTTAGGGTTAGGATTAGGTCTAGACTTAGGTTCAGGGCTAATGTAAGGCTTAGTTTTAGGGTTAGAGGTGGAGTAGCATTATGACTAGAGTTTGGTTTAAGGTTAGGGTTTGGGTTAGGTTTAGGTTTAGGGTTAAAGTTAGGGTTAGGGTTGGATGAAGTTTAGGATGGGGTGAGGGTTATTCTTATGGTTAGGGCTAGAGTTTGATTTTGTGTTCAGGTTAGTGTTAAGGTTAGGCTTAGGGTTCGGGTTCGGGTTCGGAATTTCGTTTAGGGTTAGTGTTAGGTTTAGATTCAGGGTTAGAGTGACATTTCGGTTCAGGGGGAGGGTTAAGATAAGGGTTAGGATTACGGTGAGGATTATACTTAGTGTTAGAGGTTAGGTTTACGGTTAGGATAGGGTTAAGTTTAGGGTTCATGTTAGGGTTAGTGTTAGATTAGGGTTACTGTTCGTGTTTGGGTTAGGCTTAGGGATAAGTTTAGGGATAGCTTTAGGTTTAGGGTTGGGGATAGGTTTAGGGGTTAGGGTGAGAGTTAGCATTAGGTTTACAGTTAAGGTGAGGGTTTAGGGTAAGTGCTATGGTTAGGGTTAGTGTTAGAGTTAGGGTTAGGGTGAATTTTCAGTTAATAGTGAGGGTTAGGGTAAGGGTTAGGGTTAAGGTTTAGGTTAGATTTAGGATTAAGATTAGTGTTAGGGTTAGGTTTAAGGTCCGGGTTAGGGTAGGGGTAAGGTTAGGGTTAAGGCTAGGTTTACGGTCAGGGGTAGGGCTAGGTTAGGTTTAGGGTTAACTTTAGAGTTAGAGTTAGTGCTAGGGGTTAGGGTTAGGTTTAGGGTTAGGTTTAGAGTTATTGTTAGGGTTAGGGTAGAGTTAAGGTTAGGGTTAAGTTTAAAGTTAGGTAAGGGTTACGTTTAGGTCAGGGTTAGGGTTATTATTAGAGATAGGGTTAGGTTTAGAGAAAGGGTTAGGGTTCGTGTGAGGGTTAGTGTTAGGTTTACAGTTAAGCTGATGTTTTACAGTGTTACGGTTAGGGTCAGGGTTAGAGTTAGGTTTAGGGTTAGGTTTAGGTGTAGGGCTTGAGTGAGGCGATAGTTCAGGGTTAGATTTAGGGTGAAGGTTAAGATTATTGTTAGTGTAAATATTAGAGTTAGGCGTTTGTGTTAAGGTTATGATCAGGTTAAGTTTAGGTTTAGAGTTATAGTGAGGGTTAGGGTTAGGTTTTGGTGTTTGTGTTAATGTTAGGGTCAGGATTAGGGTAGCTTTAGGGTTAGGGTTTGGTTTAGGGTTAGGGTTAGGGTGAAGTTGAAGTTAAGGGTCAGGGTTGAGCTTAGTCTTAGCATTAGGGTTTAGGGTTAGGGTTAAGGTTAGGATAGGTTTTAGGGTTAAGATTAGTTTTAGGGTTAGGGTAAGTGTTAGGCTTAAGTCATGGTTAGGTTTAGGGCTAGTTTAAGGTTAGAGGTAAGGTTAGCTTAAGGGTAGTGTTTAGGTTTCGACGTTAGTGTGAGGGTTAGTGCTAGGTTTCCATTTCAGCTGAGTGTGTAGGGTAAGTTTTAGGGTTAGAATTAGGGTTAGAGATAGAGTTAGGGTCAGGGTTCGCGTTAAGTTTAGGGTTAGGGTTAGGTTTATGGTTAGAATTAGGGTTAGGGTCAGAGTTGGGGGATATTTAGTATTATGTTTCGTGTTAGGGTTTCGGTTAGGGTGAAGTTTATGTTAAGTGTGAGGGTTAGGGTTCGGGTTAGTTTTAGGGGTTGGGTTCAGTTTAGGGTCAGGGATAGGGTTTGGGTTAGGTTTAGGGTTCGGGTTAGGGTTAGGGTTAGAGTTAGGTCTAGGGTTAGCTTTAGTTTTGGTTAGGGTTAGGATTTGAATGGATTTAGGTTAGGTTTAGGGTTCTGGATAGGGTGAAATTTTGGTTAAAGGTGAGGGTTCGGTTTAGGTTTAGGGTTAGAGTTTTTGTTAGGGGTTAGGGTTAGGTTTGAGCTTATGGTAGGTTTAAAGTCTGGGTTAAGGTTAGGTTAGGGTTATGTTCAGGGTTAGGATTAGGATTCCGTTTAGGGTGAGGGTTAGGATCAGAGTTATTGTAAGGGTTAGTTTTAGGTTGACATGTGCGCCAAGGTTAAGATTATGGTTTGGTTTAGGGGTAGGGATAGGTTTAGTGTTAGGGTGAGCTTTAGTTTAGGGATAGGGTGAAGTTTAAGATAGAGTGAGGTTTAGGGTTAGGGTTATGGCTAAGGTTTGGTTTAGTTTTCAGGTTAATGTTAAGGTTGTGTTTCGTGTTAGGGTTAAGTTTACGGGTTCTGTTTACTTTTAGGGTGAGGGTTAGATTTTAGGTTAGGGTTAAGTTTAGTGTTAGGGTTCGGGTTAGGGTGACGGTTTGTGTTAGGCTTTGTGGTTGGGGTGAGGGTTAGGTTTAGGGTTAGGGTTGGGTAGGGTTCGGATTATGGTTATGGTAAGGTGTTAGGGGTTAGAGATTTAGTTTAGGGTGAGGGTTTGGGTGAGTGTCTCGGTTAGTCACTGTGGTTCTGGTCATGCTTAGTTTTGGTTTATGGTTAGGGTTAGGTTTATGATCAGGTTTAGGGTTAGTGTTAGAGTTAGGGTTAAGCTTTAGGTAAGGCTTTGGTGTTTGGGGTTAGGGTTTAGGTAAGGCTTTGGTGTTTGGGGTTAGGGTTTGGGTTGGGGTTAGGGTTTGGGTTCGGGTTAGAGTTATCGTTACGGCTTAGGGTTTCTCGTTAGTGTTAGTGTTAGGGTTAGACAGAGCATTAGGGTTAGGGTTGGAGGATACGGTTAGGGGTTAGGGTGACAGTTATGGTTAGTTTTATGGTTAAGGTGAGGGTTTAGGGTAAGTGTTATGTTTAAGGTTTGAGTTATGGTTAGGGTTAGGTGTAGCGTAAGTTTTCGGTTTAGGTTCAGGTTTTGAATTAGAGTTAGTGTTCTATTTAAGATCAAGGTTAGACTTAGGGTTAGGGTTAGGATTAGGTCTAGACTTAGGTTCAGGGCTAATGTAAGGCTTAGTTTTAGGGTTAGAGGTGGAGTAGCATTATGACTAGAGTTTGGTTTAAGGTTAGGGTTTGGGTTAGGTTTCGGTTTAGGGTTAAAGTTAGGGTTAGGGTTGGATGAAGTTTAGGATGGGGTGAGGGTTATTCTTATGGTTAGGGCTAGAGTTTGATTTTGTGTTCAGGTTAGTGTTAATGTTAGGCTTAGGGTTCGGGTTCGGGTTCGGAATTTCGTTTAGGGTTAGTGTTAGGTTTAGATTCAGGGTTAGAGTGACATTTCGGTTCAGGGTGAGAGTTAAGATAAGGGTTAGGATTACGGTGAGGGTTATACTTAGTGTTAGGGGTTAGGTTTACGGTTAGGATAGGGTTAATTTTAGGGTTCATGTTAGGGGTAGTGTTAGATTAGGGTTACTGTTCGTGTTTGGGTTAGGCTTAGGGATAAGTTTAGGGATAGCTTTAGGTTTAGGGTTGGGGATAGGTTTAGGGGTTAGGGTGAGAGTTAGCATTAGGTTTACAGTTAAGGTGAGGGTTTAGGGTAAGTGCTATGGTTAGGGTTAGTGTTAGAGTTAGGGTTAGGGTGAATTTTCAGTTAATAGTGAGGGTTAGGGTAAGGGTTAGGGTTAAGGTTTAGGTTAGATTTAGGATTAAGATTAGTGTTAGGGTTAGGTTTAGGGTCCGGGTTAGGGTAGGGGTAAGGTTAGGGTTAAGGCTAGGTTTACGGTCAGGGGTAGGGCTAGGTTAGGGTTAGGGTTAGCTTTAGAGTTAGAGTTAGTGCTAGGGGTTAGGGTTAGGTTTAGGGTTAGGTTTAGAGTTATTGTTAGGGTTAGGGTAGAGTTAAGGTTAGGGTTAAGTTTAAAGTTAGGTAAGGGTTACGTTTAGGTCAGGGTTAGGGTTATTATTAGAGATAGGGTTAGGTTTAGAGAAAGGGTTAGGGTTCGTGTGAGGGTTAGTGTTAGGTTTACAGTTAAGCTGATGTTTTACAGTGTTACGGTTAGGGTCAGGGTTAGAGTTAGGTTTAGGGTTAGGTTTAGGTGTAGGGCTTGAGTGAGGCGATAGTTTAGGGTTAGATTTAGGGTGAAGGTTAAGATTAGTGTTAGTGTAAATATTAGAGTTAGGCGTTTGTGTTAAGGTTATGATCAGGTTAAGTTTAGGTTTCGAGTTAGAGTTAGGGTTAGGTTTTGGTGTTTGTGTTAATGTTAGGGTCAGGATTAGGGTAGCTTTAGGGTTAGGGTTTGGTTTAGGGTTAGGGTTAGGGTGAAGTTGAAGTTAAGGGTCAGGGTTGAGCTTAGACTTAGCATTAGGGTTTAGGGTTAGGGTTAAGGTTAGGATAGGTTTTAGGGTTAAGATTAGTTTTAGGCTTAGGTTAAGTGTTAGGGTTAAGTCATGGTTAGGTTTAGGGCTAGTTTAAGGTTAGAGGTAAGGTTAGCTTAAGGGTAGTGTTTAGGTTTCGACGTTAGTGTGAGGGTTAGTGCTAGGTTTCCATTTGAGCTGAGTGTGTAGGGTAAGTTCTAGGGTTAGAATTAGGGTTAGAGATAGAGTTAGGGTCAGGGTTCGGGTTAAGTTTAGGGTTAGGGTTAGGTTTATGGTTAGGATTAGGGTTAGGGTCAGAGTTGGGGGATATTTAGTATTATGTTTCGTGTTAGGGTTTCGGTTAGGGTGAAGTTTATGTTAAGTGTGAGGGTTAGGGTTCGGGTTAGTTTTAGGGGTGGGTTCAGGTTAGGGTCAGGGATAGGGTTTGGGTTAGGTTTAGGGTTAGGGTTAGGGTTAGAGTTAGGTTTAGGGTTAGCTTTAGTTTTGGTTAGGGTTAGGATTTGAATGGATTTAGGTTAGGTTTAGGGTTCTGGATAGGGTGAAATTTTGGTTAAAGGTGAGGGTTCGGTTTAGGTTTAGGGTTAGAGTTATTGTTAGGGGTTAGGGTTAGGTTTGAGCTTATGGTAGGTTCAAAGTCTGGATTAAGGTTAGGTTAGGGTTATGGTCAGGGTTAGGATTAGGATTCCGTTTAGGGTGAGGGTTAGGATCAGAGTTATTGTAAGGGTTAGTTTTAGGTTGACATGTGCGCCAAGGTTAAGGTTATGGTTTGGTTTAGGGGTAGGGATAGGTTTAGTGTTAGGGTGAGCTTTAGTTTAGGGATAGGGTGAAGTTTAAGATAGAGTGAGGTTTAGGGTTAGGGTTATGGCTAAGGTTTGGTTTAGTTTTCAGGTTAATGTTAAGGTTGTGTTTCGTGTTAGGGTTAAGTTTACGGGTTCTGTTTACTTTTAGGGTGAGGGTTAGATTTTAGGTTAGGGTTAAGTTTAGTGTTAGGATTCGCGTTAGGGTGACGGTTTGTGTCAGGCTTTGTGGTTGGGGTGAGGGTTAGGTTTAGGGTTAGGGTTGGGTAGGGTTCGGATTATGGTTATGGTAAGGTGTTAGGGGTTAGAGATTTAGTTTAGGGTGAGGGTTTGGGTGAGTGTCTCGGTTAGTCACTGTGGTTCTGGTCATGCTTAGTTTTGGTTTATGGTTAGGGTTACGTTTATGATCAGGTTTAGGGTTAGTGTTAGAGTTAGGGTTAAGCTTTAGGTAAGGCTTTGGTGTTTGGGGTTAGGGTTTAGGTAAGGCTTTGGTGTTTGGGGTTAGGGTTTGGGTTGGGGTTAGGGTTTGGGTTCGGGTTAGAGTTATCGTTACGGCTTAGGGTTTCTCGTTAGTGTTAGTGTTAGGGTTAGACAGAGCATTAGGGTTAGGGTTGGAGGATACGGTTAGGGGTTAGGGTGACGGTTATGGTTAGTTTTATGGTTAAGGTGAGGGTTTAGGGTAAGTGTTATGTTTAAGGTTAGAGTTAGGGTTAGGGTTAGGTGTAGCGTAAATTTTCGGTTTAGGTTCAGGTTTTGAATTAGAGTTAGTGTTCTATTTAAGATCAAGGTTAGACTTAGGGTTAGGGTTAGGATTAGGTCTAGACTTAGGTTCAGGGCTAATGTAAGGCTTAGTTTTAGGGTTAGAGGTGGAGTAGCATTATGACTAGAGTTTGGTTTAAGGTTAGGGTTTGGGTTAGGTTTCGGTTTAGGGTTAAAGTTAGGGTTAGGGTTGGATGAAGTTTAGGATGGGGTGAGGGTTATTCTTATGGTTAGGGCTAGAGTTTGATTTTGTGTTCAGGTTAGTGTTAAGGTTAGGCTTAGGGTTCGGGTTCGGGTTCGGAATTTCGTTTAGGGTTAGTGTTAGGTTTAGATTCAGGGTTAGAGTGACATTTCGGTTCAGGGGGAGGGTTAAGATAAGGGTTAGGATTACGGTGAGGATTATACTTAGTGTTAGAGGTTAGGTTTACGGTTAGGATAGGGTTAAGTTTAGGGTTCATGTTAGGGTTAGTGTTAGATTAGGGTTACTGTTCGTGTTTGGGTTAGGCTTAGGGATAAGTTTAGGGATAGCTTTAGGTTTAGGGTTGGGGATAGGTTTAGGGGTTAGGGTGAGAGTTAGCATTAGGTTTACAGTTAAGGTGAGGGTTTAGGGTAAGTGCTATGGTTAGGGTTAGTGTTAGAGTTAGGGTTAGGGTGAATTTTCAGTTAATAGTGAGGGTTAGGGTAAGGGTTAGGGTTAAGGTTTAGGTTAGATTTAGGATTAAGATTAGTGTTAGGGTTAGGTTTAAGGTCCGGGTTAGGGTAGGGGTAAGGTTAGGGTTAAGGCTAGGTTTACGGTCAGGGGTAGGGCTAGGTTAGGTTTAGGGTTAACTTTAGAGTTAGAGTTAGTGCTAGGGGTTAGGGTTAGGTTTAGGGTTAGGTTTAGAGTTATTGTTAGGGTTAGGGTAGAGTTAAGGTTAGGGTTAAGTTTAAAGTTAGGTAAGGGTTACGTTTAGGTCAGGGTTAGGGTTATTATTAGAGATAGGGTTAGGTTTAGAGAAAGGGTTAGGGTTCGTGTGAGGGTTAGTGTTAGGTTTACAGTTAAGCTGATGTTTTACAGTGTTACGGTTAGGGTCAGGGTTAGAGTTAGGTTTAGGGTTAGGTTTAGGTGTAGGGCTTGAGTGAGGCGATAGTTCAGGGTTAGATTTAGGGTGAAGGTTAAGATTATTGTTAGTGTAAATATTAGAGTTAGGCGTTTGTGTTAAGGTTATGATCAGGTTAAGTTTAGGTTTAGAGTTATAGTGAGGGTTAGGGTTAGGTTTTGGTGTTTGTGTTAATGTTAGGGTCAGGATTAGGGTAGCTTTAGGGTTAGGGTTTGGTTTAGGGTTAGGGTTAGGGTGAAGTTGAAGTTAAGGGTCAGGGTTGAGCTTAGTCTTAGCATTAGGGTTTAGGGTTAGGGTTAAGGTTAGGATAGGTTTTAGGGTTAAGATTAGTTTTAGGGTTAGGGTAAGTGTTAGGCTTAAGTCATGGTTAGGTTTAGGGCTAGTTTAAGGTTAGAGGTAAGGTTAGCTTAAGGGTAGTGTTTAGGTTTCGACGTTAGTGTGAGGGTTAGTGCTAGGTTTCCATTTCAGCTGAGTGTGTAGGGTAAGTTTTAGGGTTAGAATTAGGGTTAGAGATAGAGTTAGGGTCAGGGTTCGCGTTAAGTTTAGGGTTAGGGTTAGGTTTATGGTTAGAATTAGGGTTAGGGTCAGAGTTGGGGGATATTTAGTATTATGTTTCGTGTTAGGGTTTCGGTTAGGGTGAAGTTTATGTTAAGTGTGAGGGTTAGGGTTCGGGTTAGTTTTAGGGGTTGGGTTCAGTTTAGGGTCAGGGATAGGGTTTGGGTTAGGTTTAGGGTTCGGGTTAGGGTTAGGGTTAGAGTTAGGTCTAGGGTTAGCTTTAGTTTTGGTTAGGGTTAGGATTTGAATGGATTTAGGTTAGGTTTAGGGTTCTGGATAGGGTGAAATTTTGGTTAAAGGTGAGGGTTCGGTTTAGGTTTAGGGTTAGAGTTTTTGTTAGGGGTTAGGGTTAGGTTTGAGCTTATGGTAGGTTTAAAGTCTGGGTTAAGGTTAGGTTAGGGTTATGTTCAGGGTTAGGATTAGGATTCCGTTTAGGGTGAGGGTTAGGATCAGAGTTATTGTAAGGGTTAGTTTTAGGTTGACATGTGCGCCAAGGTTAAGATTATGGTTTGGTTTAGGGGTAGGGATAGGTTTAGTGTTAGGGTGAGCTTTAGTTTAGGGATAGGGTGAAGTTTAAGATAGAGTGAGGTTTAGGGTTAGGGTTATGGCTAAGGTTTGGTTTAGTTTTCAGGTTAATGTTAAGGTTGTGTTTCGTGTTAGGGTTAAGTTTACGGGTTCTGTTTACTTTTAGGGTGAGGGTTAGATTTTAGGTTAGGGTTAAGTTTAGTGTTAGGGTTCGGGTTAGGGTGACGGTTTGTGTTAGGCTTTGTGGTTGGGGTGAGGGTTAGGTTTAGGGTTAGGGTTGGGTAGGGTTCGGATTATGGTTATGGTAAGGTGTTAGGGGTTAGAGATTTAGTTTAGGGTGAGGGTTTGGGTGAGTGTCTCGGTTAGTCACTGTGGTTCTGGTCATGCTTAGTTTTGGTTTATGGTTAGGGTTAGGTTTATGATCAGGTTTAGGGTTAGTGTTAGAGTTAGGGTTAAGCTTTAGGTAAGGCTTTGGTGTTTGGGGTTAGGGTTTAGGTAAGGCTTTGGTGTTTGGGGTTAGGGTTTGGGTTGGGGTTAGGGTTTGGGTTCGGGTTAGAGTTATCGTTACGGCTTAGGGTTTCTCGTTAGTGTTAGTGTTAGGGTTAGACAGAGCATTAGGGTTAGGGTTGGAGGATACGGTTAGGGGTTAGGGTGACAGTTATGGTTAGTTTTATGGTTAAGGTGAGGGTTTAGGGTAAGTGTTATGTTTAAGGTTTGAGTTATGGTTAGGGTTAGGTGTAGCGTAAGTTTTCGGTTTAGGTTCAGGTTTTGAATTAGAGTTAGTGTTCTATTTAAGATCAAGGTTAGACTTAGGGTTAGGGTTAGGATTAGGTCTAGACTTAGGTTCAGGGCTAATGTAAGGCTTAGTTTTAGGGTTAGAGGTGGAGTAGCATTATGACTAGAGTTTGGTTTAAGGTTAGGGTTTGGGTTAGGTTTCGGTTTAGGGTTAAAGTTAGGGTTAGGGTTGGATGAAGTTTAGGATGGGGTGAGGGTTATTCTTATGGTTAGGGCTAGAGTTTGATTTTGTGTTCAGGTTAGTGTTAATGTTAGGCTTAGGGTTCGGGTTCGGGTTCGGAATTTCGTTTAGGGTTAGTGTTAGGTTTAGATTCAGGGTTAGAGTGACATTTCGGTTCAGGGTGAGAGTTAAGATAAGGGTTAGGATTACGGTGAGGGTTATACTTAGTGTTAGGGGTTAGGTTTACGGTTAGGATAGGGTTAATTTTAGGGTTCATGTTAGGGGTAGTGTTAGATTAGGGTTACTGTTCGTGTTTGGGTTAGGCTTAGGGATAAGTTTAGGGATAGCTTTAGGTTTAGGGTTGGGGATAGGTTTAGGGGTTAGGGTGAGAGTTAGCATTAGGTTTACAGTTAAGGTGAGGGTTTAGGGTAAGTGCTATGGTTAGGGTTAGTGTTAGAGTTAGGGTTAGGGTGAATTTTCAGTTAATAGTGAGGGTTAGGGTAAGGGTTAGGGTTAAGGTTTAGGTTAGATTTAGGATTAAGATTAGTGTTAGGGTTAGGTTTAGGGTCCGGGTTAGGGTAGGGGTAAGGTTAGGGTTAAGGCTAGGTTTACGGTCAGGGGTAGGGCTAGGTTAGGGTTAGGGTTAGCTTTAGAGTTAGAGTTAGTGCTAGGGGTTAGGGTTAGGTTTAGGGTTAGGTTTAGAGTTATTGTTAGGGTTAGGGTAGAGTTAAGGTTAGGGTTAAGTTTAAAGTTAGGTAAGGGTTACGTTTAGGTCAGGGTTAGGGTTATTATTAGAGATAGGGTTAGGTTTAGAGAAAGGGTTAGGGTTCGTGTGAGGGTTAGTGTTAGGTTTACAGTTAAGCTGATGTTTTACAGTGTTACGGTTAGGGTCAGGGTTAGAGTTAGGTTTAGGGTTAGGTTTAGGTGTAGGGCTTGAGTGAGGCGATAGTTTAGGGTTAGATTTAGGGTGAAGGTTAAGATTAGTGTTAGTGTAAATATTAGAGTTAGGCGTTTGTGTTAAGGTTATGATCAGGTTAAGTTTAGGTTTCGAGTTAGAGTTAGGGTTAGGTTTTGGTGTTTGTGTTAATGTTAGGGTCAGGATTAGGGTAGCTTTAGGGTTAGGGTTTGGTTTAGGGTTAGGGTTAGGGTGAAGTTGAAGTTAAGGGTCAGGGTTGAGCTTAGTCTTAGCATTAGGGTTTAGGGTTAGGGTTAAGGTTAGGATAGGTTTTAGGGTTAAGATTAGTTTTAGGGTTAGGGTAAGTGTTAGGCTTAAGTCATGGTTAGGTTTAGGGCTAGTTTAAGGTTAGAGGTAAGGTTAGCTTAAGGGTAGTGTTTAGGTTTCGACGTTAGTGTGAGGGTTAGTGCTAGGTTTCCATTTCAGCTGAGTGTGTAGGGTAAGTTTTAGGGTTAGAATTAGGGTTAGAGATAGAGTTAGGGTCAGGGTTCGCGTTAAGTTTAGGGTTAGGGTTAGGTTTATGGTTAGAATTAGGGTTAGGGTCAGAGTTGGGGGATATTTAGTATTATGTTTCGTGTTAGGGTTTCGGTTAGGGTGAAGTTTATGTTAAGTGTGAGGGTTAGGGTTCGGGTTAGTTTTAGGGGTTGGGTTCAGTTTAGGGTCAGGGATAGGGTTTGGGTTAGGTTTAGGGTTCGGGTTAGGGTTAGGGTTAGAGTTAGGTCTAGGGTTAGCTTTAGTTTTGGTTAGGGTTAGGATTTGAATGGATTTAGGTTAGGTTTAGGGTTCTGGATAGGGTGAAATTTTGGTTAAAGGTGAGGGTTCGGTTTAGGTTTAGGGTTAGAGTTTTTGTTAGGGGTTAGGGTTAGGTTTGAGCTTATGGTAGGTTTAAAGTCTGGGTTAAGGTTAGGTTAGGGTTATGTTCAGGGTTAGGATTAGGATTCCGTTTAGGGTGAGGGTTAGGATCAGAGTTATTGTAAGGGTTAGTTTTAGGTTGACATGTGCGCCAAGGTTAAGATTATGGTTTGGTTTAGGGGTAGGGATAGGTTTAGTGTTAGGGTGAGCTTTAGTTTAGGGATAGGGTGAAGTTTAAGATAGAGTGAGGTTTAGGGTTAGGGTTATGGCTAAGGTTTGGTTTAGTTTTCAGGTTAATGTTAAGGTTGTGTTTCGTGTTAGGGTTAAGTTTACGGGTTCTGTTTACTTTTAGGGTGAGGGTTAGATTCTAGGTTAGGGTTAAGTTTAGTGTTAGGGTTCGGGTTAGGGTGACGGTTTGTGTTAGGCTTTGTGGTTGGGGTGAGGGTTAGGTTTAGGGTTAGGGTTGGGTAGGGTTCGGATTATGGTTATGGTAAGGTGTTAGGGGTTAGAGATTTAGTTTAGGGTGAGGGTTTGGGTGAGTGTCTCGGTTAGTCACTGTGGTTCTGGTCATGCTTAGTTTTGGTTTATGGTTAGGGTTAGGTTTATGATCAGGTTTAGGGTTAGTGTTAGAGTTAGGGTTAAGCTTTAGGTAAGGCTTTGGTGTTTGGGGTTAGGGTTTAGGTAAGGCTTTGGTGTTTGGGGTTAGGGTTTGGGTTGGGGTTAGGGTTTGGGTTCGGGTTAGAGTTATCGTTACGGCTTAGGGTTTCTCGTTAGTGTTAGTGTTAGGGTTAGACAGAGCATTAGGGTTAGGGTTGGAGGATACGGTTAGGGGTTAGGGTGACAGTTATGGTTAGTTTTATGGTTAAGGTGAGGGTTTAGGGTAAGTGTTATGTTTAAGGTTTGAGTTATGGTTAGGGTTAGGTGTAGCGTAAGTTTTCGGTTTAGGTTCAGGTTTTGAATTAGAGTTAGTGTTCTATTTAAGATCAAGGTTAGACTTAGGGTTAGGGTTAGGATTAGGTCTAGACTTAGGTTCAGGGCTAATGTAAGGCTTAGTTTTAGGGTTAGAGGTGGAGTAGCATTATGACTAGAGTTTGGTTTAAGGTTAGGGTTTGGGTTAGGTTTCGGTTTAGGGTTAAAGTTAGGGTTAGGGTTGGATGAAGTTTAGGATGGGGTGAGGGTTATTCTTATGGTTAGGGCTAGAGTTTGATTTTGTGTTCAGGTTAGTGTTAATGTTAGGCTTAGGGTTCGGGTTCGGGTTCGGAATTTCGTTTAGGGTTAGTGTTAGGTTTAGATTCAGGGTTAGAGTGACATTTCGGTTCAGGGTGAGAGTTAAGATAAGGGTTAGGATTACGGTGAGGGTTATACTTAGTGTTAGGGGTTAGGTTTACGGTTAGGATAGGGTTAAGTTTAGGGTTCATGTTAGGGGTAGTGTTAGATTAGGGTTACTGTTCGTGTTTGGGTTAGGCTTAGGGATAAGTTTAGGGATAGCTTTAGGTTTAGGGTTGGGGATAGGTTTAGGGGTTAGGGTGAGAGTTAGCATTAGGTTTACAGTTAAGGTGAGGGTTTAGGGTAAGTGCTATGGTTAGGGTTAGTGTTAGAGTTAGGGTTAGGGTGAATTTTCAGTTAATAGTGAGGGTTAGGGTAAGGGTTAGGGTTAAGGTTTAGGTTAGATTTAGGATTAAGATTAGTGTTAGGGTTAGGTTTAGGGTCCGGGTTACGGTAGGGGTAAGGTTAGGGTTAAGGCTAGGTTTACGGTCAGGGGTAGGGCTAGGTTAGGGTTAGGGTTAGCTTTAGAGTTAGAGTTAGTGCTAGGGGTTAGGGTTAGGTTTAGGGTTAGGTTTAGAGTTATTGTTAGGGTTAGGGTAGAGTTAAGGTTAGGGTTAAGTTTAAAGTTAGGTAAGGGTTACGTTTAGGTCAGGGTTAGGGTTATTATTAGAGATAGGGTTAGGTTTAGAGAAAGGGTTAGGGTTCGTGTGAGGGTTAGTGTTAGGTTTACAGTTAAGCTGATGTTTTACAGTGTTACGGTTAGGGTCAGGGTTAGAGTTAGGTTTAGGGTTAGGTTTAGGTGTAGGGCTTGAGTGAGGCGATAGTTTAGGGTTAGATTTAGGGTGAAGGTTAAGATTAGTGTTAGTGTAAATATTAGAGTTAGGCGTTTGTGTTAAGGTTATGATCAGGTTAAGTTTAGGTTTCGAGTTAGAGTTAGGGTTAGGTTTTGGTGTTTGTGTTAATGTTAGGGTCAGGATTAGGGTAGCTTTAGGGTTAGGGTTTGGTTTAGGGTTAGGGTTAGGGTGAAGTTGAAGTTAAGGGTCAGGGTTGAGCTTAGACTTAGCATTAGGGTTTAGGGTTAGGGTTAAGGTTAGGATAGGTTTTAGGGTTAAGATTAGTTTTAGGGTTAGGTTAAGTGTTAGGGTTAAGTCATGGTTAGGTTTAGGGCTAGTTTAAGGTTAGAGGTAAGGTTAGCTTAAGGGTAGTGTTTAGGTTTCGACGTTAGTGTGAGGGTTAGTGCTAGGTTTCCATTTGAGCTGAGTGTGTAGGGTAAGTTCTAGGGTTAGAATTAGGGTTAGAGATAGAGTTAGGGTCAGGGTTCGGGTTAAGTTTAGGGTTAGGGTTAGGTTTATGGTTAGGATTAGGGTTAGGGTCAGAGTTGGGGGATATTTAGTATTATGTTTCGTGTTAGGGTTTCGGTTAGGGTGAAGTTTATGTTAAGTGTGAGGGTTAGGGTTCGGGTTAGTTTTAGGGGTGGGTTCAGGTTAGGGTCAGGGATAGGGTTTGGGTTAGGTTTAGGGTTAGGGTTAGGGTTAGAGTTAGGTTTAGGGTTAGCTTTAGTTTTGGTTAGGGTTAGGATTTGAATGGATTTAGGTTAGGTTTAGGGTTCTGGATAGGGTGAAATTTTGGTTAAAGGTGAGGGTTCGGTTTAGGTTTAGGGTTAGAGTTTTTGTTAGGGGTTAGGGTTAGGTTTGAGCTTATGGTAGGTTTAAAGTCTGGGTTAAGGTTAGGTTAGGGTTATGTTCAGGGTTAGGATTAGGATTCCGTTTAGGGTGAGGGTTAGGATCAGAGTTATTGTAAGGGTTAGTTTTAGGTTGACATGTGCGCCAAGGTTAAGATTATGGTTTGGTTTAGGGGTAGGGATAGGTTTAGTGTTAGGGTGAGCTTTAGTTTAGGGATAGGGTGAAGTTTAAGATAGAGTGAGGTTTAGGGTTAGGGTTATGGCTAAGGTTTGGTTTAGTTTTCAGGTTAATGTTAAGGTTGTGTTTCGTGTTAGGGTTAAGTTTACGGGTTCTGTTTACTTTTAGGGTGAGGGTTAGATTTTAGGTTAGGGTTAAGTTTAGTGTTAGGATTCGCGTTAGGGTGACGGTTTGTGTCAGGCTTTGTGGTTGGGGTGAGGGTTAGGTTTAGGGTTAGGGTTGGGTAGGGTTCGGATTATGGTTATGGTAAGGTGTTAGGGGTTAGAGATTTAGTTTAGGGTGAGGGTTTGGGTGAGTGTCTCGGTTAGTCACTGTGGTTCTGGTCATGCTTAGTTTTGGTTTATGGTTAGGGTTAGGTTTATGATCAGGTTTAGGGTTAGTGTTAGAGTTAGGGTTAAGCTTTAGGTAAGGCTTTGGTGTTTGGGGTTAGGGTTTAGGTAAGGCTTTGGTGTTTGGGGTTAGGGTTTGGGTTGGGGTTAGGGTTTGGGTTCGGGTTAGAGTTATCGTTACGGCTTAGGGTTTCTCGTTAGTGTTAGTGTTAGGGTTAGACAGAGCATTAGGGTTAGGGTTGGAGGATACGGTTAGGGGTTAGGGTGACGGTTATGGTTAGTTTTATGGTTAAGGTGAGGGTTTAGGGTAAGTGTTATGTTTAAGGTTAGAGTTAGGGTTAGGGTTAGGTGTAGCGTAAATTTTCGGTTTAGGTTCAGGTTTTGAATTAGAGTTAGTGTTCTATTTAAGATCAAGGTTAGACTTAGGGTTAGGGTTAGGATTAGGTCTAGACTTAGGTTCAGGGCTAATGTAAGGCTTAGTTTTAGGGTTAGAGGTGGAGTAGCATTATGACTAGAGTTTGGTTTAAGGTTAGGGTTTGGGTTAGGTTTAGGTTTAGGGTTAAAGTTAGGGTTAGGGTTGGATGAAGTTTAGGATGGGGTGAGGGTTATTCTTATGGTTAGGGCTAGAGTTTGATTTTGTGTTCAGGTTAGTGTTAAGGTTAGGCTTAGGGTTCGGGTTCGGGTTCGGAATTTCGTTTAGGGTTAGTGTTAGGTTTAGATTCAGGGTTAGAGTGACATTTCGGTTCAGGGTGAGGGTTAAGATAAGGGTTAGGATTACGGTGAGGATTATACTTAGTGTTAGAGGTTAGGTTTACGGTTAGGATAGGGTTAAGTTTAGGGTTCATGTTAGGGTTAGTGTTAGATTAGGGTTACTGTTCGTGTTTGGGTTAGGCTTAGGGATAAGTTTAGGGATAGCTTTAGGTTTAGGGTTGGGGATAGGTTTAGGGGTTAGGGTGAGAGTTAGCATTAGGTTTACAGTTAAGGTGAGGGTTTAGGGTAAGTGCTATGGTTAGGGTTAGTGTTAGAGTTAGGGTTAGGGTGAATTTTCAGTTAATAGTGAGGGTTAGGGTAAGGGTTAGGGTTAAGGTTTAGGTTAGATTTAGGATTAAGATTAGTGTTAGGGTTAGGTTTAGGGTCCGGGTTAGGGTAGGGGTAAGGTTAGGGTTAAGGCTAGGTTTACGGTCAGGGGTAGGGCTAGGTTAGGGTTAGGGTTAGCTTTAGAGTTAGAGTTAGTGCTAGGGGTTAGGGTTAGGTTTAGGGTTAGGTTTAGAGTTATTGTTAGGGTTAGGGTAGAGTTAAGGTTAGGGTTAAGTTTAAAGTTAGGTAAGGGTTACGTTTAGGTCAGGGTTAGGGTTATTATTAGAGATAGGGTTAGGTTTAGAGAAAGGGTTAGGGTTCGTGTGAGGGTTAGTGTTAGGTTTACAGTTAAGCTGATGTTTTACAGTGTTACGGTTAGGGTCAGGGTTAGAGTTAGGTTTAGGGTTAGGTTTAGGTGTAGGGCTTGAGTGAGGCGATAGTTTAGGGTTAGATTTAGGGTGAAGGTTAAGATTAGTGTTAGTGTAAATATTAGAGTTAGGCGTTTGTGTTAAGGTTATGATCAGGTTAAGTTTAGGTTTCGAGTTAGAGTTAGGGTTAGGTTTTGGTGTTTGTGTTAATGTTAGGGTCAGGATTAGGGTAGCTTTAGGGTTAGGGTTTGGTTTAGGGTTAGGGTTAGGGTGAAGTTGAAGTTAAGGGTCAGGGTTGAGCTTAGACTTAGCATTAGGGTTTAGGGTTAGGGTTAAGGTTAGGATAGGTTTTAGGGTTAAGATTAGTTTTAGGGTTAGGTTAAGTGTTAGGGTTAAGTCATGGTTAGGTTTAGGGCTAGTTTAAGGTTAGAGGTAAGGTTAGCTTAAGGGTAGTGTTTAGGTTTCGACGTTAGTGTGAGGGTTAGTGCTAGGTTTCCATTTGAGCTGAGTGTGTAGGGTAAGTTCTAGGGTTAGAATTAGGGTTAGAGATAGAGTTAGGGTCAGGGTTCGGGTTAAGTTTAGGGTTAGGGTTAGGTTTATGGTTAGGATTAGGGTTAGGGTCAGAGTTGGGGGATATTTAGTATTATGTTTCGTGTTAGGGTTTCGGTTAGGGTGAAGTTTATGTTAAGTGTGAGGGTTAGGGTTCGGGTTAGTTTTAGGGGTGGGTTCAGGTTAGGGTCAGGGATAGGGTTTGGGTTAGGTTTAGGGTTAGGGTTAGGGTTAGAGTTAGGTTTAGGGTTAGCTTTAGTTTTGGTTAGGGTTAGGATTTGAATGGATTTAGGTTAGGTTTAGGGTTCTGGATAGGGTGAAATTTTGGTTAAAGGTGAGGGTTCGGTTTAGGTTTAGGGTTAGAGTTATTGTTAGGGGTTAGGGTTAGGTTTGAGCTTATGGTAGGTTTAAAGTCTGGATTAAGGTTAGGTTAGGGTTATGGTCAGGGTTAGGATTAGGATTCCGTTTAGGGTGAGGGTTAGGATCAGAGTTATTGTAAGGGTTAGTTTTAGGTTGACATGTGCGCCAAGGTTAAGGTTATGGTTTGGTTTAGGGGTAGGGATAGGTTTAGTGTTAGGGTGAGCTTTAGTTTAGGGATAGGGTGAAGTTTAAGATAGAGTGAGGTTTAGGGTTAGGGTTATGGCTAAGGTTTGGTTTAGTTTTCAGGTTAATGTTAAGGTTGTGTTTCGTGTTAGGGTTAAGTTTACGGGTTCTGTTTACTTTTAGGGTGAGGGTTAGATTTTAGGTTAGGGTTAAGTTTAGTGTTAGGATTCGCGTTAGGGTGACGGTTTGTGTCAGGCTTTGTGGTTGGGGTGAGGGTTAGGTTTAGGGTTAGGGTTGGGTAGGGTTCGGATTATGGTTATGGTAAGGTGTTAGGGGTTAGAGATTTAGTTTAGGCTGAGGGTTTGGGTGAGTGTCTCGGTTAGTCACTGTGGTTCTGGTCATGCTTAGTTTTGGTTTATGGTTAGGGTTAGGTTTATGATCAGGTTTAGGGTTAGTGTTAGAGTTAGGGTTAAGCTTTAGGTAAGGCTTTGGTGTTTGGGGTTAGGGTTTAGGTAAGGCTTTGGTGTTTGGGGTTAGGGTTTGGGTTGGGGTTAGGGTTTGGGTTCGGGTTAGAGTTATCGTTACGGCTTAGGGTTTCTCGTTAGTGTTAGGGTTAGGGTTAGGCAGAGCATTAGGGTTAGGGTTGGAGGATACGGTTAGGGGTTAGGGTGAGGGTTATGGTTAGTTTTATGGTTAAGGTGAGGGTTTAGGGTAAGTGTTATGTTTAAGGTTAGAGTTAGGGTTAGGGTTAGGTGTAGCGTAAGTTTTCGGTTTAGGTTCAGGTTTTGAATTAGAGTTAGTGTTCTATTTAAGATCAAGGTTAGACTTAGGGTTAGGGTTAGGATTAGGTCTAGACTTAGGGTCAGGGCTAATGTAAGGCTTAGTTTTAGGGTTAGAGGTGGAGTAGCATTATGACTAGAGTTTGGTATAAGGTTAGGGTTTGGGTTAGGTTTAGGTTTAGGGTTAAAGTTAGGGTTAGGGTGGGATGAAGTTTAGGATGGGGTGAGGGTTATTCTTATGGTTAGGGCTAGAGTTTGATTTTGTGTTCAGGTTAGTGTTAAGGTTAGGCTTAGGGTTCGGGTTCGGGTTCGGAATTTCGTTTAGGGTTAGTGTTAGGTTTAGATTCAGGGTTAGAGTGACATTTCGGTTCAGGGTGAGAGTTAAGATAAGGGTTAGGATTACGGTGAGGGTTATACTTAGTGTTAGGGGTTAGGTTTACGGTTAGGATAGGGTTAATTTTAGGGTTCATGTTAGGGGTAGTGTTAGATTAGGGTTACTGTTCGTGTTTGGGTTAGGCTTAGGGATAAGTTTAGGGATAGCTTTAGGTTTAGGGTTGGGGATAGGTTTAGGGGTTAGGGTGAGAGTTAGCATTAGGTTTACAGTTAAGGTGAGGGTTTAGGGTAAGTGCTATGGTTAGGGTTAGTGTTAGAGGTAGGGTTAGGGTGAATTTTCAGTTAATAGTGAGGGTTAGGGTAAGGGTTAGGGTTAAGGTTTAGGTTAGATTTAGGATTAAGATTAGTGTTAGGGTTAGGTTTTTGGTCCGGGTTAGGGTAGGGGTAAGGTTAGGGTTAAGGCTAGGTTTACGGTCAGGGGTAGGGCTAGGTTAGGCTTAGGGTTAGGTTTAGAGTTAGAGTTAGTGCTAGGGGTTAGGGTTAGGTTTAGGGTTAGGTTTAGAGTTATTGTTAGGGTTCGGGTAGAGTTAAGGTTAGGGTTAAGTTTAAAGTTAGGTAAGGGTTACGTTTAGGTCAGGGTTAGGGTTATTATTAGAGATAGGGTTAGGTTTAGAGAAAGGGTTAGGGTTCGTGTGAGGGTTAGTGTTAGGTTTACAGTTAAGCTGATGTTTTACAGTGTTACGGTTAGGGTCAGGGTTAGAGTTAGGTTTAGGGTTAGGTTTAGGTGTAGGGCTTGAGTGAGGCGATAGTTTAGGGTTAGATTTAGGGTGAAGGTTAAGATTAGTGTTAGTGTAAATATTAGAGTTAGGCGTTTGTGTTAAGGTTATGATCAGGTTAAGTTTAGGTTTCGAGTTAGAGTTAGGGTTAGGTTTTGGTGTTTGTGTTAATGTTAGGGTCAGGATTAGGGTAGCTTTAGGGTTAGGGTTTGGTTTAGGGTTAGGGTTAGGGTGAAGTTGAAGTTAAGGGTCAGGGTTGAGCTTAGACTTAGCATTAGGGTTTAGGGTTAGGGTTAAGGTTAGGATAGGTTTTAGGGTTAAGATTAGTTTTAGGGTTAGGTTAAGTGTTAGGGTTAAGTCATGGTTAGGTTTAGGGCTAGTTTAAGGTTAGAGGTAAGGTTAGCTTAAGGGTAGTGTTTAGGTTTCGACGTTAGTGTGAGGGTTAGTGCTGGGTTTCCATTTGAGCTGAGTGTGTAGGGTAAGTTCTAGGGTTAGAATTAGGGTTAGAGATAGAGTTAGGGTCAGGGTTCGGGTTAAGTTTAGGGTTAGGGTTAGGTTTATGGTTAGGATTAGGGTTAGGGTCAGAGTTGGGGGATATTTAGTATTATGTTTCGTGTTAGGGTTTCGGTTAGGGTGAAGTTTATGTTAAGTGTGAGGGTTAGGGTTCGGGTTAGTTTTAGGGGTGGGTTCAGGTTAGGGTCAGGGATAGGGTTTGGGTTAGGTTTAGGGTTAGGGTTAGGGTTAGAGTTAGGTTTAGGGTTAGCTTTAGTTTTGGTTAGGGTTAGGATTTGAATGGATTTAGGTTAGGTTTAGGGTTCTGGATAGGGTGAAATTTTGGTTAAAGGTGAGGGTTCGGTTTAGGTTTAGGGTTAGAGTTTTTGTTAGGGGTTAGGGTTAGGTTTGAGCTTATGGTAGGTTTAAAGTCTGGGTTAAGGTTAGGTTAGGGTTATGTTCAGGGTTAGGATTAGGATTCCGTTTAGGGTGAGGGTTAGGATCAGAGTTATTGTAAGGGTTAGTTTTAGGTTGACATGTGCGCCAAGGTTAAGATTATGGTTTGGTTTAGGGGTAGGGATAGGTTTAGTGTTAGGGTGAGCTTTAGTTTAGGGATAGGGTGAAGTTTAAGATAGAGTGAGGTTTAGGGTTAGGGTTATGGCTAAGGTTTGGTTTAGTTTTCAGGTTAATGTTAAGGTTGTGTTTCGTGTTAGGGTTAAGTTTACGGGTTCTGTTTACTTTTAGGGTGAGGGTTAGATTTTAGGTTAGGGTTAAGTTTAGTGTTAGGATTCGCGTTAGGGTGACGGTTTGTGTCAGGCTTTGTGGTTGGGGTGAGGGTTAGGTTTAGGGTTAGGGTTGGGTAGGGTTCGGATTATGGTTATGGTAAGGTGTTAGGGGTTAGAGATTTAGTTTAGGGTGAGGGTTTGGGTGAGTGTCTCGGTTAGTCACTGTGGTTCTGGTCATGCTTAGTTTTGGTTTATGGTTAGGGTTAGGTTTATGATCAGGTTTAGGGTTAGTGTTAGAGTTAGGGTTAAGCTTTAGGTAAGGCTTTGGTGTTTGGGGTTAGGGTTTAGGTAAGGCTTTGGTGTTTGGGGTTAGGGTTTGGGTTGGGGTTAGGGTTTGGGTTCGGGTTAGAGTTATCGTTACGGCTTAGGGTTTCTCGTTAGTGTTAGGGTTAGGGTTAGGCAGAGCATTAGGGTTAGGGTTGGAGGATACGGTTAGGGGTTAGGGTGAGGGTTATGGTTAGTTTTATGGTTAAGGTGAGGGTTTAGGGTAAGTGTTATGTTTAAGGTTAGAGTTAGGGTTAGGGTTAGGTGTAGCGTAAGTTTTCGGTTTAGGTTCAGGTTTTGAATTAGAGTTAGTGTTCTATTTAAGATCAAGGTTAGACTTAGGGTTAGGGTTAGGATTAGGTCTAGACTTAGGGTCAGGGCTAATGTAAGGCTTAGTTTTAGGGTTAGAGGTGGAGTAGCATTATGACTAGAGTTTGGTATAAGGTTAGGGTTTGGGTTAGGTTTAGGTTTAGGGTTAAAGTTAGGGTTAGGGTGGGATGAAGTTTAGGATGGGGTGAGGGTTATTCTTATGGTTAGGGCTAGAGTTTGATTTTGTGTTCAGGTTAGTGTTAAGGTTAGGCTTAGGGTTCGGGTTCGGGTTCGGAATTTCGTTTAGGGTTAGTGTTAGGTTTAGATTCAGGGTTAGAGTGACATTTCGGTTCAGGGTGAGAGTTAAGATAAGGGTTAGGATTACGGTGAGGGTTATACTTAGTGTTAGGGGTTAGGTTTACGGTTAGGATAGGGTTAATTTTAGGGTTCATGTTAGGGGTAGTGTTAGATTAGGGTTACTGTTCGTGTTTGGGTTAGGCTTAGGGATAAGTTTAGGGATAGCTTTAGGTTTAGGGTTGGGGATAGGTTTAGGGGTTAGGGTGAGAGTTAGCATTAGGTTTACAGTTAAGGTGAGGGTTTAGGGTAAGTGCTATGGTTAGGGTTAGTGTTAGAGGTAGGGTTAGGGTGAATTTTCAGTTAATAGTGAGGGTTAGGGTAAGGGTTAGGGTTAAGGTTTAGGTTAGATTTAGGATTAAGATTAGTGTTAGGGTTAGGTTTTTGGTCCGGGTTAGGGTAGGGGTAAGGTTAGGGTTAAGGCTAGGTTTACGGTCAGGGGTAGGGCTAGGTTAGGCTTAGGGTTAGGTTTAGAGTTAGAGTTAGTGCTAGGGGTTAGGGTTAGGTTTAGGGTTAGGTTTAGAGTTATTGTTAGGGTTCGGGTAGAGTTAAGGTTAGGGTTAAGTTTAAAGTTAGGTAAGGGTTACGTTTAGGTCAGGGTTAGGGTTATTATTAGAGATAGGGTTAGGTTTAGAGAAAGGGTTAGGGTTCGTGTGAGGGTTAGTGTTAGGTTTACAGTTAAGCTGATGTTTTACAGTGTTACGGTTAGGGTCAGGGTTAGAGTTAGGTTTAGGGTTAGGTTTAGGTGTAGGGCTTGAGTGAGGCGATAGTTTAGGGTTAGATTTAGGGTGAAGGTTAAGATTAGTGTTAGTGTAAATATTAGAGTTAGGCGTTTGTGTTAAGGTTATGATCAGGTTAAGTTTAGGTTTCGAGTTAGAGTTAGGGTTAGGTTTTGGTGTTTGTGTTAATGTTAGGGTCAGGATTAGGGTAGCTTTAGGGTTAGGGTTTGGTTTAGGGTTAGGGTTAGGGTGAAGTTGAAGTTAAGGGTCAGGGTTGAGCTTAGACTTAGCATTAGGGTTTAGGGTTAGGGTTAAGGTTAGGATAGGTTTTAGGGTTAAGATTAGTTTTAGGGTTAGGTTAAGTGTTAGGGTTAAGTCATGGTTAGGTTTAGGGCTAGTTTAAGGTTAGAGGTAAGGTTAGCTTAAGGGTAGTGTTTAGGTTTCGACGTTAGTGTGAGGGTTAGTGCTGGGTTTCCATTTGAGCTGAGTGTGTAGGGTAAGTTCTAGGGTTAGAATTAGGGTTAGAGATAGAGTTAGGGTCAGGGTTCGGGTTAAGTTTAGGGTTAGGGTTAGGTTTATGGTTAGGATTAGGGTTAGGGTCAGAGTTGGGGGATATTTAGTATTATGTTTCGTGTTAGGGTTTCGGTTAGGGTGAAGTTTATGTTAAGTGTGAGGGTTAGGGTTCGGGTTAGTTTTAGGGGTGGGTTCAGGTTAGGGTCAGGGATAGGGTTTGGGTTAGGTTTAGGGTTAGGGTTAGGGTTAGAGTTAGGTTTAGGGTTAGCTTTAGTTTTGGTTAGGGTTAGGATTTGAATGGATTTAGGTTAGGTTTAGGGTTCTGGATAGGGTGAAATTTTGGTTAAAGGTGAGGGTTCGGTTTAGGTTTAGGGTTAGAGTTTTTGTTAGGGGTTAGGGTTAGGTTTGAGCTTATGGTAGGTTTAAAGTCTGGGTTAAGGTTAGGTTAGGGTTATGTTCAGGGTTAGGATTAGGATTCCGTTTAGGGTGAGGGTTAGGATCAGAGTTATTGTAAGGGTTAGTTTTAGGTTGACATGTGCGCCAAGGTTAAGATTATGGTTTGGTTTAGGGGTAGGGATAGGTTTAGTGTTAGGGTGAGCTTTAGTTTAGGGATAGGGTGAAGTTTAAGATAGAGTGAGGTTTAGGGTTAGGGTTATGGCTAAGGTTTGGTTTAGTTTTCAGGTTAATGTTAAGGTTGTGTTTCGTGTTAGGGTTAAGTTTACGGGTTCTGTTTACTTTTAGGGTGAGGGTTAGATTTTAGGTTAGGGTTAAGTTTAGTGTTAGGATTCGCGTTAGGGTGACGGTTTGTGTCAGGCTTTGTGGTTGGGGTGAGGGTTAGGTTTAGGGTTAGGGTTGGGTAGGGTTCGGATTATGGTTATGGTAAGGTGTTAGGGGTTAGAGATTTAGTTTAGGGTGAGGGTTTGGGTGAGTGTCTCGGTTAGTCAGTGTGGTTCTGGTCATGCTTAGTTTTGGTTTATGGTTAGGGTTAGGTTTATGATCAGGTTTAGGGTTAGTGTTAGAGTTAGGGTTAAGCTTTAGGTAAGGCTTTGGTGTTTGGGGTTAGGGTTTAGGTAAGGCTTTGGTGTTTGGGGTTAGGGTTTGGGTTGGGGTTAGGGTTTGGGTTCGGGTTAGAGTTATCGTTACGGCTTAGGGTTTCTCGTTAGTGTTAGGGTTAGGGTTAGGCAGAGCATTAGGGTTAGGGTTGGAGGATACGGTTAGGGGTTAGGGTGACGGTTATGGTTAGTTTTATGGTTAAGGTGAGGGTTTAGGGTAAGTGTTATGTTTAAGGTTAGAGTTAGGGTTAGGGTTAGGTGTAGCGTAAGTTTTCGGTTTAGGTTCAGGTTTTGAATTAGAGTTAGTGTTCTATTTAAGATCAAGGTTAGACTTAGGGTTAGGGTTAGGATTAGGTCTAGACTTAGGTTCAGGGCTAATGTAAGGCTTAGTTTTAGGGTTAGAGGTGGAGTAGCATTATGACTAGAGTTTGGTTTAAGGTTAGGGTTTGGGTTAGGTTTAGGTTTAGGGTTAAAGTTAGGGTTAGGGTTGGATGAAGTTTAGGATGGGGTGAGGGTTATTCTTATGGTTAGGGCTAGAGTTTGATTTTGTGTTCAGGTTAGTGTTAAGGTTAGGCTTAGGGTTCGGGTTCGGGTTCGGAATTTCGTTTAGGGTTAGTGTTAGGTTTAGATTCAGGGTTAGAGTGACATTTCGGTTCAGGGTGAGAGTTATGATAAGGGTTAGGATTACGGTGAGGGTTATACTTAGTGTTAGGGGTTAGGTTTACGGTTAGGATAGGGTTAATTTTAGGGTTCATGTTAGGGGTAGTGTTAGATTAGGGTTACTGTTCGTGTTTGGGTTAGGCTTAGGGATAAGTTTAGGGATAGCTTTAGGTTTAGGGTTGGGGATAGGTTTAGGGGTTAGGGTGAGAGTTAGCATTAGGTTTACAGTTAAGGTGAGGGTTTAGGGTAAGTGCTATGGTTAGGGTTAGTGTTAGAGTTAGGGTTAGGGTGAATTTTCAGTTAATAGTGAGGGTTAGGGTAAGGGTTAGGGTTAAGGTTTAGGTTAGATTTAGGATTAAGATTAGTGTTAGGGTTAGGTTTAGGGTCCGGGTTAGGGTAGGGGTAAGGTTAGGGTTAAGGCTAGGTTTACGGTCAGGGGTAGGGCTAGGTTAGGGTTAGGGTTAGCTTTAGAGTTAGAGTTAGTGCTAGGGGTTAGGGTTAGGTTTAGGGTTAGGTTTAGAGTTATTGTTAGGGTTAGGGTAGAGTTAAGGTTAGGGTTAAGTTTAAAGTTAGGTAAGGGTTACGTTTAGGTCAGGGTTAGGGTTATTATTAGAGATAGGGTTAGGTTTAGAGAAAGGGTTAGGGTTCGTGTGAGGGTTAGTGTTAGGTTTACAGTTAAGCTGATGTTTTACAGTGTTACGGTTAGGGTCAGGGTTAGAGTTAGGTTTAGGGTTAGGTTTAGGTGTAGGGCTTGAGTGAGGCGATAGTTTAGGGTTAGATTTAGGGTGAAGGTTAAGATTAGTGTTAGTGTAAATATTAGAGTTAGGCGTTTGTGTTAAGGTTATGATCAGGTTAAGTTTAGGTTTCGAGTTAGAGTTAGGGTTAGGTTTTGGTGTTTGTGTTAATGTTAGGGTCAGGATTAGGGTAGCTTTAGGGTTAGGGTTTGGTTTAGGGTTAGGGTTAGGGTGAAGTTGAAGTTAAGGGTCAGGGTTGAGCTTAGTCTTAGCATTAGGGTTTAGGGTTAGGGTTAAGGTTAGGATAGGTTTTAGGGTTAAGATTAGTTTTAGGGTTAGGGTAAGTGTTAGGCTTAAGTCATGGTTAGGTTTAGGGCTAGTTTAAGGTTAGAGGTAAGGTTAGCTTAAGGGTAGTGTTTAGGTTTCGACGTTAGTGTGAGGGTTAGTGCTAGGTTTCCATTTCAGCTGAGTGTGTAGGGTAAGTTTTAGGGTTAGAATTAGGGTTAGAGATAGAGTTAGGGTCAGGGTTCGCGTTAAGTTTAGGGTTAGGGTTAGGTTTATGGTTAGAATTAGGGTTAGGGTCAGAGTTGGGGGATATTTAGTATTATGTTTCGTGTTAGGGTTTCGGTTAGGGTGAAGTTTATGTTAAGTGTGAGGGTTAGGGTTCGGGTTAGTTTTAGGGGTTGGGTTCAGTTTAGGGTCAGGGATAGGGTTTGGGTTAGGTTTAGGGTTCGGGTTAGGGTTAGGGTTAGAGTTAGGTCTAGGGTTAGCTTTAGTTTTGGTTAGGGTTAGGATTTGAATGGATTTAGGTTAGGTTTAGGGTTCTGGATAGGGTGAAATTTTGGTTAAAGGTGAGGGTTCGGTTTAGGTTTAGGGTTAGAGTTTTTGTTAGGGGTTAGGGTTAGGTTTGAGCTTATGGTAGGTTTAAAGTCTGGGTTAAGGTTAGGTTAGGGTTATGTTCAGGGTTAGGATTAGGATTCCGTTTAGGGTGAGGGTTAGGATCAGAGTTATTGTAAGGGTTAGTTTTAGGTTGACATGTGCGCCAAGGTTAAGATTATGGTTTGGTTTAGGGGTAGGGATAGGTTTAGTGTTAGGGTGAGCTTTAGTTTAGGGATAGGGTGAAGTTTAAGATAGAGTGAGGTTTAGGGTTAGGGTTATGGCTAAGGTTTGGTTTAGTTTTCAGGTTAATGTTAAGGTTGTGTTTCGTGTTAGGGTTAAGTTTACGGGTTCTGTTTACTTTTAGGGTGAGGGTTAGATTTTAGGTTAGGGTTAAGTTTAGTGTTAGGGTTCGGGTTAGGGTGACGGTTTGTGTTAGGCTTTGTGGTTGGGGTGAGGGTTAGGTTTAGGGTTAGGGTTGGGTAGGGTTCGGATTATGGTTATGGTAAGGTGTTAGGGGTTAGAGATTTAGTTTAGGGTGAGGGTTTGGGTGAGTGTCTCGGTTAGTCACTGTGGTTCTGGTCATGCTTAGTTTTGGTTTATGGTTAGGGTTAGGTTTATGATCAGGTTTAGGGTTAGTGTTAGAGTTAGGGTTAAGCTTTAGGTAAGGCTTTGGTGTTTGGGGTTAGGGTTTAGGTAAGGCTTTGGTGTTTGGGGTTAGGGTTTGGGTTGGGGTTAGGGTTTGGGTTCGGGTTAGAGTTATCGTTACGGCTTAGGGTTTCTCGTTAGTGTTAGTGTTAGGGTTAGACAGAGCATTAGGGTTAGGGTTGGAGGATACGGTTAGGGGTTAGGGTGACAGTTATGGTTAGTTTTATGGTTAAGGTGAGGGTTTAGGGTAAGTGTTATGTTTAAGGTTTGAGTTATGGTTAGGGTTAGGTGTAGCGTAAGTTTTCGGTTTAGGTTCAGGTTTTGAATTAGAGTTAGTGTTCTATTTAAGATCAAGGTTAGACTTAGGGTTAGGGTTAGGATTAGGTCTAGACTTAGGTTCAGGGCTAATGTAAGGCTTAGTTTTAGGGTTAGAGGTGGAGTAGCATTATGACTAGAGTTTGGTTTAAGGTTAGGGTTTGGGTTAGGTTTCGGTTTAGGGTTAAAGTTAGGGTTAGGGTTGGATGAAGTTTAGGATGGGGTGAGGGTTATTCTTATGGTTAGGGCTAGAGTTTGATTTTGTGTTCAGGTTAGTGTTAATGTTAGGCTTAGGGTTCGGGTTCGGGTTCGGAATTTCGTTTAGGGTTAGTGTTAGGTTTAGATTCAGGGTTAGAGTGACATTTCGGTTCAGGGTGAGAGTTAAGATAAGGGTTAGGATTACGGTGAGGGTTATACTTAGTGTTAGGGGTTAGGTTTACGGTTAGGATAGGGTTAAGTTTAGGGTTCATGTTAGGGGTAGTGTTAGATTAGGGTTACTGTTCGTGTTTGGGTTAGGCTTAGGGATAAGTTTAGGGATAGCTTTAGGTTTAGGGTTGGGGATAGGTTTAGGGGTTAGGGTGAGAGTTAGCATTAGGTTTACAGTTAAGGTGAGGGTTTAGGGTAAGTGCTATGGTTAGGGTTAGTGTTAGAGTTAGGGTTAGGGTGAATTTTCAGTTAATAGTGAGGGTTAGGGTAAGGGTTAGGGTTAAGGTTTAGGTTAGATTTAGGATTAAGATTAGTGTTAGGGTTAGGTTTAGGGTCCGGGTTAGGGTAGGGGTAAGGTTAGGGTTAAGGCTAGGTTTACGGTCAGGGGTAGGGCTAGGTTAGGGTTAGGGTTAGCTTTAGAGTTAGAGTTAGTGCTAGGGGTTAGGGTTAGGTTTAGGGTTAGGTTTAGAGTTATTGTTAGGGTTAGGGTAGAGTTAAGGTTAGGGTTAAGTTTAAAGTTAGGTAAGGGTTACGTTTAGGTCAGGGTTAGGGTTATTATTAGAGATAGGGTTAGGTTTAGAGAAAGGGTTAGGGTTCGTGTGAGGGTTAGTGTTAGGTTTACAGTTAAGCTGATGTTTTACAGTGTTACGGTTAGGGTCAGGGTTAGAGTTAGGTTTAGGGTTAGGTTTAGGTGTAGGGCTTGAGTGAGGCGATAGTTTAGGGTTAGATTTAGGGTGAAGGTTAAGATTAGTGTTAGTGTAAATATTAGAGTTAGGCGTTTGTGTTAAGGTTATGATCAGGTTAAGTTTAGGTTTCGAGTTAGAGTTAGGGTTAGGTTTTGGTGTTTGTGTTAATGTTAGGGTCAGGATTAGGGTAGCTTTAGGGTTAGGGTTTGGTTTAGGGTTAGGGTTAGGGTGAAGTTGAAGTTAAGGGTCAGGGTTGAGCTTAGTCTTAGCATTAGGGTTTAGGGTTAGGGTTAAGGTTAGGATAGGTTTTAGGGTTAAGATTAGTTTTAGGGTTAGGGTAAGTGTTAGGCTTAAGTCATGGTTAGGTTTAGGGCTAGTTTAAGGTTAGAGGTAAGGTTAGCTTAAGGGTAGTGTTTAGGTTTCGACGTTAGTGTGAGGGTTAGTGCTAGGTTTCCATTTCAGCTGAGTGTGTAGGGTAAGTTTTAGGGTTAGAATTAGGGTTAGAGATAGAGTTAGGGTCAGGGTTCGCGTTAAGTTTAGGGTTAGGGTTAGGTTTATGGTTAGAATTAGGGTTAGGGTCAGAGTTGGGGGATATTTAGTATTATGTTTCGTGTTAGGGTTTCGGTTAGGGTGAAGTTTATGTTAAGTGTGAGGGTTAGGGTTCGGGTTAGTTTTAGGGGTTGGGTTCAGTTTAGGGTCAGGGATAGGGTTTGGGTTAGGTTTAGGGTTCGGGTTAGGGTTAGGGTTAGAGTTAGGTCTAGGGTTAGCTTTAGTTTTGGTTAGGGTTAGGATTTGAATGGATTTAGGTTAGGTTTAGGGTTCTGGATAGGGTGAAATTTTGGTTAAAGGTGAGGGTTCGGTTTAGGTTTAGGGTTAGAGTTTTTGTTAGGGGTTAGGGTTAGGTTTGAGCTTATGGTAGGTTTAAAGTCTGGGTTAAGGTTAGGTTAGGGTTATGTTCAGGGTTAGGATTAGGATTCCGTTTAGGGTGAGGGTTAGGATCAGAGTTATTGTAAGGGTTAGTTTTAGGTTGACATGTGCGCCAAGGTTAAGATTATGGTTTGGTTTAGGGGTAGGGATAGGTTTAGTGTTAGGGTGAGCTTTAGTTTAGGGATAGGGTGAAGTTTAAGATAGAGTGAGGTTTAGGGTTAGGGTTATGGCTAAGGTTTGGTTTAGTTTTCAGGTTAATGTTAAGGTTGTGTTTCGTGTTAGGGTTAAGTTTACGGGTTCTGTTTACTTTTAGGGTGAGGGTTAGATTTTAGGTTAGGGTTAAGTTTAGTGTTAGGGTTCGGGTTAGGGTGACGGTTTGTGTTAGGCTTTGTGGTTGGGGTGAGGGTTAGGTTTAGGGTTAGGGTTGGGTAGGGTTCGGATTATGGTTATGGTAAGGTGTTAGGGGTTAGAGATTTAGTTTAGGGTGAGGGTTTGGGTGAGTGTCTCGGTTAGTCACTGTGGTTCTGGTCATGCTTAGTTTTGGTTTATGGTTAGGGTTAGGTTTATGATCAGGTTTAGGGTTAGTGTTAGAGTTAGGGTTAAGCTTTAGGTAAGGCTTTGGTGTTTGGGGTTAGGGTTTAGGTAAGGCTTTGGTGTTTGGGGTTAGGGTTTGGGTTGGGGTTAGGGTTTGGGTTCGGGTTAGAGTTATCGTTACGGCTTAGGGTTTCTCGTTAGTGTTAGTGTTAGGGTTAGACAGAGCATTAGGGTTAGGGTTGGAGGATACGGTTAGGGGTTAGGGTGACAGTTATGGTTAGTTTTATGGTTAAGGTGAGGGTTTAGGGTAAGTGTTATGTTTAAGGTTTGAGTTATGGTTAGGGTTAGGTGTAGCGTAAGTTTTCGGTTTAGGTTCAGGTTTTGAATTAGAGTTAGTGTTCTATTTAAGATCAAGGTTAGACTTAGGGTTAGGGTTAGGATTAGGTCTAGACTTAGGTTCAGGGCTAATGTAAGGCTTAGTTTTAGGGTTAGAGGTGGAGTAGCATTATGACTAGAGTTTGGTTTAAGGTTAGGGTTTGGGTTAGGTTTCGGTTTAGGGTTAAAGTTAGGGTTAGGGTTGGATGAAGTTTAGGATGGGGTGAGGGTTATTCTTATGGTTAGGGCTAGAGTTTGATTTTGTGTTCAGGTTAGTGTTAATGTTAGGCTTAGGGTTCGGGTTCGGGTTCGGAATTTCGTTTAGGGTTAGTGTTAGGTTTAGATTCAGGGTTAGAGTGACATTTCGGTTCAGGGTGAGAGTTAAGATAAGGGTTAGGATTACGGTGAGGGTTATACTTAGTGTTAGGGGTTAGGTTTACGGTTAGGATAGGGTTAAGTTTAGGGTTCATGTTAGGGGTAGTGTTAGATTAGGGTTACTGTTCGTGTTTGGGTTAGGCTTAGGGATAAGTTTAGGGATAGCTTTAGGTTTAGGGTTGGGGATAGGTTTAGGGGTTAGGGTGAGAGTTAGCATTAGGTTTACAGTTAAGGTGAGGGTTTAGGGTAAGTGCTATGGTTAGGGTTAGTGTTAGAGTTAGGGTTAGGGTGAATTTTCAGTTAATAGTGAGGGTTAGGGTAAGGGTTAGGGTTAAGGTTTAGGTTAGATTTAGGATTAAGATTAGTGTTAGGGTTAGGTTTAGGGTCCGGGTTAGGGTAGGGGTAAGGTTAGGGTTAAGGCTAGGTTTACGGTCAGGGGTAGGGCTAGGTTAGGGTTAGGGTTAGCTTTAGAGTTAGAGTTAGTGCTAGGGGTTAGGGTTAGGTTTAGGGTTAGGTTTAGAGTTATTGTTAGGGTTAGGGTAGAGTTAAGGTTAGGGTTAAGTTTAAAGTTAGGTAAGGGTTACGTTTAGGTCAGGGTTAGGGTTATTATTAGAGATAGGGTTAGGTTTAGAGAAAGGGTTAGGGTTCGTGTGAGGGTTAGTGTTAGGTTTACAGTTAAGCTGATGTTTTACAGTGTTACGGTTAGGGTCAGGGTTAGAGTTAGGTTTAGGGTTAGGTTTAGGTGTAGGGCTTGAGTGAGGCGATAGTTTAGGGTTAGATTTAGGGTGAAGGTTAAGATTAGTGTTAGTGTAAATATTAGAGTTAGGCGTTTGTGTTAAGGTTATGATCAGGTTAAGTTTAGGTTTCGAGTTAGAGTTAGGGTTAGGTTTTGGTGTTTGTGTTAATGTTAGGGTCAGGATTAGGGTAGCTTTAGGGTTAGGGTTTGGTTTAGGGTTAGGGTTAGGGTGAAGTTGAAGTTAAGGGTCAGGGTTGAGCTTAGACTTAGCATTAGGGTTTAGGGTTAGGGTTAAGGTTAGGATAGGTTTTAGGGTTAAGATTAGTTTTAGGGTTAGGTTAAGTGTTAGGGTTAAGTCATGGTTAGGTTTAGGGCTAGTTTAAGGTTAGAGGTAAGGTTAGCTTAAGGGTAGTGTTTAGGTTTCGACGTTAGTGTGAGGGTTAGTGCTAGGTTTCCATTTGAGCTGAGTGTGTAGGGTAAGTTCTAGGGTTAGAATTAGGGTTAGAGATAGAGTTAGGGTCAGGGTTCGGGTTAAGTTTAGGGTTAGGGTTAGGTTTATGGTTAGGATTAGGGTTAGGGTCAGAGTTGGGGGATATTTAGTATTATGTTTCGTGTTAGGGTTTCGGTTAGGGTGAAGTTTATGTTAAGTGTGAGGGTTAGGGTTCGGGTTAGTTTTAGGGGTGGGTTCAGGTTAGGGTCAGGGATAGGGTTTGGGTTAGGTTTAGGGTTAGGGTTAGGGTTAGAGTTAGGTTTAGGGTTAGCTTTAGTTTTGGTTAGGGTTAGGATTTGAATGGATTTAGGTTAGGTTTAGGGTTCTGGATAGGGTGAAATTTTGGTTAAAGGTGAGGGTTCGGTTTAGGTTTAGGGTTAGAGTTTTTGTTAGGGGTTAGGGTTAGGTTTGAGCTTATGGTAGGTTTAAAGTCTGGGTTAAGGTTAGGTTAGGGTTATGTTCAGGGTTAGGATTAGGATTCCGTTTAGGGTGAGGGTTAGGATCAGAGTTATTGTAAGGGTTAGTTTTAGGTTGACATGTGCGCCAAGGTTAAGATTATGGTTTGGTTTAGGGGTAGGGATAGGTTTAGTGTTAGGGTGAGCTTTAGTTTAGGGATAGGGTGAAGTTTAAGATAGAGTGAGGTTTAGGGTTAGGGTTATGGCTAAGGTTTGGTTTAGTTTTCAGGTTAATGTTAAGGTTGTGTTTCGTGTTAGGGTTAAGTTTACGGGTTCTGTTTACTTTTAGGGTGAGGGTTAGATTTTAGGTTAGGGTTAAGTTTAGTGTTAGGATTCGCGTTAGGGTGACGGTTTGTGTCAGGCTTTGTGGTTGGGGTGAGGGTTAGGTTTAGGGTTAGGGTTGGGTAGGGTTCGGATTATGGTTATGGTAAGGTGTTAGGGGTTAGAGATTTAGTTTAGGGTGAGGGTTTGGGTGAGTGTCTCGGTTAGTCAGTGTGGTTCTGGTCATGCTTAGTTTTGGTTTATGGTTAGGGTTAGGTTTATGATCAGGTTTAGGGTTAGTGTTAGAGTTAGGGTTAAGCTTTAGGTAAGGCTTTGGTGTTTGGGGTTAGGGTTTAGGTAAGGCTTTGGTGTTTGGGGTTAGGGTTTGGGTTGGGGTTAGGGTTTGGGTTCGGGTTAGAGTTATCGTTACGGCTTAGGGTTTCTCGTTAGTGTTAGTGTTAGGGTTAGACAGAGCATTAGGGTTAGGGTTGGAGGATACGGTTAGGGGTTAGGGTGACGGTTATGGTTAGTTTTATGGTTAAGGTGAGGGTTTAGGGTAAGTGTTATGTTTAAGGTTAGAGTTAGGGTTAGGGTTAGGTGTAGCGTAAATTTTCGGTTTAGGTTCAGGTTTTGAATTAGAGTTAGTGTTCTATTTAAGATCAAGGTTAGACTTAGGGTTAGGGTTAGGATTAGGTCTAGACTTAGGTTCAGGGCTAATGTAAGGCTTAGTTTTAGGGTTAGAGGTGGAGTAGCATTATGACTAGAGTTTGGTTTAAGGTTAGGGTTTGGGTTAGGTTTAGGTTTAGGGTTAAAGTTAGGGTTAGGGTTGGATGAAGTTTAGGATGGGGTGAGGGTTATTCTTATGGTTAGGGCTAGAGTTTGATTTTGTGTTCAGGTTAGTGTTAAGGTTAGGCTTAGGGTTCGGGTTCGGGTTCGGAATTTCGTTTAGGGTTAGTGTTAGGTTTAGATTCAGGGTTAGAGTGACATTTCGGTTCAGGGTGAGGGTTAAGATAAGGGTTAGGATTACGGTGAGGATTATACTTAGTGTTAGAGGTTAGGTTTACGGTTAGGATAGGGTTAAGTTTAGGGTTCATGTTAGGGTTAGTGTTAGATTAGGGTTACTGTTCGTGTTTGGGTTAGGCTTAGGGATAAGTTTAGGGATAGCTTTAGGTTTAGGGTTGGGGATAGGTTTAGGGGTTAGGGTGAGAGTTAGCATTAGGTTTACAGTTAAGGTGAGGGTTTAGGGTAAGTGCTATGGTTAGGGTTAGTGTTAGAGTTAGGGTTAGGGTGAATTTTCAGTTAATAGTGAGGGTTAGGGTAAGGGTTAGGGTTAAGGTTTAGGTTAGATTTAGGATTAAGATTAGTGTTAGGGTTAGGTTTAGGGTCCGGGTTAGGGTAGGGGTAAGGTTAGGGTTAAGGCTAGGTTTACGGTCAGGGGTAGGGCTAGGTTAGGGTTAGGGTTAGCTTTAGAGTTAGAGTTAGTGCTAGGGGTTAGGGTTAGGTTTAGGGTTAGGTTTAGAGTTATTGTTAGGGTTAGGGTAGAGTTAAGGTTAGGGTTAAGTTTAAAGTTAGGTAAGGGTTACGTTTAGGTCAGGGTTAGGGTTATTATTAGAGATAGGGTTAGGTTTAGAGAAAGGGTTAGGGTTCGTGTGAGGGTTAGTGTTAGGTTTACAGTTAAGCTGATGTTTTACAGTGTTACGGTTAGGGTCAGGGTTAGAGTTAGGTTTAGGGTTAGGTTTAGGTGTAGGGCTTGAGTGAGGCGATAGTTTAGGGTTAGATTTAGGGTGAAGGTTAAGATTAGTGTTAGTGTAAATATTAGAGTTAGGCGTTTGTGTTAAGGTTATGATCAGGTTAAGTTTAGGTTTCGAGTTAGAGTTAGGGTTAGGTTTTGGTGTTTGTGTTAATGTTAGGGTCAGGATTAGGGTAGCTTTAGGGTTAGGGTTTGGTTTAGGGTTAGGGTTAGGGTGAAGTTGAAGTTAAGGGTCAGGGTTGAGCTTAGACTTAGCATTAGGGTTTAGGGTTAGGGTTAAGGTTAGGATAGGTTTTAGGGTTAAGATTAGTTTTAGGGTTAGGTTAAGTGTTAGGGTTAAGTCATGGTTAGGTTTAGGGCTAGTTTAAGGTTAGAGGTAAGGTTAGCTTAAGGGTAGTGTTTAGGTTTCGACGTTAGTGTGAGGGTTAGTGCTAGGTTTCCATTTGAGCTGAGTGTGTAGGGTAAGTTCTAGGGTTAGAATTAGGGTTAGAGATAGAGTTAGGGTCAGGGTTCGGGTTAAGTTTAGGGTTAGGGTTAGGTTTATGGTTAGGATTAGGGTTAGGGTCAGAGTTGGGGGATATTTAGTATTATGTTTCGTGTTAGGGTTTCGGTTAGGGTGAAGTTTATGTTAAGTGTGAGGGTTAGGGTTCGGGTTAGTTTTAGGGGTGGGTTCAGGTTAGGGTCAGGGATAGGGTTTGGGTTAGGTTTAGGGTTAGGGTTAGGGTTAGAGTTAGGTTTAGGGTTAGCTTTAGTTTTGGTTAGGGTTAGGATTTGAATGGATTTAGGTTAGGTTTAGGGTTCTGGATAGGGTGAAATTTTGGTTAAAGGTGAGGGTTCGGTTTAGGTTTAGGGTTAGAGTTATTGTTAGGGGTTAGGGTTAGGTTTGAGCTTATGGTAGGTTTAAAGTCTGGATTAAGGTTAGGTTAGGGTTATGGTCAGGGTTAGGATTAGGATTCCGTTTAGGGTGAGGGTTAGGATCAGAGTTATTGTAAGGGTTAGTTTTAGGTTGACATGTGCGCCAAGGTTAAGGTTATGGTTTGGTTTAGGGGTAGGGATAGGTTTAGTGTTAGGGTGAGCTTTAGTTTAGGGATAGGGTGAAGTTTAAGATAGAGTGAGGTTTAGGGTTAGGGTTATGGCTAAGGTTTGGTTTAGTTTTCAGGTTAATGTTAAGGTTGTGTTTCGTGTTAGGGTTAAGTTTACGGGTTCTGTTTACTTTTAGGGTGAGGGTTAGATTTTAGGTTAGGGTTAAGTTTAGTGTTAGGATTCGCGTTAGGGTGACGGTTTGTGTCAGGCTTTGTGGTTGGGGTGAGGGTTAGGTTTAGGGTTAGGGTTGGGTAGGGTTCGGATTATGGTTATGGTAAGGTGTTAGGGGTTAGAGATTTAGTTTAGGGTGAGGGTTTGGGTGAGTGTCTCGGTTAGTCACTGTGGTTCTGGTCATGCTTAGTTTTGGTTTATGGTTAGGGTTAGGTTTATGATCAGGTTTAGGGTTAGTGTTAGAGTTAGGGTTAAGCTTTAGGTAAGGCTTTGGTGTTTGGGGTTAGGGTTTAGGTAAGGCTTTGGTGTTTGGGGTTAGGGTTTGGGTTGGGGTTAGGGTTTGGGTTCGGGTTAGAGTTATCGTTACGGCTTAGGGTTTCTCGTTAGTGTTAGGGTTAGGGTTAGGCAGAGCATTAGGGTTAGGGTTGGAGGATACGGTTAGGGGTTAGGGTGAGGGTTATGGTTAGTTTTATGGTTAAGGTGAGGGTTTAGGGTAAGTGTTATGTTTAAGGTTAGAGTTAGGGTTAGGGTTAGGTGTAGCGTAAGTTTTCGGTTTAGGTTCAGGTTTTGAATTAGAGTTAGTGTTCTATTTAAGATCAAGGTTAGACTTAGGGTTAGGGTTAGGATTAGGTCTAGACTTAGGGTCAGGGCTAATGTAAGGCTTAGTTTTAGGGTTAGAGGTGGAGTAGCATTATGACTAGAGTTTGGTATAAGGTTAGGGTTTGGGTTAGGTTTAGGTTTAGGGTTAAAGTTAGGGTTAGGGTGGGATGAAGTTTAGGATGGGGTGAGGGTTATTCTTATGGTTAGGGCTAGAGTTTGATTTTGTGTTCAGGTTAGTGTTAAGGTTAGGCTTAGGGTTCGGGTTCGGGTTCGGAATTTCGTTTAGGGTTAGTGTTAGGTTTAGATTCAGGGTTAGAGTGACATTTCGGTTCAGGGTGAGAGTTAAGATAAGGGTTAGGATTACGGTGAGGGTTATACTTAGTGTTAGGGGTTAGGTTTACGGTTAGGATAGGGTTAATTTTAGGGTTCATGTTAGGGGTAGTGTTAGATTAGGGTTACTGTTCGTGTTTGGGTTAGGCTTAGGGATAAGTTTAGGGATAGCTTTAGGTTTAGGGTTGGGGATAGGTTTAGGGGTTAGGGTGAGAGTTAGCATTAGGTTTACAGTTAAGGTGAGGGTTTAGGGTAAGTGCTATGGTTAGGGTTAGTGTTAGAGGTAGGGTTAGGGTGAATTTTCAGTTAATAGTGAGGGTTAGGGTAAGGGTTAGGGTTAAGGTTTAGGTTAGATTTAGGATTAAGATTAGTGTTAGGGTTAGGTTTTTGGTCCGGGTTAGGGTAGGGGTAAGGTTAGGGTTAAGGCTAGGTTTACGGTCAGGGGTAGGGCTAGGTTAGGCTTAGGGTTAGGTTTAGAGTTAGAGTTAGTGCTAGGGTTTAGGGTTAGGTTTAGGGTTAGGTTTAGAGTTATTGTTAGGGTTCGGGTAGAGTTAAGGTTAGGGTTAAGTTTAAAGTTAGGTAAGGGTTACGTTTAGGTCAGGGTTAGGGTTATTATTAGAGATAGGGTTAGGTTTAGAGAAAGGGTTAGGGTTCGTGTGAGGGTTAGTGTTAGGTTTACAGTTAAGCTGATGTTTTACAGTGTTACGGTTAGGGTCAGGGTTAGAGTTAGGTTTAGGGTTAGGTTTAGGTGTAGGGCTTGAGTGAGGCGATAGTTTAGGGTTAGATTTAGGGTGAAGGTTAAGATTAGTGTTAGTGTAAATATTAGAGTTAGGCGTTTGTGTTAAGGTTATGATCAGGTTAAGTTTAGGTTTCGAGTTAGAGTTAGGGTTAGGTTTTGGTGTTTGTGTTAATGTTAGGGTCAGGATTAGGGTAGCTTTAGGGTTAGGGTTTGGTTTAGGGTTAGGGTTAGGGTGAAGTTGAAGTTAAGGGTCAGGGTTGAGCTTAGACTTAGCATTAGGGTTTAGGGTTAGGGTTAAGGTTAGGATAGGTTTTAGGGTTAAGATTAGTTTTAGGGTTAGGTTAAGTGTTAGGGTTAAGTCATGGTTAGGTTTAGGGCTAGTTTAAGGTTAGAGGTAAGGTTAGCTTAAGGGTAGTGTTTAGGTTTCGACGTTAGTGTGAGGGTTAGTGCTGGGTTTCCATTTGAGCTGAGTGTGTAGGGTAAGTTCTAGGGTTAGAATTAGGGTTAGAGATAGAGTTAGGGTCAGGGTTCGGGTTAAGTTTAGGGTTAGGGTTAGGTTTATGGTTAGGATTAGGGTTAGGGTCAGAGTTGGGGGATATTTAGTATTATGTTTCGTGTTAGGGTTTCGGTTAGGGTGAAGTTTATGTTAAGTGTGAGGGTTAGGGTTCGGGTTAGTTTTAGGGGTGGGTTCAGGTTAGGGTCAGGGATAGGGTTTGGGTTAGGTTTAGGGTTAGGGTTAGGGTTAGAGTTAGGTTTAGGGTTAGCTTTAGTTTTGGTTAGGGTTAGGATTTGAATGGATTTAGGTTAGGTTTAGGGTTCTGGATAGGGTGAAATTTTGGTTAAAGGTGAGGGTTCGGTTTAGGTTTAGGGTTAGAGTTTTTGTTAGGGGTTAGGGTTAGGTTTGAGCTTATGGTAGGTTTAAAGTCTGGGTTAAGGTTAGGTTAGGGTTATGTTCAGGGTTAGGATTAGGATTCCGTTTAGGGTGAGGGTTAGGATCAGAGTTATTGTAAGGGTTAGTTTTAGGTTGACATGTGCGCCAAGGTTAAGATTATGGTTTGGTTTAGGGGTAGGGATAGGTTTAGTGTTAGGGTGAGCTTTAGTTTAGGGATAGGGTGAAGTTTAAGATAGAGTGAGGTTTAGGGTTAGGGTTATGGCTAAGGTTTGGTTTAGTTTTCAGGTTAATGTTAAGGTTGTGTTTCGTGTTAGGGTTAAGTTTACGGGTTCTGTTTACTTTTAGGGTGAGGGTTAGATTTTAGGTTAGGGTTAAGTTTAGTGTTAGGATTCGCGTTAGGGTGACGGTTTGTGTCAGGCTTTGTGGTTGGGGTGAGGGTTAGGTTTAGGGTTAGGGTTGGGTAGGGTTCGGATTATGGTTATGGTAAGGTGTTAGGGGTTAGAGATTTAGTTTAGGGTGAGGGTTTGGGTGAGTGTCTCGGTTAGTCAGTGTGGTTCTGGTCATGCTTAGTTTTGGTTTATGGTTAGGGTTAGGTTTATGATCAGGTTTAGGGTTAGTGTTAGAGTTAGGGTTAAGCTTTAGGTAAGGCTTTGGTGTTTGGGGTTAGGGTTTAGGTAAGGCTTTGGTGTTTGGGGTTAGGGTTTGGGTTGGGGTTAGGGTTTGGGTTCGGGTTAGAGTTATCGTTACGGCTTAGGGTTTCTCGTTAGTGTTAGGGTTAGGGTTAGGCAGAGCATTAGGGTTAGGGTTGGAGGATACGGTTAGGGGTTAGGGTGACGGTTATGGTTAGTTTTATGGTTAAGGTGAGGGTTTAGGGTAAGTGTTATGTTTAAGGTTAGAGTTAGGGTTAGGGTTAGGTGTAGCGTAAGTTTTCGGTTTAGGTTCAGGTTTTGAATTAGAGTTAGTGTTCTATTTAAGATCAAGGTTAGACTTAGGGTTAGGGTTAGGATTAGGTCTAGACTTAGGTTCAGGGCTAATGTAAGGCTTAGTTTTAGGGTTAGAGGTGGAGTAGCATTATGACTAGAGTTTGGTTTAAGGTTAGGGTTTGGGTTAGGTTTAGGTTTAGGGTTAAAGTTAGGGTTAGGGTTGGATGAAGTTTAGGATGGGGTGAGGGTTATTCTTATGGTTAGGGCTAGAGTTTGATTTTGTGTTCAGGTTAGTGTTAAGGTTAGGCTTAGGGTTCGGGTTCGGGTTCGGAATTTCGTTTAGGGTTAGTGTTAGGTTTAGATTCAGGGTTAGAGTGACATTTCGGTTCAGGGTGAGAGTTAAGATAAGGGTTAGGATTACGGTGAGGGTTATACTTAGTGTTAGGGGTTAGGTTTACGGTTAGGATAGGGTTAATTTTAGGGTTCATGTTAGGGGTAGTGTTAGATTAGGGTTACTGTTCGTGTTTGGGTTAGGCTTAGGGATAAGTTTAGGGATAGCTTTAGGTTTAGGGTTGGGGATAGGTTTAGGGGTTAGGGTGAGAGTTAGCATTAGGTTTACAGTTAAGGTGAGGGTTTAGGGTAAGTGCTATGGTTAGGGTTAGTGTTAGAGTTAGGGTTAGGGTGAATTTTCAGTTAATAGTGAGGGTTAGGGTAAGGGTTAGGGTTAAGGTTTAGGTTAGATTTAGGATTAAGATTAGTGTTAGGGTTAGGTTTTTGGTCCGGGTTAGGGTAGGGGTAAGGTTAGGGTTAAGGCTAGGTTTACGGTCAGGGGTAGGGCTAGGTTAGGCTTAGGGTTAGGTTTAGAGTTAGAGTTAGTGCTAGGGGTTAGGGTTAGGTTTAGGGTTAGGTTTAGAGTTATTGTTAGGGTTCGGGTAGAGTTAAGGTTAGGGTTAAGTTTAAAGTTAGGTAAGCGTTACGTTTAGGTCAGGGTTAGGGTTATTATTAGAGATAGGGTTAGGTTTAGAGAAAGGGTTAGGGTTCGTGTGAGGGTTAGTGTTAGGTTTACAGTTAAGCTGATGTTTTACAGTGTTACGGTTAGGGTCAGGGTTAGAGTTAGGTTTAGGGTTAGGTTTAGGTGTAGGGCTTGAGTGAGGCGATAGTTTAGGGTTAGATTTAGGGTGAAGGTTAAGATTAGTGTTAGTGTAAATATTAGAGTTAGGCGTTTGTGTTAAGGTTATGATCAGGTTAAGTTTAGGTTTCGAGTTAGAGTTAGGGTTAGGTTTTGGTGTTTGTGTTAATGTTAGGGTCAGGATTAGGGTAGCTTTAGGGTTAGGGTTTGGTTTAGGGTTAGGGTTAGGGTGAAGTTGAAGTTAAGGGTCAGGGTTGAGCTTAGACTTAGCATTAGGGTTTAGGGTTAGGGTTAAGGTTAGGATAGGTTTTAGGGTTAAGATTAGTTTTAGGGTTAGGTTAAGTGTTAGGGTTAAGTCATGGTTAGGTTTAGGGCTAGTTTAAGGTTAGAGGTAAGGTTAGCTTAAGGGTAGTGTTTAGGTTTCGACGTTAGTGTGAGGGTTAGTGCTAGGTTTCCATTTGAGCTGAGTGTGTAGGGTAAGTTCTAGGGTTAGAATTAGGGTTAGAGATAGAGTTAGGGTCAGGGTTCGGGTTAAGTTTAGGGTTAGGGTTAGGTTTATGGTTAGGATTAGGGTTAGGGTCAGAGTTGGGGGATATTTAGTATTATGTTTCGTGTTAGGGTTTCGGTTAGGGTGAAGTTTATGTTAAGTGTGAGGGTTAGGGTTCGGGTTAGTTTTAGGGGTGGGTTCAGGTTAGGGTCAGGGATAGGGTTTGGGTTAGGTTTAGGGTTAGGGTTAGGGTTAGAGTTAGGTTTAGGGTTAGCTTTAGTTTTGGTTAGGGTTAGGATTTGAATGGATTTAGGTTAGGTTTAGGGTTCTGGATAGGGTGAAATTTTGGTTAAAGGTGAGGGTTCGGTTTAGGTTTAGGGTTAGAGTTTTTGTTAGGGGTTAGGGTTAGGTTTGAGCTTATGGTAGGTTTAAAGTCTGGGTTAAGGTTAGGTTAGGGTTATGTTCAGGGTTAGGATTAGGATTCCGTTTAGGGTGAGGGTTAGGATCAGAGTTATTGTAAGGGTTAGTTTTAGGTTGACATGTGCGCCAAGGTTAAGATTATGGTTTGGTTTAGGGGTAGGGATAGGTTTAGTGTTAGGGTGAGCTTTAGTTTAGGGATAGGGTGAAGTTTAAGATAGAGTGAGGTTTAGGGTTAGGGTTATGGCTAAGGTTTGGTTTAGTTTTCAGGTTAATGTTAAGGTTGTGTTTCGTGTTAGGGTTAAGTTTACGGGTTCTGTTTACTTTTAGGGTGAGGGTTAGATTTTAGGTTAGGGTTAAGTTTAGTGTTAGGATTCGCGTTAGGGTGACGGTTTGTGTCAGGCTTTGTGGTTGGGGTGAGGGTTAGGTTTAGGGTTAGGGTTGGGTAGGGTTCGGATTATGGTTATGGTAAGGTGTTAGGGGTTAGAGATTTAGTTTAGGGTGAGGGTTTGGGTGAGTGTCTCGGTTAGTCACTGTGGTTCTGGTCATGCTTAGTTTTGGTTTATGGTTAGGGTTAGGTTTATGATCAGGTTTAGGGTTAGTGTTAGAGTTAGGGTTAAGCTTTAGGTAAGGCTTTGGTGTTTGGGGTTAGGGTTTAGGTAAGGCTTTGGTGTTTGGGGTTAGGGTTTGGGTTGGGGTTAGGGTTTGGGTTCGGGTTAGAGTTATCGTTACGGCTTAGGGTTTCTCGTTAGTGTTAGTGTTAGGGTTAGACAGAGCATTAGGGTTAGGGTTGGAGGATACGGTTAGGGGTTAGGGTGACGGTTATGGTTAGTTTTATGGTTAAGGTGAGGGTTTAGGGTAAGTGTTATGTTTAAGGTTAGAGTTAGGGTTAGGGTTAGGTGTAGCGTAAATTTTCGGTTTAGGTTCAGGTTTTGAATTAGAGTTAGTGTTCTATTTAAGATCAAGGTTAGACTTAGGGTTAGGGTTAGGATTAGGTCTAGACTTAGGTTCAGGGCTAATGTAAGGCTTAGTTTTAGGGTTAGAGGTGGAGTAGCATTATGACTAGAGTTTGGTTTAAGGTTAGGGTTTGGGTTAGGTTTAGGTTTAGGGTTAAAGTTAGGGTTAGGGTTGGATGAAGTTTAGGATGGGGTGAGGGTTATTCTTATGGTTAGGGCTAGAGTTTGATTTTGTGTTCAGGTTAGTGTTAAGGTTAGGCTTAGGGTTCGGGTTCGGGTTCGGAATTTCGTTTAGGGTTAGTGTTAGGTTTAGATTCAGGGTTAGAGTGACATTTCGGTTCAGGGTGAGGGTTAAGATAAGGGTTAGGATTACGGTGAGGATTATACTTAGTGTTAGAGGTTAGGTTTACGGTTAGGATAGGGTTAAGTTTAGGGTTCATGTTAGGGTTAGTGTTAGATTAGGGTTACTGTTCGTGTTTGGGTTAGGCTTAGGGATAAGTTTAGGGATAGCTTTAGGTTTAGGGTTGGGGATAGGTTTAGGGGTTAGGGTGAGAGTTAGCATTAGGTTTACAGTTAAGGTGAGGGTTTAGGGTAAGTGCTATGGTTAGGGTTAGTGTTAGAGTTAGGGTTAGGGTGAATTTTCAGTTAATAGTGAGGGTTAGGGTAAGGGTTAGGGTTAAGGTTTAGGTTAGATTTAGGATTAAGATTAGTGTTAGGGTTAGGTTTAGGGTCCGGGTTAGGGTAGGGGTAAGGTTAGGGTTAAGGCTAGGTTTACGGTCAGGGGTAGGGCTAGGTTAGGGTTAGGGTTAGCTTTAGAGTTAGAGTTAGTGCTAGGGGTTAGGGTTAGGTTTAGGGTTAGGTTTAGAGTTATTGTTAGGGTTAGGGTAGAGTTAAGGTTAGGGTTAAGTTTAAAGTTAGGTAAGGGTTACGTTTAGGTCAGGGTTAGGGTTATTATTAGAGATAGGGTTAGGTTTAGAGAAAGGGTTAGGGTTCGTGTGAGGGTTAGTGTTAGGTTTACAGTTAAGCTGATGTTTTACAGTGTTACGGTTAGGGTCAGGGTTAGAGTTAGGTTTAGGGTTAGGTTTAGGTGTAGGGCTTGAGTGAGGCGATAGTTTAGGGTTAGATTTAGGGTGAAGGTTAAGATTAGTGTTAGTGTAAATATTAGAGTTAGGCGTTTGTGTTAAGGTTATGATCAGGTTAAGTTTAGGTTTCGAGTTAGAGTTAGGGTTAGGTTTTGGTGTTTGTGTTAATGTTAGGGTCAGGATTAGGGTAGCTTTAGGGTTAGGGTTTGGTTTAGGGTTAGGGTTAGGGTGAAGTTGAAGTTAAGGGTCAGGGTTGAGCTTAGACTTAGCATTAGGGTTTAGGGTTAGGGTTAAGGTTAGGATAGGTTTTAGGGTTAAGATTAGTTTTAGGGTTAGGTTAAGTGTTAGGGTTAAGTCATGGTTAGGTTTAGGGCTAGTTTAAGGTTAGAGGTAAGGTTAGCTTAAGGGTAGTGTTTAGGTTTCGACGTTAGTGTGAGGGTTAGTGCTAGGTTTCCATTTGAGCTGAGTGTGTAGGGTAAGTTCTAGGGTTAGAATTAGGGTTAGAGATAGAGTTAGGGTCAGGGTTCGGGTTAAGTTTAGGGTTAGGGTTAGGTTTATGGTTAGGATTAGGGTTAGGGTCAGAGTTGGGGGATATTTAGTATTATGTTTCGTGTTAGGGTTTCGGTTAGGGTGAAGTTTATGTTAAGTGTGAGGGTTAGGGTTCGGGTTAGTTTTAGGGGTGGGTTCAGGTTAGGGTCAGGGATAGGGTTTGGGTTAGGTTTAGGGTTAGGGTTAGGGTTAGAGTTAGGTTTAGGGTTAGCTTTAGTTTTGGTTAGGGTTAGGATTTGAATGGATTTAGGTTAGGTTTAGGGTTCTGGATAGGGTGAAATTTTGGTTAAAGGTGAGGGTTCGGTTTAGGTTTAGGGTTAGAGTTATTGTTAGGGGTTAGGGTTAGGTTTGAGCTTATGGTAGGTTTAAAGTCTGGATTAAGGTTAGGTTAGGGTTATGGTCAGGGTTAGGATTAGGATTCCGTTTAGGGTGAGGGTTAGGATCAGAGTTATTGTAAGGGTTAGTTTTAGGTTGACATGTGCGCCAAGGTTAAGGTTATGGTTTGGTTTAGGGGTAGGGATAGGTTTAGTGTTAGGGTGAGCTTTAGTTTAGGGATAGGGTGAAGTTTAAGATAGAGTGAGGTTTAGGGTTAGGGTTATGGCTAAGGTTTGGTTTAGTTTTCAGGTTAATGTTAAGGTTGTGTTTCGTGTTAGGGTTAAGTTTACGGGTTCTGTTTACTTTTAGGGTGAGGGTTAGATTTTAGGTTAGGGTTAAGTTTAGTGTTAGGATTCGCGTTAGGGTGACGGTTTGTGTCAGGCTTTGTGGTTGGGGTGAGGGTTAGGTTTAGGGTTAGGGTTGGGTAGGGTTCGGATTATGGTTATGGTAAGGTGTTAGGGGTTAGAGATTTAGTTTAGGGTGAGGGTTTGGGTGAGTGTCTCGGTTAGTCACTGTGGTTCTGGTCATGCTTAGTTTTGGTTTATGGTTAGGGTTAGGTTTATGATCAGGTTTAGGGTTAGTGTTAGAGTTAGGGTTAAGCTTTAGGTAAGGCTTTGGTGTTTGGGGTTAGGGTTTAGGTAAGGCTTTGGTGTTTGGGGTTAGGGTTTGGGTTGGGGTTAGGGTTTGGGTTCGGGTTAGAGTTATCGTTACGGCTTAGGGTTTCTCGTTAGTGTTAGGGTTAGGGTTAGGCAGAGCATTAGGGTTAGGGTTGGAGGATACGGTTAGGGGTTAGGGTGAGGGTTATGGTTAGTTTTATGGTTAAGGTGAGGGTTTAGGGTAAGTGTTATGTTTAAGGTTAGAGTTAGGGTTAGGGTTAGGTGTAGCGTAAGTTTTCGGTTTAGGTTCAGGTTTTGAATTAGAGTTAGTGTTCTATTTAAGATCAAGGTTAGACTTAGGGTTAGGGTTAGGATTAGGTCTAGACTTAGGGTCAGGGCTAATGTAAGGCTTAGTTTTAGGGTTAGAGGTGGAGTAGCATTATGACTAGAGTTTGGTATAAGGTTAGGGTTTGGGTTAGGTTTAGGTTTAGGGTTAAAGTTAGGGTTAGGGTGGGATGAAGTTTAGGATGGGGTGAGGGTTATTCTTATGGTTAGGGCTAGAGTTTGATTTTGTGTTCAGGTTAGTGTTAAGGTTAGGCTTAGGGTTCGGGTTCGGGTTCGGAATTTCGTTTAGGGTTAGTGTTAGGTTTAGATTCAGGGTTAGAGTGACATTTCGGTTCAGGGTGAGAGTTAAGATAAGGGTTAGGATTACGGTGAGGGTTATACTTAGTGTTAGGGGTTAGGTTTACGGTTAGGATAGGGTTAATTTTAGGGTTCATGTTAGGGGTAGTGTTAGATTAGGGTTACTGTTCGTGTTTGGGTTAGGCTTAGGGATAAGTTTAGGGATAGCTTTAGGTTTAGGGTTGGGGATAGGTTTAGGGGTTAGGGTGAGAGTTAGCATTAGGTTTACAGTTAAGGTGAGGGTTTAGGGTAAGTGCTATGGTTAGGGTTAGTGTTAGAGGTAGGGTTAGGGTGAATTTTCAGTTAATAGTGAGGGTTAGGGTAAGGGTTAGGGTTAAGGTTTAGGTTAGATTTAGGATTAAGATTAGTGTTAGGGTTAGGTTTTTGGTCCGGGTTAGGGTAGGGGTAAGGTTAGGGTTAAGGCTAGGTTTACGGTCAGGGGTAGGGCTAGGTTAGGCTTAGGGTTAGGTTTAGAGTTAGAGTTAGTGCTAGGGGTTAGGGTTAGGTTTAGGGTTAGGTTTAGAGTTATTGTTAGGGTTCGGGTAGAGTTAAGGTTAGGGTTAAGTTTAAAGTTAGGTAAGGGTTACGTTTAGGTCAGGGTTAGGGTTATTATTAGAGATAGGGTTAGGTTTAGAGAAAGGGTTAGGGTTCGTGTGAGGGTTAGTGTTAGGTTTACAGTTAAGCTGATGTTTTACAGTGTTACGGTTAGGGTCAGGGTTAGAGTTAGGTTTAGGGTTAGGTTTAGGTGTAGGGCTTGAGTGAGGCGATAGTTTAGGGTTAGATTTAGGGTGAAGGTTAAGATTAGTGTTAGTGTAAATATTAGAGTTAGGCGTTTGTGTTAAGGTTATGATCAGGTTAAGTTTAGGTTTCGAGTTAGAGTTAGGGTTAGGTTTTGGTGTTTGTGTTAATGTTAGGGTCAGGATTAGGGTAGCTTTAGGGTTAGGGTTTGGTTTAGGGTTAGGGTTAGGGTGAAGTTGAAGTTAAGGGTCAGGGTTGAGCTTAGACTTAGCATTAGGGTTTAGGGTTAGGGTTAAGGTTAGGATAGGTTTTAGGGTTAAGATTAGTTTTAGGGTTAGGTTAAGTGTTAGGGTTAAGTCATGGTTAGGTTTAGGGCTAGTTTAAGGTTAGAGGTAAGGTTAGCTTAAGGGTAGTGTTTAGGTTTCGACGTTAGTGTGAGGGTTAGTGCTGGGTTTCCATTTGAGCTGAGTGTGTAGGGTAAGTTCTAGGGTTAGAATTAGGGTTAGAGATAGAGTTAGGGTCAGGGTTCGGGTTAAGTTTAGGGTTAGGGTTAGGTTTATGGTTAGGATTAGGGTTAGGGTCAGAGTTGGGGGATATTTAGTATTATGTTTCGTGTTAGGGTTTCGGTTAGGGTGAAGTTTATGTTAAGTGTGAGGGTTAGGGTTCGGGTTAGTTTTAGGGGTGGGTTCAGGTTAGGGTCAGGGATAGGGTTTGGGTTAGGTTTAGGGTTAGGGTTAGGGTTAGAGTTAGGTTTAGGGTTAGCTTTAGTTTTGGTTAGGGTTAGGATTTGAATGGATTTAGGTTAGGTTTAGGGTTCTGGATAGGGTGAAATTTTGGTTAAAGGTGAGGGTTCGGTTTAGGTTTAGGGTTAGAGTTTTTGTTAGGGGTTAGGGTTAGGTTTGAGCTTATGGTAGGTTTAAAGTCTGGGTTAAGGTTAGGTTAGGGTTATGTTCAGGGTTAGGATTAGGATTCCGTTTAGGGTGAGGGTTAGGATCAGAGTTATTGTAAGGGTTAGTTTTAGGTTGACATGTGCGCCAAGGTTAAGATTATGGTTTGGTTTAGGGGTAGGGATAGGTTTAGTGTTAGGGTGAGCTTTAGTTTAGGGATAGGGTGAAGTTTAAGATAGAGTGAGGTTTAGGGTTAGGGTTATGGCTAAGGTTTGGTTTAGTTTTCAGGTTAATGTTAAGGTTGTGTTTCGTGTTAGGGTTAAGTTTACGGGTTCTGTTTACTTTTAGGGTGAGGGTTAGATTTTAGGTTAGGGTTAAGTTTAGTGTTAGGATTCGCGTTAGGGTGACGGTTTGTGTCAGGCTTTGTGGTTGGGGTGAGGGTTAGGTTTAGGGTTAGGGTTGGGTAGGGTTCGGATTATGGTTATGGTAAGGTGTTAGGGGTTAGAGATTTAGTTTAGGGTGAGGGTTTGGGTGAGTGTCTCGGTTAGTCAGTGTGGTTCTGGTCATGCTTAGTTTTGGTTTATGGTTAGGGTTAGGTTTATGATCAGGTTTAGGGTTAGTGTTAGAGTTAGGGTTAAGCTTTAGGTAAGGCTTTGGTGTTTGGGGTTAGGGTTTAGGTAAGGCTTTGGTGTTTGGGGTTAGGGTTTGGGTTGGGGTTAGGGTTTGGGTTCGGGTTAGAGTTATCGTTACGGCTTAGGGTTTCTCGTTAGTGTTAGGGTTAGGGTTAGGCAGAGCATTAGGGTTAGGGTTGGAGGATACGGTTAGGGGTTAGGGTGACGGTTATGGTTAGTTTTATGGTTAAGGTGAGGGTTTAGGGTAAGTGTTATGTTTAAGGTTAGAGTTAGGGTTAGGGTTAGGTGTAGCGTAAGTTTTCGGTTTAGGTTCAGGTTTTGAATTAGAGTTAGTGTTCTATTTAAGATCAAGGTTAGACTTAGGGTTAGGGTTAGGATTAGGTCTAGACTTAGGTTCAGGGCTAATGTAAGGCTTAGTTTTAGGGTTAGAGGTGGAGTAGCATTATGACTAGAGTTTGGTTTAAGGTTAGGGTTTGGGTTAGGTTTAGGTTTAGGGTTAAAGTTAGGGTTAGGGTTGGATGAAGTTTAGGATGGGGTGAGGGTTATTCTTATGGTTAGGGCTAGAGTTTGATTTTGTGTTCAGGTTAGTGTTAAGGTTAGGCTTAGGGTTCGGGTTCGGGTTCGGAATTTCGTTTAGGGTTAGTGTTAGGTTTAGATTCAGGGTTAGAGTGACATTTCGGTTCAGGGTGAGAGTTAAGATAAGGGTTAGGATTACGGTGAGGGTTATACTTAGTGTTAGGGGTTAGGTTTACGGTTAGGATAGGGTTAATTTTAGGGTTCATGTTAGGGGTAGTGTTAGATTAGGGTTACTGTTCGTGTTTGGGTTAGGCTTAGGGATAAGTTTAGGGATAGCTTTAGGTTTAGGGTTGGGGATAGGTTTAGGGGTTAGGGTGAGAGTTAGCATTAGGTTTACAGTTAAGGTGAGGGTTTAGGGTAAGTGCTATGGTTAGGGTTAGTGTTAGAGTTAGGGTTAGGGTGAATTTTCAGTTAATAGTGAGGGTTAGGGTAAGGGTTAGGGTTAAGGTTTAGGTTAGATTTAGGATTAAGATTAGTGTTAGGGTTAGGTTTTTGGTCCGGGTTAGGGTAGGGGTAAGGTTAGGGTTAAGGCTAGGTTTACGGTCAGGGGTAGGGCTAGGTTAGGCTTAGGGTTAGGTTTAGAGTTAGAGTTAGTGCTAGGGGTTAGGGTTAGGTTTAGGGTTAGGTTTAGAGTTATTGTTAGGGTTCGGGTAGAGTTAAGGTTAGGGTTAAGTTTAAAGTTAGGTAAGCGTTACGTTTAGGTCAGGGTTAGGGTTATTATTAGAGATAGGGTTAGGTTTAGAGAAAGGGTTAGGGTTCGTGTGAGGGTTAGTGTTAGGTTTACAGTTAAGCTGATGTTTTACAGTGTTACGGTTAGGGTCAGGGTTAGAGTTAGGTTTAGGGTTAGGTTTAGGTGTAGGGCTTGAGTGAGGCGATAGTTTAGGGTTAGATTTAGGGTGAAGGTTAAGATTAGTGTTAGTGTAAATATTAGAGTTAGGCGTTTGTGTTAAGGTTATGATCAGGTTAAGTTTAGGTTTCGAGTTAGAGTTAGGGTTAGGTTTTGGTGTTTGTGTTAATGTTAGGGTCAGGATTAGGGTAGCTTTAGGGTTAGGGTTTGGTTTAGGGTTAGGGTTAGGGTGAAGTTGAAGTTAAGGGTCAGGGTTGAGCTTAGACTTAGCATTAGGGTTTAGGGTTAGGGTTAAGGTTAGGATAGGTTTTAGGGTTAAGATTAGTTTTAGGGTTAGGTTAAGTGTTAGGGTTAAGTCATGGTTAGGTTTAGGGCTAGTTTAAGGTTAGAGGTAAGGTTAGCTTAAGGGTAGTGTTTAGGTTTCGACGTTAGTGTGAGGGTTAGTGCTAGGTTTCCATTTGAGCTGAGTGTGTAGGGTAAGTTCTAGGGTTAGAATTAGGGTTAGAGATAGAGTTAGGGTCAGGGTTCGGGTTAAGTTTAGGGTTAGGGTTAGGTTTATGGTTAGGATTAGGGTTAGGGTCAGAGTTGGGGGATATTTAGTATTATGTTTCGTGTTAGGGTTTCGGTTAGGGTGAAGTTTATGTTAAGTGTGAGGGTTAGGGTTCGGGTTAGTTTTAGGGGTGGGTTCAGGTTAGGGTCAGGGATAGGGTTTGGGTTAGGTTTAGGGTTAGGGTTAGGGTTAGAGTTAGGTTTAGGGTTAGCTTTAGTTTTGGTTAGGGTTAGGATTTGAATGGATTTAGGTTAGGTTTAGGGTTCTGGATAGGGTGAAATTTTGGTTAAAGGTGAGGGTTCGGTTTAGGTTTAGGGTTAGAGTTTTTGTTAGGGGTTAGGGTTAGGTTTGAGCTTATGGTAGGTTTAAAGTCTGGGTTAAGGTTAGGTTAGGGTTATGTTCAGGGTTAGGATTAGGATTCCGTTTAGGGTGAGGGTTAGGATCAGAGTTATTGTAAGGGTTAGTTTTAGGTTGACATGTGCGCCAAGGTTAAGATTATGGTTTGGTTTAGGGGTAGGGATAGGTTTAGTGTTAGGGTGAGCTTTAGTTTAGGGATAGGGTGAAGTTTAAGATAGAGTGAGGTTTAGGGTTAGGGTTATGGCTAAGGTTTGGTTTAGTTTTCAGGTTAATGTTAAGGTTGTGTTTCGTGTTAGGGTTAAGTTTACGGGTTCTGTTTACTTTTAGGGTGAGGGTTAGATTTTAGGTTAGGGTTAAGTTTAGTGTTAGGATTCGCGTTAGGGTGACGGTTTGTGTCAGGCTTTGTGGTTGGGGTGAGGGTTAGGTTTAGGGTTAGGGTTGGGTAGGGTTCGGATTATGGTTATGGTAAGGTGTTAGGGGTTAGAGATTTAGTTTAGGGTGAGGGTTTGGGTGAGTGTCTCGGTTAGTCAGTGTGGTTCTGGTCATGCTTAGTTTTGGTTTATGGTTAGGGTTAGGTTTATGATCAGGTTTAGGGTTAGTGTTAGAGTTAGGGTTAAGCTTTAGGTAAGGCTTTGGTGTTTGGGGTTAGGGTTTAGGTAAGGCTTTGGTGTTTGGGGTTAGGGTTTGGGTTGGGGTTAGGGTTTGGGTTCGGGTTAGAGTTATCGTTACGGCTTAGGGTTTCTCGTTAGTGTTAGGGTTAGGGTTAGGCAGAGCATTAGGGTTAGGGTTGGAGGATACGGTTAGGGGTTAGGGTGACGGTTATGGTTAGTTTTATGGTTAAGGTGAGGGTTTAGGGTAAGTGTTATGTTTAAGGTTAGAGTTAGGGTTAGGGTTAGGTGTAGCGTAAGTTTTCGGTTTAGGTTCAGGTTTTGAATTAGAGTTAGTGTTCTATTTAAGATCAAGGTTAGACTTAGGGTTAGGGTTAGGATTAGGTCTAGACTTAGGTTCAGGGCTAATGTAAGGCTTAGTTTTAGGGTTAGAGGTGGAGTAGCATTATGACTAGAGTTTGGTTTAAGGTTAGGGTTTGGGTTAGGTTTAGGTTTAGGGTTAAAGTTAGGGTTAGGGTTGGATGAAGTTTAGGATGGGGTGAGGGTTATTCTTATGGTTAGGGCTAGAGTTTGATTTTGTGTTCAGGTTAGTGTTAAGGTTAGGCTTAGGGTTCGGGTTCGGGTTCGGAATTTCGTTTAGGGTTAGTGTTAGGTTTAGATTCAGGGTTAGAGTGACATTTCGGTTCAGGGTGAGAGTTAAGATAAGGGTTAGGATTACGGTGAGGGTTATACTTAGTGTTAGGGGTTAGGTTTACGGTTAGGATAGGGTTAATTTTAGGGTTCATGTTAGGGGTAGTGTTAGATTAGGGTTACTGTTCGTGTTTGGGTTAGGCTTAGGGATAAGTTTAGGGATAGCTTTAGGTTTAGGGTTGGGGATAGGTTTAGGGGTTAGGGTGAGAGTTAGCATTAGGTTTACAGTTAAGGTGAGGGTTTAGGGTAAGTGCTATGGTTAGGGTTAGTGTTAGAGTTAGGGTTAGGGTGAATTTTCAGTTAATAGTGAGGGTTAGGGTAAGGGTTAGGGTTAAGGTTTAGGTTAGATTTAGGATTAAGATTAGTGTTAGGGTTAGGTTTTTGGTCCGGGTTAGGGTAGGGGTAAGGTTAGGGTTAAGGCTAGGTTTACGGTCAGGGGTAGGGCTAGGTTAGGCTTAGGGTTAGGTTTAGAGTTAGAGTTAGTGCTAGGGGTTAGGGTTAGGTTTAGGGTTAGGTTTAGAGTTATTGTTAGGGTTCGGGTAGAGTTAAGGTTAGGGTTAAGTTTAAAGTTAGGTAAGCGTTACGTTTAGGTCAGGGTTAGGGTTATTATTAGAGATAGGGTTAGGTTTAGAGAAAGGGTTAGGGTTCGTGTGAGGGTTAGTGTTAGGTTTACAGTTAAGCTGATGTTTTACAGTGTTACGGTTAGGGTCAGGGTTAGAGTTAGGTTTAGGGTTAGGTTTAGGTGTAGGGCTTGAGTGAGGCGATAGTTTAGGGTTAGATTTAGGGTGAAGGTTAAGATTAGTGTTAGTGTAAATATTAGAGTTAGGCGTTTGTGTTAAGGTTATGATCAGGTTAAGTTTAGGTTTCGAGTTAGAGTTAGGGTTAGGTTTTGGTGTTTGTGTTAATGTTAGGGTCAGGATTAGGGTAGCTTTAGGGTTAGGGTTTGGTTTAGGGTTAGGGTGAAGTTGAAGTTAAGGGTCAGGGTTGAGCTTAGACTTAGCATTAGGGTTTAGGGTTAGGGTTAAGGTTAGGATAGGTTTTAGGGTTAAGATTAGTTTTAGGGTTAGGTTAAGTGTTAGGGTTAAGTCATGGTTAGGTTTAGGGCTAGTTTAAGGTTAGAGGTAAGGTTAGCTTAAGGGTAGTGTTTAGGTTTCGACGTTAGTGTGAGGGTTAGTGCTAGGTTTCCATTTGAGCTGAGTGTGTAGGGTAAGTTCTAGGGTTAGAATTAGGGTTAGAGATAGAGTTAGGGTCAGGGTTCGGGTTAAGTTTAGGGTTAGGGTTAGGTTTATGGTTAGGATTAGGGTTAGGGTCAGAGTTGGGGGATATTTAGTATTATGTTTCGTGTTAGGGTTTCGGTTAGGGTGAAGTTTATGTTAAGTGTGAGGGTTAGGGTTCGGGTTAGTTTTAGGGGTGGGTTCAGGTTAGGGTCAGGGATAGGGTTTGGGTTAGGTTTAGGGTTAGGGTTAGGGTTAGAGTTAGGTTTAGGGTTAGCTTTAGTTTTGGTTAGGGTTAGGATTTGAATGGATTTAGGTTAGGTTTAGGGTTCTGGATAGGGTGAAATTTTGGTTAAAGGTGAGGGTTCGGTTTAGGTTTAGGGTTAGAGTTTTTGTTAGGGGTTAGGGTTAGGTTTGAGCTTATGGTAGGTTTAAAGTCTGGGTTAAGGTTAGGTTAGGGTTATGTTCAGGGTTAGGATTAGGATTCCGTTTAGGGTGAGGGTTAGGATCAGAGTTATTGTAAGGGTTAGTTTTAGGTTGACATGTGCGCCAAGGTTAAGGTTATGGTTTGGTTTAGGGGTAGGGATAGGTTTAGTGTTAGGGTGAGCTTTAGTTTAGGGATAGGGTGAAGTTTAAGATAGAGTGAGGTTTAGGGTTAGGGTTATGGCTAAGGTTTGGTTTAGTTTTCAGGTTAATGTTAAGGTTGTGTTTCGTGTTAGGGTTAAGTTTACGGGTTCTGTTTACTTTTAGGGTGAGGGTTAGATTTTAGGTTAGGGTTAAGTTTAGTGTTAGGATTCGCGTTAGGGTGACGGTTTGTGTCAGGCTTTGTGGTTGGGGTGAGGGTTAGGTTTAGGGTTAGGGTTGGGTAGGGTTCGGATTATGGTTATGGTAAGGTGTTAGGGGTTAGAGATTTAGTTTAGGGTGAGGGTTTGGGTGAGTGTCTCGGTTAGTCACTGTGGTTCTGGTCATGCTTAGTTTTGGTTTATGGTTAGGGTTAGGTTTATGATCAGGTTTAGGGTTAGTGTTAGAGTTAGGGTTAAGCTTTAGGTAAGGCTTTGGTGTTTGGGGTTAGGGTTTAGGTAAGGCTTTGGTGTTTGGGGTTAGGGTTTGGGTTGGGGTTAGGGTTTGGGTTCGGGTTAGAGTTATCGTTACGGCTTAGGGTTTCTCGTTAGTGTTAGGGTTAGGGTTAGGCAGAGCATTAGGGTTAGGGTTGGAGGATACGGTTAGGGGTTAGGGTGACGGTTATGGTTAGTTTTATGGTTAAGGTGAGGGTTTAGGGTAAGTGTTATGTTTAAGGTTAGAGTTAGGGTTAGGGTTAGGTGTAGCGTAAGTTTTCGGTTTAGGTTCAGGTTTTGAATTAGAGTTAGTGTTCTATTTAAGATCAAGGTTAGACTTAGGGTTAGGGTTAGGATTAGGTCTAGACTTAGGTTCAGGGCTAATGTAAGGCTTAGTTTTAGGGTTAGAGGTGGAGTAGCATTATGACTAGAGTTTGGTTTAAGGTTAGGGTTTGGGTTAGGTTTAGGTTTAGGGTTAAAGTTAGGGTTAGGGTTGGATGAAGTTTAGGATGGGGTGAGGGTTATTCTTATGGTTAGGGCTAGAGTTTGATTTTGTGTTCAGGTTAGTGTTAAGGTTAGGCTTAGGGTTCGGGTTCGGGTTCGGAATTTCGTTTAGGGTTAGTGTTAGGTTTAGATTCAGGGTTAGAGTGACATTTCGGTTCAGGGTGAGGGTTAAGATAAGGGTTAGGATTACGGTGAGGGTTATACTTAGTGTTAGGGGTTAGGTTTACGGTTAGGATAGGGTTAATTTTAGGGTTCATGTTAGGGGTAGTGTTAGATTAGGGTTACTGTTCGTGTTTGGGTTAGGCTTAGGGATAAGTTTAGGGATAGCTTTAGGTTTAGGGTTGGGGATAGGTTTAGGGGTTAGGGTGAGAGTTAGCATTAGGTTTACAGTTAAGGTGAGGGTTTAGGGTAAGTGCTATGGTTAGGGTTAGTGTTAGAGTTAGGGTTAGGGTGAATTTTCAGTTAATAGTGAGGGTTAGGGTAAGGGTTAGGGTTAAGGTTTAGGTTAGATTTAGGATTAAGATTAGTGTTAGGGTTAGGTTTTTGGTCCGGGTTAGGGTAGGGGTAAGGTTAGGGTTAAGGCTAGGTTTACGGTCAGGGGTAGGGCTAGGTTAGGCTTAGGGTTAGGTTTAGAGTTAGAGTTAGTGCTAGGGGTTAGGGTTAGGTTTAGGGTTAGGTTTAGAGTTATTGTTAGGGTTCGGGTAGAGTTAAGGTTAGGGTTAAGTTTAAAGTTAGGTAAGGGTTACGTTTAGGTCAGGGTTAGGGTTATTATTAGAGATAGGGTTAGGTTTAGAGAAAGGGTTAGGGTTCGTGTGAGGGTTAGTGTTAGGTTTACAGTTAAGCTGATGTTTTACAGTGTTACGGTTAGGGTCAGGGTTAGAGTTAGGTTTAGGGTTAGGTTTAGGTGTAGGGCTTGAGTGAGGCGATAGTTTAGGGTTAGATTTAGGGTGAAGGTTAAGATTAGTGTTAGTGTAAATATTAGAGTTAGGCGTTTGTGTTAAGGTTATGATCAGGTTAAGTTTAGGTTTCGAGTTAGAGTTAGGGTTAGGTTTTGGTGTTTGTGTTAATGTTAGGGTCAGGATTAGGGTAGCTTTAGGGTTAGGGTTTGGTTTAGGGTTAGGGTTAGGGTGAAGTTGAAGTTAAGGGTCAGGGTTGAGCTTAGACTTAGCATTAGGGTTTAGGGTTAGGGTTAAGGTTAGGATAGGTTTTAGGGTTAAGATTAGTTTTAGGGTTAGGTTAAGTGTTAGGGTTAAGTCATGGTTAGGTTTAGGGCTAGTTTAAGGTTAGAGGTAAGGTTAGCTTAAGGGTAGTGTTTAGGTTTCGACGTTAGTGTGAGGGTTAGTGCTAGGTTTCCATTTGAGCTGAGTGTGTAGGGTAAGTTCTAGGGTTAGAATTAGGGTTAGAGATAGAGTTAGGGTCAGGGTTCGGGTTAAGTTTAGGGTTAGGGTTAGGTTTATGGTTAGGATTAGGGTTAGGGTCAGAGTTGGGGGATATTTAGTATTATGTTTCGTGTTAGGGTTTCGGTTAGGGTGAAGTTTATGTTAAGTGTGAGGGTTAGGGTTCGGGTTAGTTTTAGGGGTGGGTTCAGGTTAGGGTCAGGGATAGGGTTTGGGTTAGGTTTAGGGTTAGGGTTAGGGTTAGAGTTAGGTTTAGGGTTAGCTTTAGTTTTGGTTAGGGTTAGGATTTGAATGGATTTAGGTTAGGTTTAGGGTTCTGGATAGGGTGAAATTTTGGTTAAAGGTGAGGGTTCGGTTTAGGTTTAGGGTTAGAGTTATTGTTAGGGGTTAGGGTTAGGTTTGAGCTTATGGTAGGTTTAAAGTCTGGGTTAAGGTTAGGTTAGGGTTATGGTCAGGGTTAGGATTAGGATTCCGTTTAGGGTGAGGGTTAGGATCAGAGTTATTGTAAGGGTTAGTTTTAGGTTGACATGTGCGCCAAGGTTAAGGTTATGGTTTGGTTTAGGGGTAGGGATAGGTTTAGTGTTAGGGTGAGCTTTAGTTTAGGGATAGGGTGAAGTTTAAGATAGAGTGAGGTTTAGGGTTAGGGTTATGGCTAAGGTTTGGTTTAGTTTTCAGGTTAATGTTAAGGTTGTGTTTCGTGTTAGGGTTAAGTTTACGGGTTCTGTTTACTTTTAGGGTGAGGGTTAGATTTTAGGTTAGGGTTAAGTTTAGTGTTAGGATTCGCGTTAGGGTGACGGTTTGTGTCAGGCTTTGTGGTTGGGGTGAGGGTTAGGTTTAGGGTTAGGGTTGGGTAGGGTTCGGATTATGGTTATGGTAAGGTGTTAGGGGTTAGAGATTTAGTTTAGGGTGAGGGTTTGGGTGAGTGTCTCGGTTAGTCACTGTGGTTCTGGTCATGCTTAGTTTTGGTTTATGGTTAGGGTTAGGTTTATGATCAGGTTTAGGGTTAGTGTTAGAGTTAGGGTTAAGCTTTAGGTAAGGCTTTGGTGTTTGGGGTTAGGGTTTAGGTAAGGCTTTGGTGTTTGGGGTTAGGGTTTGGGTTGGGGTTAGGGTTTGGGTTCGGGTTAGAGTTATCGTTACGGCTTAGGGTTTCTCGTTAGTGTTAGGGTTAGGGTTAGGCAGAGCATTAGGGTTAGGGTTGGAGGATACGGTTAGGGGTTAGGGTGAGGGTTATGGTTAGTTTTATGGTTAAGGTGAGGGTTTAGGGTAAGTGTTATGTTTAAGGTTAGAGTTAGGGTTAGGGTTAGGTGTAGCGTAAGTTTTCGGTTTAGGTTCAGGTTTTGAATTAGAGTTAGTGTTCTATTTAAGATCAAGGTTAGACTTAGGGTTAGGGTTAGGATTAGGTCTAGACTTAGGTTCAGGGCTAATGTAAGGCTTAGTTTTAGGGTTAGAGGTGGAGTAGCATTATGACTAGAGTTTGGTTTAAGGTTAGGGTTTGGGTTAGGTTTAGGTTTAGGGTTAAAGTTAGGGTTAGGGTTGGATGAAGTTTAGGATGGGGTGAGGGTTATTCTTATGGTTAGGGCTAGAGTTTGATTTTGTGTTCAGGTTAGTGTTAAGGTTAGGCTTAGGGTTCGGGTTCGGGTTCGGAATTTCGTTTAGGGTTAGTGTTAGGTTTAGATTCAGGGTTAGAGTGACATTTCGGTTCAGGGTGAGGGTTAAGATAAGGGTTAGGATTACGGTGAGGGTTATACTTAGTGTTAGGGGTTAGGTTTACGGTTAGGATAGGGTTAATTTTAGGGTTCATGTTAGGGGTAGTGTTAGATTAGGGTTACTGTTCGTGTTTGGGTTAGGCTTAGGGATAAGTTTAGGGATAGCTTTAGGTTTAGGGTTGGGGATAGGTTTAGGGGTTAGGGTGAGAGTTAGCATTAGGTTTACAGTTAAGGTGAGGGTTTAGGGTAAGTGTTATGGTTAGGGTTAGTGTTAGAGTTAGGGTTAGGGTGAATTTTCAGTTAATAGTGAGGGTTAGGGTAAGGGTTAGGGTTAAGGTTTAGGTTAGATTTAGGATTAAGATTAGTGTTAGGGTTAGGTTTTTGGTCCGGGTTAGGGTAGGGGTAAGGTTAGGGTTAAGGCTAGGTTTACGGTCAGGGGTAGGGCTAGGTTAGGCTTAGGGTTAGGTTTAGAGTTAGAGTTAGTGCTAGGGGTTAGGGTTAGGTTTAGGGTTAGGTTTAGAGTTATTGTTAGGGTTCGGGTAGAGTTAAGGTTAGGGTTAAGTTTAAAGTTAGGTAAGGGTTACGTTTAGGTCAGGGTTAGGGTTATTATTAGAGATAGGGTTAGGTTTAGAGAAAGGGTTAGGGTTCGTGTGAGGGTTAGTGTTAGGTTTACAGTTAAGCTGATGTTTTACAGTGTTACGGTTAGGGTCAGGGTTAGAGTTAGGTTTAGGGTTAGGTTTAGGTGTAGGGCTTGAGTGAGGCGATAGTTTAGGGTTAGATTTAGGGTGAAGGTTAAGATTAGTGTTAGTGTAAATATTAGAGTTAGGCGTTTGTGTTAAGGTTATGATCAGGTTAAGTTTAGGTTTCGAGTTAGAGTTAGGGTTAGGTTTTGGTGTTTGTGTTAATGTTAGGGTCAGGATTAGGGTAGCTTTAGGGTTAGGGTTTGGTTTAGGGTTAGGGTTAGGGTGAAGTTGAAGTTAAGGGTCAGGGTTGAGCTTAGACTTAGCATTAGGGTTTAGGGTTAGGGTTAAGGTTAGGATAGGTTTTAGGGTTAAGATTAGTTTTAGGGTTAGGTTAAGTGTTAGGGTTAAGTCATGGTTAGGTTTAGGGCTAGTTTAAGGTTAGAGGTAAGGTTAGCTTAAGGGTAGTGTTTAGGTTTCGACGTTAGTGTGAGGGTTAGTGCTAGGTTTCCATTTGAGCTGAGTGTGTAGGGTAAGTTCTAGGGTTAGAATTAGGGTTAGAGATAGAGTTAGGGTCAGGGTTCGGGTTAAGTTTAGGGTTAGGGTTAGGTTTATGGTTAGGATTAGGGTTAGGGTCAGAGTTGGGGGATATTTAGTATTATGTTTCGTGTTAGGGTTTCGGTTAGGGTGAAGTTTATGTTAAGTGTGAGGGTTAGGGTTCGGGTTAGTTTTAGGGGTGGGTTCAGGTTAGGGTCAGGGATAGGGTTTGGGTTAGGTTTAGGGTTAGGGTTAGGGTTAGAGTTAGGTTTAGGGTTAGCTTTAGTTTTGGTTAGGGTTAGGATTTGAATGGATTTAGGTTAGGTTTAGGGTTCTGGATAGGGTGAAATTTTGGTTAAAGGTGAGGGTTCGGTTTAGGTTTAGGGTTAGAGTTTTTGTTAGGGGTTAGGGTTAGGTTTGAGCTTATGGTAGGTTTAAAGTCTGGGTTAAGGTTAGGTTAGGGTTATGTTCAGGGTTAGGATTAGGATTCCGTTTAGGGTGAGGGTTAGGATCAGAGTTATTGTAAGGGTTAGTTTTAGGTTGACATGTGCGCCAAGGTTAAGATTATGGTTTGGTTTAGGGGTAGGGATAGGTTTAGTGTTAGGGTGAGCTTTAGTTTAGGGATAGGGTGAAGTTTAAGATAGAGTGAGGTTTAGGGTTAGGGTTATGGCTAAGGTTTGGTTTAGTTTTCAGGTTAATGTTAAGGTTGTGTTTCGTGTTAGGGTTAAGTTTACGGGTTCTGTTTACTTTTAGGGTGAGGGTTAGATTTTAGGTTAGGGTTAAGTTTAGTGTTAGGATTCGCGTTAGGGTGACGGTTTGTGTCAGGCTTTGTGGTTGGGGTGAGGGTTAGGTTTAGGGTTAGGGTTGGGTAGGGTTCGGATTATGGTTATGGTAAGGTGTTAGGGGTTAGAGATTTAGTTTAGGGTGAGGGTTTGGGTGAGTGTCTCGGTTAGTCACTGTGGTTCTGGTCATGCTTAGTTTTGGTTTATGGTTAGGGTTAGGTTTATGATCAGGTTTAGGGTTAGTGTTAGAGTTAGGGTTAAGCTTTAGGTAAGGCTTTGGTGTTTGGGGTTAGGGTTTAGGTAAGGCTTTGGTGTTTGGGGTTAGGGTTTGGGTTGGGGTTAGGGTTTGGGTTCGGGTTAGAGTTATCGTTACGGCTTAGGGTTTCTCGTTAGTGTTAGGGTTAGGGTTAGGCAGAGCATTAGGGTTAGGGTTGGAGGATACGGTTAGGGGTTAGGGTGAGGGTTATGGTTAGTTTTATGGTTAAGGTGAGGGTTTAGGGTAAGTGTTATGTTTAAGGTTAGAGTTAGGGTTAGGGTTAGGTGTAGCGTAAGTTTTCGGTTTAGGTTCAGGTTTTGAATTAGAGTTAGTGTTCTATTTAAGATCAAGGTTAGACTTAGGGTTAGGGTTAGGATTAGGTCTAGACTTAGGTTCAGGGCTAATGTAAGGCTTAGTTTTAGGGTTAGAGGTGGAGTAGCATTATGACTAGAGTTTGGTTTAAGGTTAGGGTTTGGGTTAGGTTTAGGTTTAGGGTTAAAGTTAGGGTTAGGGTTGGATGAAGTTTAGGATGGGGTGAGGGTTATTCTTATGGTTAGGGCTAGAGTTTGATTTTGTGTTCAGGTTAGTGTTAAGGTTAGGCTTAGGGTTCGGGTTCGGGTTCGGAATTTCGTTTAGGGTTAGTGTTAGGTTTAGATTCAGGGTTAGAGTGACATTTCGGTTCAGGGTGAGAGTTAAGATAAGGGTTAGGATTACGGTGAGGGTTATACTTAGTGTTAGGGGTTAGGTTTACGGTTAGGATAGGGTTAATTTTAGGGTTCATGTTAGGGGTAGTGTTAGATTAGGGTTACTGTTCGTGTTTGGGTTAGGCTTAGGGATAAGTTTAGGGATAGCTTTAGGTTTAGGGTTGGGGATAGGTTTAGGGGTTAGGGTGAGAGTTAGCATTAGGTTTACAGTTAAGGTGAGGGTTTAGGGTAAGTGCTATGGTTAGGGTTAGTGTTAGAGTTAGGGTTAGGGTGAATTTTCAGTTAATAGTGAGGGTTAGGGTAAGGGTTAGGGTTAAGGTTTAGGTTAGATTTAGGATTAAGATTAGTGTTAGGGTTAGGTTTTTGGTCCGGGTTAGGGTAGGGGTAAGGTTAGGGTTAAGGCTAGGTTTACGGTCAGGGGTAGGGCTAGGTTAGGCTTAGGGTTAGGTTTAGAGTTAGAGTTAGTGCTAGGGGTTAGGGTTAGGTTTATGGTTAGGTTTAGAGTTATTGTTAGGGTTCGGGTAGAGTTAAGGTTAGGGTTAAGTTTAAAGTTAGGTAAGCGTTACGTTTAGGTCAGGGTTAGGGTTATTATTAGAGATAGGGTTAGGTTTAGAGAAAGGGTTAGGGTTCGTGTGAGGGTTAGTGTTAGGTTTACAGTTAAGCTGATGTTTTACAGTGTTACGGTTAGGGTCAGGGTTAGAGTTAGGTTTAGGGTTAGGTTTAGGTGTAGGGCTTGAGTGAGGCGATAGTTTAGGGTTAGATTTAGGGTGAAGGTTAAGATTAGTGTTAGTGTAAATATTAGAGTTAGGTGTTTGTGTTAAGGTTATGATCAGGTTAAGTTTAGGTTTCGAGTTAGAGTTAGGGTTAGGTTTTGGTGTTTGTGTTAATGTTAGGGTCAGGATTAGGGTAGCTTTAGGGTTAGGGTTTGGTTTAGGGTTAGGGTTATGGTGAAGTTGAAGTTAAGGGTCAGGGTTGAGCTTAGACTTAGCATTAGGGTTTAGGGTTAGGGTTAAGGTTAGGATAGGTTTTAGGGTTAAGATTAGTTTTAGGGTTAGGTTAAGTGTTAGGGTTAAGTCATGGTTAGGTTTAGGGCTAGTTTAAGGTTAGAGGTAAGGTTAGCTTAAGGGTAGTGTTTAGGTTTCGACGTTAGTGTGAGGGTTAGTGCTAGGTTTCCATTTGAGCTGAGTGTGTAGGGTAAGTTCTAGGGTTAGAATTAGGGTTAGAGATAGAGTTAGGGTCAGGGTTCGGGTTAAGTTTAGGGTTAGGGTTAGGTTTATGGTTAGGATTAGGGTTAGGGTCAGAGTTGGGGGATATTTAGTATTATGTTTCGTGTTAGGGTTTCGGTTAGGGTGAAGTTTATGTTAAGTGTGAGGGTTAGGGTTCGGGTTAGTTTTAGGGGTGGGTTCAGGTTAGGGTCAGGGATAGGGTTTGGGTTAGGTTTAGGGTTAGGGTTAGGGTTAGAGTTAGGTTTAGGGTTAGCTTTAGTTTTGGTTAGGGTTAGGATTTGAATGGATTTAGGTTAGGTTTAGGGTTCTGGATAGGGTGAAATTTTGGTTAAAGGTGAGGGTTCGGTTTAGGTTTAGGGTTAGAGTTTTTGTTAGGGGTTAGGGTTAGGTTTGAGCTTATGGTAGGTTTAAAGTCTGGGTTAAGGTTAGGTTAGGGTTATGTTCAGGGTTAGGATTAGGATTCCGTTTAGGGTGAGGGTTAGGATCAGAGTTATTGTAAGGGTTAGTTTTAGGTTGACATGTGCGCCAAGGTTAAGATTATGGTTTGGTTTAGGGGTAGGGATAGGTTTAGTGTTAGGGTGAGCTTTAGTTTAGGGATAGGGTGAAGTTTAAGATAGAGTGAGGTTTAGGGTTAGGGTTATGGCTAAGGTTTGGTTTAGTTTTCAGGTTAATGTTAAGGTTGTGTTTCGTGTTAGGGTTAAGTTTACGGGTTCTGTTTACTTTTAGGGTGAGGGTTAGATTTTAGGTTAGGGTTAAGTTTAGTGTTAGGATTCGCGTTAGGGTGACGGTTTGTGTCAGGCTTTGTGGTTGGGGTGAGGGTTAGGTTTAGGGTTAGGGTTGGGTAGGGTTCGGATTATGGTTATGGTAAGGTGTTAGGGGTTAGAGATTTAGTTTAGGGTGAGGGTTTGGGTGAGTGTCTCGGTTAGTCACTGTGGTTCTGGTCATGCTTAGTTTTGGTTTATGGTTAGGGTTAGGTTTATGATCAGGTTTAGGGTTAGTGTTAGAGTTAGGGTTAAGCTTTAGGTAAGGCTTTGGTGTTTGGGGTTAGGGTTTAGGTAAGGCTTTGGTGTTTGGGGTTAGGGTTTGGGTTGGGGTTAGGGTTTGGGTTCGGGTTAGAGTTATCGTTACGGCTTAGGGTTTCTCGTTAGTGTTAGGGTTAGGGTTAGGCAGAGCATTAGGGTTAGGGTTGGAGGATACGGTTAGGGGTTAGGGTGAGGGTTATGGTTAGTTTTATGGTTAAGGTGAGGGTTTAGGGTAAGTGTTATGTTTAAGGTTAGAGTTAGGGTTAGGGTTAGGTGTAGCGTAAGTTTTCGGTTTAGGTTCAGGTTTTGAATTAGAGTTAGTGTTCTATTTAAGATCAAGGTTAGACTTAGGGTTAGGGTTAGGATTAGGTCTAGACTTAGGTTCAGGGCTAATGTAAGGCTTAGTTTTAGGGTTAGAGGTGGAGTAGCATTATGACTAGAGTTTGGTTTAAGGTTAGGGTTTGGGTTAGGTTTAGGTTTAGGGTTAAAGTTAGGGTTAGGGTTGGATGAAGTTTAGGATGGGGTGAGGGTTATTCTTATGGTTAGGGCTAGAGTTTGATTTTGTGTTCAGGTTAGTGTTAAGGTTAGGCTTAGGGTTCGGGTTCGGGTTCGGAATTTCGTTTAGGGTTAGTGTTAGGTTTAGATTCAGGGTTAGAGTGACATTTCGGTTCAGGGTGAGGGTTAAGATAAGGGTTAGGATTACGGTGAGGGTTATACTTAGTGTTAGGGGTTAGGTTTACGGTTAGGATAGGGTTAATTTTAGGGTTCATGTTAGGGGTAGTGTTAGATTAGGGTTACTGTTCGTGTTTGGGTTAGGCTTAGGGATAAGTTTAGGGATAGCTTTAGGTTTAGGGTTGGGGATAGGTTTAGGGGTTAGGGTGAGAGTTAGCATTAGGTTTACAGTTAAGGTGAGGGTTTAGGGTAAGTGCTATGGTTAGGGTTAGTGTTAGAGTTAGGGTTAGGGTGAATTTTCAGTTAATAGTGAGGGTTAGGGTAAGGGTTAGGGTTAAGGTTTAGGTTAGATTTAGGATTAAGATTAGTGTTAGGGTTAGGTTTTTGGTCCGGGTTAGGGTAGGGGTAAGGTTAGGGTTAAGGCTAGGTTTACGGTCAGGGGTAGGGCTAGGTTAGGCTTAGGGTTAGGTTTAGAGTTAGAGTTAGTGCTAGGGGTTAGGGTTAGGTTTAGGGTTAGGTTTAGAGTTATTGTTAGGGTTCGGGTAGAGTTAAGGTTAGGGTTAAGTTTAAAGTTAGGTAAGCGTTACGTTTAGGTCAGGGTTAGGGTTATTATTAGAGATAGGGTTAGGTTTAGAGAAAGGGTTAGGGTTCGTGTGAGGGTTAGTGTTAGGTTTACAGTTAAGCTGATGTTTTACAGTGTTACGGTTAGGGTCAGTGTTAGAGTTAGGTTTAGGGTTAGGTTTAGGTGTAGGGCTTGAGTGAGGCGATAGTTTAGGGTTAGATTTAGGGTGAAGGTTAAGATTAGTGTTAGTGTAAATATTAGAGTTAGGTGTTTGTGTTAAGGTTATGATCAGGTTAAGTTTAGGTTTCGAGTTAGAGTTAGGGTTAGGTTTTGGTGTTTGTGTTAATGTTAGGGTCAGGATTAGGGTAGCTTTAGGGTTAGGGTTTGGTTTAGGGTTAGGGTTATGGTGAAGTTGAAGTTAAGGGTCAGGGTTGAGCTTAGACTTAGCATTAGGGTTTAGGGTTAGGGTTAAGGTTAGGATAGGTTTTAGGGTTAAGATTAGTTTTAGGGTTAGGTTAAGTGTTAGGGTTAAGTCATGGTTAGGTTTAGGGCTAGTTTAAGGTTAGAAGTAAGGTTAGCTTAAGGGTAGTGTTTAGGTTTCGACGTTAGTGTGAGGGTTAGTGCTAGGTTTCCATTTGAGCTGAGTGTGTAGGGTAAGTTCTAGGGTTAGAATTAGGGTTAGAGATAGAGTTAGGGTCAGGGTTCGGGTTAAGTTTAGGGTTAGGGTTAGGTTTATGGTTAGGATTAGGGTTAGGGTCAGAGTTGGGGGATATTTAGTATTATGTTTCGTGTTAGGGTTTCGGTTAGGGTGAAGTTTATGTTAAGTGTGAGGGTTAGGGTTCGGGTTAGTTTTAGGGGTGGGTTCAGGTTAGGGTCAGGGATAGGGTTTGGGTTAGGTTTAGGGTTAGGGTTAGGGTTAGAGTTAGGTTTAGGGTTAGCTTTAGTTTTGGTTAGGGTTAGGATTTGAATGGATTTAGGTTAGGTTTAGGGTTCTGGATAGGGTGAAATTTTGGTTAAAGGTGAGGGTTCGGTTTAGGTTTAGGGTTAGAGTTTTTGTTAGGGGTTAGGGTTAGGTTTGAGCTTATGGTAGGTTTAAAGTCTGGGTTAAGGTTAGGTTAGGGTTATGTTCAGGGTTAGGATTAGGATTCCGTTTAGGGTGAGGGTTAGGATCAGAGTTATTGTAAGGGTTAGTTTTAGGTTGACATGTGCGCCAAGGTTAAGATTATGGTTTGGTTTAGGGGTAGGGATAGGTTTAGTGTTAGGGTGAGCTTTAGTTTAGGGATAGGGTGAAGTTTAAGATAGAGTGAGGTTTAGGGTTAGGGTTATGGCTAAGGTTTGGTTTAGTTTTCAGGTTAATGTTAAGGTTGTGTTTCGTGTTAGGGTTAAGTTTACGGGTTCTGTTTACTTTTAGGGTGAGGGTTAGATTTTAGGTTAGGGTTAAGTTTAGTGTTAGGATTCGCGTTAGGGTGACGGTTTGTGTCAGGCTTTGTGGTTGGGGTGAGGGTTAGGTTTAGGGTTAGGGTTGGGTAGGGTTCGGATTATGGTTATGGTAAGGTGTTAGGGGTTAGAGATTTAGTTTAGGGTGAGGGTTTGGGTGAGTGTCTCGGTTAGTCACTGTGGTTCTGGTCATGCTTAGTTTTGGTTTATGGTTAGGGTTAGGTTTATGATCAGGTTTAGGGTTAGTGTTAGAGTTAGGGTTAAGCTTTAGGTAAGGCTTTGGTGTTTGGGGTTAGGGTTTAGGTAAGGCTTTGGTGTTTGGGGTTAGGGTTTGGGTTGGGGTTAGGGTTTGGGTTCGGGTTAGAGTTATCGTTACGGCTTAGGGTTTCTCGTTAGTGTTAGGGTTAGGGTTAGGCAGAGCATTAGGGTTAGGGTTGGAGGATACGGTTAGGGGTTAGGGTGAGGGTTATGGTTAGTTTTATGGTTAAGGTGAGGGTTTAGGGTAAGTGTTATGTTTAAGGTTAGAGTTAGGGTTAGGGTTAGGTGTAGCGTAAGTTTTCGGTTTAGGTTCAGGTTTTGAATTAGAGTTAGTGTTCTATTTAAGATCAAGGTTAGACTTAGGGTTAGGGTTAGGATTAGGTCTAGACTTAGGTTCAGGGCTAATGTAAGGCTTAGTTTTAGGGTTAGAGGTGGAGTAGCATTATGACTAGAGTTTGGTTTAAGGTTAGGGTTTGGGTTAGGTTTAGGTTTAGGGTTAAAGTTAGGGTTAGGGTTGGATGAAGTTTAGGATGGGGTGAGGGTTATTCTTATGGTTAGGGCTAGAGTTTGATTTTGTGTTCAGGTTAGTGTTAAGGTTAGGCTTAGGGTTCGGGTTCGGGTTCGGAATTTCGTTTAGGGTTAGTGTTAGGTTTAGATTCAGGGTTAGAGTGACATTTCGGTTCAGGGTGAGGGTTAAGATAAGGGTTAGGATTACGGTGAGGGTTATACTTAGTGTTAGGGGTTAGGTTTACGGTTAGGATAGGGTTAATTTTAGGGTTCATGTTAGGGGTAGTGTTAGATTAGGGTTACTGTTCGTGTTTGGGTTAGGCTTAGGGATAAGTTTAGGGATAGCTTTAGGTTTAGGGTTGGGGATAGGTTTAGGGGTTAGGGTGAGAGTTAGCATTAGGTTTACAGTTAAGGTGAGGGTTTAGGGTAAGTGCTATGGTTAGGGTTAGTGTTAGAGTTAGGGTTAGGGTGAATTTTCAGTTAATAGTGAGGGTTAGGGTAAGGGTTAGGGTTAAGGTTTAGGTTAGATTTAGGATTAAGATTAGTGTTAGGGTTAGGTTTTTGGTCCGGGTTAGGGTAGGGGTAAGGTTAGGGTTAAGGCTAGGTTTACGGTCAGGGGTAGGGCTAGGTTAGGCTTAGGGTTAGGTTTAGAGTTAGAGTTAGTGCTAGGGGTTAGGGTTAGGTTTAGGGTTAGGTTTAGAGTTATTGTTAGGGTTCGGGTAGAGTTAAGGTTAGGGTTAAGTTTAAAGTTAGGTAAGCGTTACGTTTAGGTCAGGGTTAGGGTTATTATTAGAGATAGGGTTAGGTTTAGAGAAAGGGTTAGGGTTCGTGTGAGGGTTAGTGTTAGGTTTACAGTTAAGCTGATGTTTTACAGTGTTACGGTTAGGGTCAGTGTTAGAGTTAGGTTTAGGGTTAGGTTTAGGTGTAGGGCTTGAGTGAGGCGATAGTTTAGGGTTAGATTTAGGGTGAAGGTTAAGATTAGTGTTAGTGTAAATATTAGAGTTAGGTGTTTGTGTTAAGGTTATGATCAGGTTAAGTTTAGGTTTCGAGTTAGAGTTAGGGTTAGGTTTTGGTGTTTGTGTTAATGTTAGGGTCAGGATTAGGGTAGCTTTAGGGTTAGGGTTTGGTTTAGGGTTAGGGTTATGGTGAAGTTGAAGTTAAGGGTCAGGGTTGAGCTTAGACTTAGCATTAGGGTTTAGGGTTAGGGTTAAGGTTAGGATAGGTTTTAGGGTTAAGATTAGTTTTAGGGTTAGGTTAAGTGTTAGGGTTAAGTCATGGTTAGGTTTAGGGCTAGTTTAAGGTTAGAAGTAAGGTTAGCTTAAGGGTAGTGTTTAGGTTTCGACGTTAGTGTGAGGGTTAGTGCTAGGTTTCCATTTGAGCTGAGTGTGTAGGGTAAGTTCTAGGGTTAGAATTAGGGTTAGAGATAGAGTTAGGGTCAGGGTTCGGGTTAAGTTTAGGGTTAGGGTTAGGTTTATGGTTAGGGTCAGAGTTGGGGGATATTTAGTATTATGTTTCGTGTTAGGGTTTCGGTTAGGGTGAAGTTTATGTTAAGTGTGAGGGTTAGGGTTCGGGTTAGTTTTAGGGGTGGGTTCAGGTTAGGGTCAGGGATAGGGTTTGGGTTAGGTTTAGGGTTAGGGTTAGGGTTAGAGTTAGGTTTAGGGTTAGCTTTAGTTTTGGTTAGGGTTAGGATTTGAATGGATTTAGGTTAGGTTTAGGGTTCTGGATAGGGTGAAATTTTGGTTAAAGGTGAGGGTTCGGTTTAGGTTTAGGGTTAGAGTTTTTGTTAGGGGTTAGGGTTAGGTTTGAGCTTATGGTAGGTTTAAAGTCTGGGTTAAGGTTAGGTTAGGGTTATGTTCAGGGTTAGGATTAGGATTCCGTTTAGGGTGAGGGTTAGGATCAGAGTTATTGTAAGGGTTAGTTTTAGGTTGACATGTGCGCCAAGGTTAAGATTATGGTTTGGTTCAGGGGTAGGGATAGGTTTAGTGTTAGGGTGAGCTTTAGTTTAGGGATAGGGTGAAGTTTAAGATAGAGTGAGGTTTAGGGTTAGGGTTATGGCTAAGGTTTGGTTTAGTTTTCAGGTTAATGTTAAGGTTGTGTTTCGTGTTAGGGTTAAGTTTACGGGTTCTGTTTACTTTTAGGGTGAGGGTTAGATTTTAGGTTAGGGTTAAGTTTAGTGTTAGGATTCGCGTTAGGGTGACGGTTTGTGTCAGGCTTTGTGGTTGGGGTGAGGGTTAGGTTTAGGGTTAGGGTTGGGTAGGGTTCGGATTATGGTTATGGTAAGGTGTTAGGGGTTAGAGATTTAGTTTAGGGTGAGGGTTTGGGTGAGTGTCTCGGTTAGTCACTGTGGTTCTGGTCATGCTTAGTTTTGGTTTATGGTTAGGGTTAGGTTTATGATCAGGTTTAGGGTTAGTGTTAGAGTTAGGGTTAAGCTTTAGGTAAGGCTTTGGTGTTTGGGGTTAGGGTTTAGGTAAGGCTTTGGTGTTTGGGGTTAGGGTTTGGGTTGGGGTTAGGGTTTGGGTTCGGGTTAGAGTTATCGTTACGGCTTAGGGTTTCTCGTTAGTGTTAGGGTTAGGGTTAGGCAGAGCATTAGGGTTAGGGTTGGAGGATACGGTTAGGGGTTAGGGTGAGGGTTATGGTTAGTTTTATGGTTAAGGTGAGGGTTTAGGGTAAGTGTTATGTTTAAGGTTAGAGTTAGGGTTAGGGTTAGGTGTAGCGTAAGTTTTCGGTTTAGGTTCAGGTTTTGAATTAGAGTTAGTGTTCTATTTAAGATCAAGGTTAGACTTAGGGTTAGGGTTAGGATTAGGTCTAGACTTAGGTTCAGGGCTAATGTAAGGCTTAGTTTTAGGGTTAGAGGTGGAGTAGCATTATGACTAGAGTTTGGTTTAAGGTTAGGGTTTGGGTTAGGTTTAGGTTTAGGGTTAAAGTTAGGGTTAGGGTTGGATGAAGTTTAGGATGGGGTGAGGGTTATTCTTATGGTTAGGGCTAGAGTTTGATTTTGTGTTCAGGTTAGTGTTAAGGTTAGGCTTAGGGTTCGGGTTCGGGTTCGGAATTTCGTTTAGGGTTAGTGTTAGGTTTAGATTCAGGGTTAGAGTGACATTTCGGTTCAGGGTGAGGGTTAAGATAAGGGTTAGGATTACGGTGAGGGTTATACTTAGTGTTAGGGGTTAGGTTTACGGTTAGGATAGGGTTAATTTTAGGGTTCATGTTAGGGGTAGTGTTAGATTAGGGTTACTGTTCGTGTTTGGGTTAGGCTTAGGGATAAGTTTAGGGATAGCTTTAGGTTTAGGGTTGGGGATAGGTTTAGGGGTTAGGGTGAGAGTTAGCATTAGGTTTACAGTTAAGGTGAGGGTTTAGGGTAAGTGCTATGGTTAGGGTTAGTGTTAGAGTTAGGGTTAGGGTGAATTTTCAGTTAATAGTGAGGGTTAGGGTAAGGGTTAGGGTTAAGGTTTAGGTTAGATTTAGGATTAAGATTAGTGTTAGGGTTAGGTTTTTGGTCCGGGTTAGGGTAGGGGTAAGGTTAGGGTTAAGGCTAGGTTTACGGTCAGGGGTAGGGCTAGGTTAGGCTTAGGGTTAGGTTTAGAGTTAGAGTTAGTGCTAGGGGTTAGGGTTAGGTTTAGGGTTAGGTTTAGAGTTATTGTTAGGGTTCGGGTAGAGTTAAGGTTAGGGTTAAGTTTAAAGTTAGGTAAGCGTTACGTTTAGGTCAGGGTTAGGGTTATTATTAGAGATAGGGTTAGGTTTAGAGAAAGGGTTAGGGTTCGTGTGAGGGTTAGTGTTAGGTTTACAGTTAAGCTGATGTTTTACAGTGTTACGGTTAGGGTCAGGGTTAGAGTTAGGTTTAGGGTTAGGTTTAGGTGTAGGGCTTGAGTGAGGCGATAGTTTAGGGTTAGATTTAGGGTGAAGGTTAAGATTAGTGTTAGTGTAAATATTAGAGTTAGGCGTTTGTGTTAAGGTTATGATCAGGTTAAGTTTAGGTTTCGAGTTAGAGTTAGGGTTAGGTTTTGGTGTTTGTGTTAATGTTAGGGTCAGGATTAGGGTAGCTTTAGGGTTAGGGTTTGGTTTAGGGTTAGGGTTAGGGTGAAGTTGAAGTTAAGGGTCAGGGTTGAGCTTAGACTTAGCATTAGGGTTTAGGGTTAGGGTTAAGGTTAGGATAGGTTTTAGGGTTAAGATTAGTTTTAGGGTTAGGTTAAGTGTTAGGGTTAAGTCATGGTTAGGTTTAGGGCTAGTTTAAGGTTAGAGGTAAGGTTAGCTTAAGGGTAGTGTTTAGGTTTCGACGTTAGTGTGAGGGTTAGTGCTAGGTTTCCATTTGAGCTGAGTGTGTAGGGTAAGTTCTAGGGTTAGAATTAGGGTTAGAGATAGAGTTAGGGTCAGGGTTCGGGTTAAGTTTAGGGTTAGGGTTAGGTTTATGGTTAGGATTAGGGTTAGGGTCAGAGTTGGGGGATATTTAGTATTATGTTTCGTGTTAGGGTTTCGGTTAGGGTGAAGTTTATGTTAAGTGTGAGGGTTAGGGTTCGGGTTAGTTTTAGGGGTGGGTTCAGGTTAGGGTCAGGGATAGGGTTTGGGTTAGGTTTAGGGTTAGGGTTAGGGTTAGAGTTAGGTTTAGGGTTAGCTTTAGTTTTGGTTAGGGTTAGGATTTGAATGGATTTAGGTTAGGTTTAGGGTTCTGGATAGGGTGAAATTTTGGTTAAAGGTGAGGGTTCGGTTTAGGTTTAGGGTTAGAGTTATTGTTAGGGGTTAGGTTTAGGTTTGAGCTTATGGTAGGTTTAAAGTCTGGATTAAGGTTAGGTTAGGGTTATGGTCAGGGTTAGGATTAGGATTCCGTTTAGGGTGAGGGTTAGGATCAGAGTTATTGTAAGGGTTAGTTTTAGGTTGACATGTGCGCCAAGGTTAAGGTTATGGTTTGGTTTAGGGGTAGGGATAGGTTTAGTGTTAGGGTGAGCTTTAGTTTAGGGATAGGGTGAAGTTTAAGATAGAGTGAGGTTTAGGGTTAGGGTTATGGCTAAGGTTTGGTTTAGTTTTCAGGTTAATGTTAAGGTTGTGTTTCGTGTTAGGGTTAAGTTTACGGGTTCTGTTTACTTTTAGGGTGAGGGTTAGATTTTAGGTTAGGGTTAAGTTTAGTGTTAGGATTCGCGTTAGGGTGACGGTTTGTGTCAGGCTTTGTGGTTGGGGTGAGGGTTAGGTTTAGGGTTAGGGTTGGGTAGGGTTCGGATTATGGTTATGGTAAGGTGTTAGGGGTTAGAGATTTAGTTTAGGGTGAGGGTTTGGGTGAGTGTCTCGGTTAGTCACTGTGGTTCTGGTCATGCTTAGTTTTGGTTTATGGTTAGGGTTAGGTTTATGATCAGGTTTAGGGTTAGTGTTAGAGTTAGGGTTAAGCTTTAGGTAAGGCTTTGGTGTTTGGGGTTAGGGTTTAGGTAAGGCTTTGGTGTTTGGGGTTAGGGTTTAGGTAAGGCTTTGGTGTTTGGGGTTAGGGTTTGGGTTGGGGTTAGGGTTTGGGTTCGGGTTAGAGTTATCGTTACGGCTTAGGGTTTCTCGTTAGTGTTAGGGTTAGGGTTAGGCAGAGCATTAGGGTTAGGGTTGGAGGATACGGTTAGGGGTTAGGGTGAGGGTTATGGTTAGTTTTATGGTTAAGGTGAGGGTTTAGGGTAAGTGTTATGTTTAAGGTTAGAGTTAGGGTTAGGGTTAGGTGTAGCGTAAGTTTTCGGTTTAGGTTCAGGTTTTGAATTAGAGTTAGTGTTCTATTTAAGATCAAGGTTAGACTTAGGGTTAGGGTTAGGATTAGGTCTAGACTTAGGTTCAGGGCTAATGTAAGGCTTAGTTTTAGGGTTAGAGGTGGAGTAGCATTATGACTAGAGTTTGGTTTAAGGTTAGGGTTTGGGTTAGGTTTAGGTTTAGGGTTAAAGTTAGGGTTAGGGTTGGATGAAGTTTAGGATGGGGTGAGGGTTATTCTTATGGTTAGGGCTAGAGTTTGATTTTGTGTTCAGGTTAGTGTTAAGGTTAGGCTTAGGGTTCGGGTTCGGGTTCGGAATTTCGTTTAGGGTTAGTGTTAGGTTTAGATTCAGGGTTAGAGTGACATTTCGGTTCAGGGTGAGGGTTAAGATAAGGGTTAGGATTACGGTGAGGGTTATACTTAGTGTTAGGGGTTAGGTTTACGGTTAGGATAGGGTTAATTTTAGGGTTCATGTTAGGGGTAGTGTTAGATTAGGGTTACTGTTCGTGTTTGGGTTAGGCTTAGGGATAAGTTTAGGGATAGCTTTAGGTTTAGGGTTGGGGATAGGTTTAGGGGTTAGGGTGAGAGTTAGCATTAGGTTTACAGTTAAGGTGAGGGTTTAGGGTAAGTGCTATGGTTAGGGTTAGTGTTAGAGTTAGGGTTAGGGTGAATTTTCAGTTAATAGTGAGGGTTAGGGTAAGGGTTAGGGTTAAGGTTTAGGTTAGATTTAGGATTAAGATTAGTGTTAGGGTTAGGTTTTTGGTCCGGGTTAGGGTAGGGGTAAGGTTAGGGTTAAGGCTAGGTTTACGGTCAGGGGCAGGGCTAGGTTAGGCTTAGGGTTAGGTTTAGAGTTAGAGTTAGTGCTAGGGGTTAGGGTTAGGTTTAGGGTTAGGTTTAGAGTTATTGTTAGGGTTCGGGTAGAGTTAAGGTTAGGGTTAAGTTTAAAGTTAGGTAAGCGTTACGTTTAGGTCAGGGTTAGGGTTATTATTAGAGATAGGGTTAGGTTTAGAGAAAGGGTTAGGGTTCGTGTGAGGGTTAGTGTTAGGTTTACAGTTAAGCTGATGTTTTACAGTGTTACGGTTAGGGTCAGGGTTAGAGTTAGGTTTAGGGTTAGGTTTAGGTGTAGGGCTTGAGTGAGGCGATAGTTTAGGGTTAGATTTAGGGTGAAGGTTAAGATTAGTGTTAGTGTAAATATTAGAGTTAGGTGTTTGTGTTAAGGTTATGATCAGGTTAAGTTTAGGTTTCGAGTTAGAGTTAGGGTTAGGTTTTGGTGTTTGTGTTAATGTTAGGGTCAGGATTAGGGTAGCTTTAGGGTTAGGGTTTGGTTTAGGGTTAGGGTTATGGTGAAGTTGAAGTTAAGGGTCAGGGTTGAGCTTAGACTTAGCATTAGGGTTTAGGGTTAGGGTTAAGGTTAGGATAGGTTTTAGGGTTAAGATTAGTTTTAGGGTTAGGTTAAGTGTTAGGGTTAAGTCATGGTTAGGTTTAGGGCTAGTTTAAGGTTAGAGGTAAGGTTAGCTTAAGGGTAGTGTTTAGGTTTCGACGTTAGTGTGAGGGTTAGTGCTAGGTTTCCATTTGAGCTGAGTGTGTAGGGTAAGTTCTAGGGTTAGAATTAGGGTTAGAGATAGAGTTAGGGTCAGGGTTCGGGTTAAGTTTAGGGTTAGGGTTAGGTTTATGGTTAGGATTAGGGTTAGGGTCAGAGTTGGGGGATATTTAGTATTATGTTTCGTGTTAGGGTTTCGGTTAGGGTGAAGTTTATGTTAAGTGTGAGGGTTAGGGTTCGGGTTAGTTTTAGGGGTGGGTTCAGGTTAGGGTCAGGGATAGGGTTTGGGTTAGGTTTAGGGTTAGGGTTAGGGTTAGAGTTAGGTTTAGGGTTAGCTTTAGTTTTGGTTAGGGTTAGGATTTGAATGGATTTAGGTTAGGTTTAGGGTTCTGGATAGGGTGAAATTTTGGTTAAAGGTGAGGGTTCGGTTTAGGTTTAGGGTTAGAGTTTTTGTTAGGGGTTAGGGTTAGGTTTGAGCTTATGGTAGGTTTAAAGTCTGGGTTAAGGTTAGGTTAGGGTTATGTTCAGGGTTAGGATTAGGATTCCGTTTAGGGTGAGGGTTAGGATCAGAGTTATTGTAAGGGTTAGTTTTAGGTTGACATGTGCGCCAAGGTTAAGATTATGGTTTGGTTTAGGGGTAGGGATAGGTTTAGTGTTAGGGTGAGCTTTAGTTTAGGGATAGGGTGAAGTTTAAGATAGAGTGAGGTTTAGGGTTAGGGTTATGGCTAAGGTTTGGTTTAGTTTTCAGGTTAATGTTAAGGTTGTGTTTCGTGTTAGGGTTAAGTTTACGGGTTCTGTTTACTTTTAGGGTGAGGGTTAGATTTTAGGTTAGGGTTAAGTTTAGTGTTAGGATTCGCGTTAGGGTGACGGTTTGTGTCAGGCTTTGTGGTTGGGGTGAGGGTTAGGTTTAGGGTTAGGGTTGGGTAGGGTTCGGATTATGGTTATGGTAAGGTGTTAGGGGTTAGAGATTTAGTTTAGGGTGAGGGTTTGGGTGAGTGTCTCGGTTAGTCACTGTGGTTCTGGTCATGCTTAGTTTTGGTTTATGGTTAGGGTTAGGTTTATGATCAGGTTTAGGGTTAGTGTTAGAGTTAGGGTTAAGCTTTAGGTAAGGCTTTGGTGTTTGGGGTTAGGGTTTAGGTAAGGCTTTGGTGTTTGGGGTTAGGGTTTGGGTTGGGGTTAGGGTTTGGGTTCGGGTTAGAGTTATCGTTACGGCTTAGGGTTTCTCGTTAGTGTTAGGGTTAGGGTTAGGCAGAGCATTAGGGTTAGGGTTGGAGGATACGGTTAGGGGTTAGGGTGACGGTTATGGTTAGTTTTATGGTTAAGGTGAGGGTTTAGGGTAAGTGTTATGTTTAAGGTTAGAGTTAGGGTTAGGGTTAGGTGTAGCGTAAGTTTTCGGTTTAGGTTCAGGTTTTGAATTAGAGTTAGTGTTCTATTTAAGATCAAGGTTAGACTTAGGGTTAGGGTTAGGATTAGGTCTAGACTTAGGTTCAGGGCTAATGTAAGGCTTAGTTTTAGGGTTAGAGGTGGAGTAGCATTATGACTAGAGTTTGGTTTAAGGTTAGGGTTTGGGTTAGGTTTAGGTTTAGGGTTAAAGTTAGGGTTAGGGTTGGATGAAGTTTAGGATGGGGTGAGGGTTATTCTTATGGTTAGGGCTAGAGTTTGATTTTGTGTTCAGGTTAGTGTTAAGGTTAGGCTTAGGGTTCGGGTTCGGGTTCGGAATTTCGTTTAGGGTTAGTGTTAGGTTTAGATTCAGGGTTAGAGTGACATTTCGGTTCAGGGTGAGAGTTAAGATAAGGGTTAGGATTACGGTGAGGGTTATACTTAGTGTTAGGGGTTAGGTTTACGGTTAGGATAGGGTTAATTTTAGGGTTCATGTTAGGGGTAGTGTTAGATTAGGGTTACTGTTCGTGTTTGGGTTAGGCTTAGGGATAAGTTTAGGGATAGCTTTAGGTTTAGGGTTGGGGATAGGTTTAGGGGTTAGGGTGAGAGTTAGCATTAGGTTTACAGTTAAGGTGAGGGTTTAGGGTAAGTGCTATGGTTAGGGTTAGTGTTAGAGTTAGGGTTAGGGTGAATTTTCAGTTAATAGTGAGGGTTAGGGTAAGGGTTAGGGTTAAGGTTTAGGTTAGATTTAGGATTAAGATTAGTGTTAGGGTTAGGTTTTTGGTCCGGGTTAGGGTAGGGGTAAGGTTAGGGTTAAGGCTAGGTTTACGGTCAGGGGTAGGGCTAGGTTAGGCTTAGGGTTAGGTTTAGAGTTAGAGTTAGTGCTAGGGGTTAGGGTTAGGTTTAGGGTTAGGTTTAGAGTTATTGTTAGGGTTCGGGTAGAGTTAAGGTTAGGGTTAAGTTTAAAGTTAGGTAAGGGTTACGTTTAGGTCAGGGTTAGGGTTATTATTAGAGATAGGGTTAGGTTTAGAGAAAGGGTTAGGGTTCGTGTGAGGGTTAGTGTTAGGTTTACAGTTAAGCTGATGTTTTACAGTGTTACGGTTAGGGTCAGGGTTAGAGTTAGGTTTAGGGTTAGGTTTAGGTGTAGGGCTTGAGTGAGGCGATAGTTTAGGGTTAGATTTAGGGTGAAGGTTAAGATTAGTGTTAGTGTAAATATTAGAGTTAGGCGTTTGTGTTAAGGTTATGATCAGGTTAAGTTTAGGTTTCGAGTTAGAGTTAGGGTTAGGTTTTGGTGTTTGTGTTAATGTTAGGGTCAGGATTAGGGTAGCTTTAGGGTTAGGGTTTGGTTTAGGGTTAGGGTTAGGGTGAAGTTGAAGTTAAGGGTCAGGGTTGAGCTTAGACTTAGCATTAGGGTTTAGGGTTAGGGTTAAGGTTAGGATAGGTTTTAGGGTTAAGATTAGTTTTAGGGTTAGGTTAAGTGTTAGGGTTAAGTCATGGTTAGGTTTAGGGCTAGTTTAAGGTTAGAGGTAAGGTTAGCTTAAGGGTAGTGTTTAGGTTTCGACGTTAGTGTGAGGGTTAGTGCTAGGTTTCCATTTGAGCTGAGTGTGTAGGGTAAGTTCTAGGGTTAGAATTAGGGTTAGAGATAGAGTTAGGGTCAGGGTTCGGGTTAAGTTTAGGGTTAGGGTTAGGTTTATGGTTAGGATTAGGGTTAGGGTCAGAGTTGGGGGATATTTAGTATTATGTTTCGTGTTAGGGTTTCGGTTAGGGTGAAGTTTATGTTAAGTGTGAGGGTTAGGGTTCGGGTTAGTTTTAGGGGTGGGTTCAGGTTAGGGTCAGGGATAGGGTTTGGGTTAGGTTTAGGGTTAGGGTTAGGGTTAGAGTTAGGTTTAGGGTTAGCTTTAGTTTTGGTTAGGGTTAGGATTTGAATGGATTTAGGTTAGGTTTAGGGTTCTGGATAGGGTGAAATTTTGGTTAAAGGTGAGGGTTCGGTTGAGGTTTAGGGTTAGAGTTATTGTTAGGGGTTAGGGTTAGGTTTGAGCTTATGGTAGGTTTAAAGTCTGGATTAAGGTTAGGTTAGGGTTATGGTCAGGGTTAGGATTAGGATTCCGTTTAGGGTGAGGGTTAGGATCAGAGTTATTGTAAGGGTTAGTTTTAGGTTGACATGTGCGCCAAGGTTAAGGTTATGGTTTGGTTCAGGGGTAGGGATAGGTTTAGTGTTAGGGTGAGCTTTAGTTTAGGGATAGGGTGAAGTTTAAGATAGAGTGAGGTTTAGGGTTAGGGTTATGGCTAAGGTTTGGTTTAGTTTTCAGGTTAATGTTAAGGTTGTGTTTCGTGTTAGGGTTAAGTTTACGGGTTCTGTTTACTTTTAGGGTGAGGGTTAGATTTTAGGTTAGGGTTAAGTTTAGTGTTAGGATTCGCGTTAGGGTGACGGTTTGTGTCAGGCTTTGTGGTTGGGGTGAGGGTTAGGTTTAGGGTTAGGGTTGGGTAGGGTTCGGATTATGGTTATGGTAAGGTGTTAGGGGTTAGAGATTTAGTTTAGGGTGAGGGTTTGGGTGAGTGTCTCGGTTAGTCACTGTGGTTCTGGTCATGCTTAGTTTTGGTTTATGGTTAGGGTTAGGTTTATGATCAGGTTTAGGGTTAGTGTTAGAGTTAGGGTTAAGCTTTAGGTAAGGCTTTGGTGTTTGGGGTTAGGGTTTAGGTAAGGCTTTGGTGTTTGGGGTTAGGGTTTGGGTTGGGGTTAGGGTTTGGGTTCGGGTTAGAGTTATCGTTACGGCTTAGGGTTTCTCGTTAGTGTTAGTGTTAGGGTTAGACAGAGCATTAGGGTTAGGGTTGGAGGATACGGTTAGGGGTTAGGGTGACGGTTATGGTTAGTTTTATGGTTAAGGTGAGGGTTTAGGGTAAGTGTTATGATTAAGGTTAGAGTTAGGGTTAGGGTTAGGTGTAGCGTAAATTTTCGGTTTAGGTTCAGGTTTTGAATTAGAGTTAGTGTTCTATTTAAGATCAAGGTTAGACTTAGGGTTAGGGTTAGGATTAGGTCTAGACTTAGGTTCAGGGCTAATGTAAGGCTTAGTTTTAGGGTTAGAGGTGGAGTAGCATTATGACTAGAGTTTGGTTTAAGGTTAGGGTTTGGGTTAGGTTTAGGTTTAGGGTTAAAGTTAGGGTTAGGGTTGGATGAAGTTTAGGATGGGGTGAGGGTTATTCTTATGGTTAGGGCTAGAGTTTGATTTTGTGTTCAGGTTAGTGTTAAGGTTAGGCTTAGGGTTCGGGTTCGGGTTCGGAATTTCGTTTAGGGTTAGTGTTAGGTTTAGATTCAGGGTTAGAGTGACATTTCGGTTCAGGGGGAGGGTTAAGATAAGGGTTAGGATTACGGTGAGGATTATACTTAGTGTTAGAGGTTAGGTTTACGGTTAGGATAGGGTTAAGTTTAGGGTTCATGTTAGGGTTAGTGTTAGATTAGGGTTACTGTTCGTGTTTGGGTTAGGCTTAGGGATAAGTTTAGGGATAGCTTTAGGTTTAGGGTTGGGGATAGGTTTAGGGGTTAGGGTGAGAGTTAGCATTAGGTTTACAGTTAAGGTGAGGGTTTAGGGTAAGTGCTATGGTTAGGGTTAGTGTTAGAGTTAGGGTTAGGGTGAATTTTCAGTTAATAGTGAGGGTTAGGGTAAGGGTTAGGGTTAAGGTTTAGGTTAGATTTAGGATTAAGATTAGTGTTAGGGTTAGGTTTTTGGTCCGGGTTAGGGTAGGGGTAAGGTTAGGGTTAAGGCTAGGTTTACGGTCAGGGGTAGGGCTAGGTTAGGCTTAGGGTTAGGTTTAGAGTTAGAGTTAGTGCTAGGGGTTAGGGTTAGGTTTAGGGTTAGGTTTAGAGTTATTGTTAGGGTTCGGGTAGAGTTAAGGTTAGGGTTAAGTTTAAAGTTAGGTAAGGGTTACGTTTAGGTCAGGGTTAGGGTTATTATTAGAGATAGGGTTAGGTTTAGAGAAAGGGTTAGGGTTCGTGTGAGGGTTAGTGTTAGGTTTACAGTTAAGCTGATGTTTTACAGTGTTACGGTTAGGGTCAGGGTTAGAGTTAGGTTTAGGGTTAGGTTTAGGTGTAGGGCTTGAGTGAGGCGATAGTTTAGGGTTAGATTTAGGGTGAAGGTTAAGATTAGTGTTAGTGTAAATATTAGAGTTAGGCGTTTGTGTTAAGGTTATGATCAGGTTAAGTTTAGGTTTCGAGTTAGAGTTAGGGTTAGGTTTTGGTGTTTGTGTTAATGTTAGGGTCAGGATTAGGGTAGCTTTAGGGTTAGGGTTTGGTTTAGGGTTAGGGTTAGGGTGAAGTTGAAGTTAAGGGTCAGGGTTGAGCTTAGACTTAGCATTAGGGTTTAGGGTTAGGGTTAAGGTTAGGATAGGTTTTAGGGTTAAGATTAGTTTTAGGGTTAGGTTAAGTGTTAGGGTTAAGTCATGGTTAGGTTTAGGGCTAGTTTAAGGTTAGAGGTAAGGTTAGCTTAAGGGTAGTGTTTAGGTTTCGACGTTAGTGTGAGGGTTAGTGCTAGGTTTCCATTTGAGCTGAGTGTGTAGGGTAAGTTCTAGGGTTAGAATTAGGGTTAGAGATAGAGTTAGGGTCAGGGTTCGGGTTAAGTTTAGGGTTAGGGTTAGGTTTATGGTTAGGATTAGGGTTAGGGTCAGAGTTGGGGGATATTTAGTATTATGTTTCGTGTTAGGGTTTCGGTTAGGGTGAAGTTTATGTTAAGTGTGAGGGTTAGGGTTCGGGTTAGTTTTAGGGGTGGGTTCAGGTTAGGGTCAGGGATAGGGTTTGGGTTAGGTTTAGGGTTAGGGTTAGGGTTAGAGTTAGGTTTAGGGTTAGCTTTAGTTTTGGTTAGGGTTAGGATTTGAATGGATTTAGGTTAGGTTTAGGGTTCTGGATAGGGTGAAATTTTGGTTAAAGGTGAGGGTTCGGTTTAGGTTTAGGGTTAGAGTTATTGTTAGGGGTTAGGGTTAGGTTTGAGCTTATGGTAGGTTTAAAGTCTGGATTAAGGTTAGGTTAGGGTTATGGTCAGGGTTAGGATTAGGATTCCGTTTAGGGTGAGGGTTAGGATCAGAGTTATTGTAAGGGTTAGTTTTAGGTTGACATGTGCGCCAAGGTTAAGGTTATGGTTTGGTTTAGGGGTAGGGATAGGTTTAGTGTTAGGGTGAGCTTTAGTTTAGGGATAGGGTGAAGTTTAAGATAGAGTGAGGTTTAGGGTTAGGGTTATGGCTAAGGTTTGGTTTAGTTTTCAGGTTAATGTTAAGGTTGTGTTTCGTGTTAGGGTTAAGTTTACGGGTTCTGTTTACTTTTAGGGTGAGGGTTAGATTTTAGGTTAGGGTTAAGTTTAGTGTTAGGATTCGCGTTAGGGTGACGGTTTGTGTCAGGCTTTGTGGTTGGGGTGAGGGTTAGGTTTAGGGTTAGGGTTGGGTAGGGTTCGGATTATGGTTATGGTAAGGTGTTAGGGGTTAGAGATTTAGTTTAGGGTGAGGGTTTGGGTGAGTGTCTCGGTTAGTCACTGTGGTTCTGGTCATGCTTAGTTTTGGTTTATGGTTAGGGTTAGGTTTATGATCAGGTTTAGGGTTAGTGTTAGAGTTAGGGTTAAGCTTTAGGTAAGGCTTTGGTGTTTGGGGTTAGGGTTTAGGTAAGGCTTTGGTGTTTGGGGTTAGGGTTTGGGTTGGGGTTAGGGTTTGGGTTCGGGTTAGAGTTATCGTTACGGCTTAGGGTTTCTCGTTAGTGTTAGTGTTAGGGTTAGACAGAGCATTAGGGTTAGGGTTGGAGGATACGGTTAGGGGTTAGGGTGACGGTTATGGTTAGTTTTATGGTTAAGGTGAGGGTTTAGGGTAAGTGTTATGATTAAGGTTAGAGTTAGGGTTAGGGTTAGGTGTAGCGTAAATTTTCGGTTTAGGTTCAGGTTTTGAATTAGAGTTAGTGTTCTATTTAAGATCAAGGTTAGACTTAGGGTTAGGGTTAGGATTAGGTCTAGACTTAGGTTCAGGGCTAATGTAAGGCTTAGTTTTAGGGTTAGAGGTGGAGTAGCATTATGACTAGAGTTTGGTTTAAGGTTAGGGTTTGGGTTAGGTTTAGGTTTAGGGTTAAAGTTAGGGTTAGGGTTGGATGAAGTTTAGGATGGGGTGAGGGTTATTCTTATGGTTAGGGCTAGAGTTTGATTTTGTGTTCAGGTTAGTGTTAAGGTTAGGCTTAGGGTTCGGGTTCGGGTTCGGAATTTCGTTTAGGGTTAGTGTTAGGTTTAGATTCAGGGTTAGAGTGACATTTCGGTTCAGGGGGAGGGTTAAGATAAGGGTTAGGATTACGGTGAGGATTATACTTAGTGTTAGAGGTTAGGTTTACGGTTAGGATAGGGTTAAGTTTAGGGTTCATGTTAGGGTTAGTGTTAGATTAGGGTTACTGTTCGTGTTTGGGTTAGGCTTAGGGATAAGTTTAGGGATAGCTTTAGGTTTAGGGTTGGGGATAGGTTTAGGGGTTAGGGTGAGAGTTAGCATTAGGTTTACAGTTAAGGTGAGGGTTTAGGGTAAGTGCTATGGTTAGGGTTAGTGTTAGAGTTAGGGTTAGGGTGAATTTTCAGTTAATAGTGAGGGTTAGGGTAAGGGTTAGGGTTAAGGTTTAGGTTAGATTTAGGATTAAGATTAGTGTTAGGGTTAGGTTTAGGGTCCGGGTTAGGGTAGGGGTAAGGTTAGGGTTAAGGCTAGGTTTACGGTCAGGGGTAGGGCTAGGTTAGGGTTAGGGTTAGCTTTAGAGTTAGAGTTAGTGCTAGGGGTTAGGGTTAGGTTTAGGGTTAGGTTTAGAGTTATTGTTAGGGTTAGGGTAGAGTTAAGGTTAGGGTTAAGTTTAAAGTTAGGTAAGGGTTACGTTTAGGTCAGGGTTAGGGTTATTATTAGAGATAGGGTTAGGTTTAGAGAAAGGGTTAGGGTTCGTGTGAGGGTTAGTGTTAGGTTTACAGTTAAGCTGATGTTTTACAGTGTTACGGTTAGGGTCAGGGTTAGAGTTAGGTTTAGGGTTAGGTTTAGGTGTAGGGCTTGAGTGAGGCGATAGTTTAGGGTTAGATTTAGGGTGAAGGTTAAGATTAGTGTTAGTGTAAATATTAGAGTTAGGCGTTTGTGTTAAGGTTATGATCAGGTTAAGTTTAGGTTTCGAGTTAGAGTTAGGGTTAGGTTTTGGTGTTTGTGTTAATGTTAGGGTCAGGATTAGGGTAGCTTTAGGGTTAGGGTTTGGTTTAGGGTTAGGGTTAGGGTGAAGTTGAAGTTAAGGGTCAGGGTTGAGCTTAGACTTAGCATTAGGGTTTAGGGTTAGGGTTAAGGTTAGGATAGGTTTTAGGGTTAAGATTAGTTTTAGGGTTAGGTTAAGTGTTAGGGTTAAGTCATGGTTAGGTTTAGGGCTAGTTTAAGGTTAGAGGTAAGGTTAGCTTAAGGGTAGTGTTTAGGTTTCGACGTTAGTGTGAGGGTTAGTGCTAGGTTTCCATTTGAGCTGAGTGTGTAGGGTAAGTTCTAGGGTTAGAATTAGGGTTAGAGATAGAGTTAGGGTCAGGGTTCGGGTTAAGTTTAGGGTTAGGGTTAGGTTTATGGTTAGGATTAGGGTTAGGGTCAGAGTTGGGGGATATTTAGTATTATGTTTCGTGTTAGGGTTTCGGTTAGGGTGAAGTTTATGTTAAGTGTGAGGGTTAGGGTTCGGGTTAGTTTTAGGGGTGGGTTCAGGTTAGGGTCAGGGATAGGGTTTGGGTTAGGTTTAGGGTTAGGGTTAGGGTTAGAGTTAGGTTTAGGGTTAGCTTTAGTTTTGGTTAGGGTTAGGATTTGAATGGATTTAGGTTAGGTTTAGGGTTCTGGATAGGGTGAAATTTTGGTTAAAGGTGAGGGTTCGGTTTAGGTTTAGGGTTAGAGTTATTGTTAGGGGTTAGGGTTAGGTTTGAGCTTATGGTAGGTTTAAAGTCTGGATTAAGGTTAGGTTAGGGTTATGGTCAGGGTTAGGATTAGGATTCCGTTTAGGGTGAGGGTTAGGATCAGAGTTATTGTAAGGGTTAGTTTTAGGTTGACATGTGCGCCAAGGTTAAGGTTATGGTTTGGTTTAGGGGTAGGGATAGGTTTAGTGTTAGGGTGAGCTTTAGTTTAGGGATAGGGTGAAGTTTAAGATAGAGTGAGGTTTAGGGTTAGGGTTATGGCTAAGGTTTGGTTTAGTTTTCAGGTTAATGTTAAGGTTGTGTTTCGTGTTAGGGTTAAGTTTACGGGTTCTGTTTACTTTTAGGGTGAGGGTTAGATTTTAGGTTAGGGTTAAGTTTAGTGTTAGGATTCGCGTTAGGGTGACGGTTTGTGTCAGGCTTTGTGGTTGGGGTGAGGGTTAGGTTTAGGGTTAGGGTTGGGTAGGGTTCGGATTATGGTTATGGTAAGGTGTTAGGGGTTAGAGATTTAGTTTAGGGTGAGGGTTTGGGTGAGTGTCTCGGTTAGTCACTGTGGTTCTGGTCATGCTTAGTTTTGGTTTATGGTTAGGGTTAGGTTTATGATCAGGTTTAGGGTTAGTGTTAGAGTTAGGGTTAAGCTTTAGGTAAGGCTTTGGTGTTTGGGGTTAGGGTTTAGGTAAGGCTTTGGTGTTTGGGGTTAGGGTTTGGGTTGGGGTTAGGGTTTGGGTTCGGGTTAGAGTTATCGTTACGGCTTAGGGTTTCTCGTTAGTGTTAGGGTTAGGGTTAGGCAGAGCATTAGGGTTAGGGTTGGAGGATACGGTTAGGGGTTAGGGTGACGGTTATGGTTAGTTTTATGGTTAAGGTGAGGGTTTAGGGTAAGTGTTATGTTTAAGGTTAGAGTTAGGGTTAGGGTTAGGTGTAGCGTAAGTTTTCGGTTTAGGTTCAGGTTTTGAATTAGAGTTAGTGTTCTATTTAAGATCAAGGTTAGACTTAGGGTTAGGGTTAGGATTAGGTCTAGACTTAGGTTCAGGGCTAATGTAAGGCTTAGTTTTAGGGTTAGAGGTGGAGTAGCATTATGACTAGAGTTTGGTTTAAGGTTAGGGTTTGGGTTAGGTTTAGGTTTAGGGTTAAAGTTAGGGTTAGGGTGGGATGAAGTTTAGGATGGGGTGAGGGTTATTCTTATGGTTAGGGCTAGAGTTTGATTTTGTGTTCAGGTTAGTGTTAAGGTTAGGCTTAGGGTTCGGGTTCGGGTTCGGAATTTCGTTTAGGGTTAGTGTTAGGTTTAGATTCAGGGTTAGAGTGACATTTCGGTTCAGGGTGAGAGTTAAGATAAGGGTTAGGATTACGGTGAGGGTTATACTTAGTGTTAGGGGTTAGGTTTACGGTTAGGATAGGGTTAATTTTAGGGTTCATGTTAGGGGTAGTGTTAGATTAGGGTTACTGTTCGTGTTTGGGTTAGGCTTAGGGATAAGTTTAGGGATAGCTTTAGGTTTAGGGTTGGGGATAGGTTTAGGGGTTAGGGTGAGAGTTAGCATTAGGTTTACAGTTAAGGTGAGGGTTTAGGGTAAGTGCTATGGTTAGGGTTAGTGTTAGAGTTAGGGTTAGGGTGAATTTTCAGTTAATAGTGAGGGTTAGGGTAAGGGTTAGGGTTAAGGTTTAGGTTAGATTTAGGATTAAGATTAGTGTTAGGGTTAGGTTTTTGGTCCGGGTTAGGGTAGGGGTAAGGTTAGGGTTAAGGCTAGGTTTACGGTCAGGGGTAGGGCTAGGTTAGGCTTAGGGTTAGGTTTAGAGTTAGAGTTAGTGCTAGGGGTTAGGGTTAGGTTTAGGGTTAGGTTTAGAGTTATTGTTAGGGTTCGGGTAGAGTTAAGGTTAGGGTTAAGTTTAAAGTTAGGTAAGGGTTACGTTTAGGTCAGGGTTAGGGTTATTATTAGAGATAGGGTTAGGTTTAGAGAAAGGGTTAGGGTTCGTGTGAGGGTTAGTGTTAGGTTTACAGTTAAGCTGATGTTTTACAGTGTTACGGTTAGGGTCAGGGTTAGAGTTAGGTTTAGGGTTAGGTTTAGGTGTAGGGCTTGAGTGAGGCGATAGTTTAGGGTTAGATTTAGGGTGAAGGTTAAGATTAGTGTTAGTGTAAATATTAGAGTTAGGCGTTTGTGTTAAGGTTATGATCAGGTTAAGTTTAGGTTTCGAGTTAGAGTTAGGGTTAGGTTTTGGTGTTTGTGTTAATGTTAGGGTCAGGATTAGGGTAGCTTTAGGGTTAGGGTTTGGTTTAGGGTTAGGGTTAGGGTGAAGTTGAAGTTAAGGGTCAGGGTTGAGCTTAGACTTAGCATTAGGGTTTAGGGTTAGGGTTAAGGTTAGGATAGGTTTTAGGGTTAAGATTAGTTTTAGGGTTAGGTTAAGTGTTAGGGTTAAGTCATGGTTAGGTTTAGGGCTAGTTTAAGGTTAGAGGTAAGGTTAGCTTAAGGGTAGTGTTTAGGTTTCGACGTTAGTGTGAGGGTTAGTGCTAGGTTTCCATTTGAGCTGAGTGTGTAGGGTAAGTTCTAGGGTTAGAATTAGGGTTAGAGATAGAGTTAGGGTCAGGGTTCGGGTTAAGTTTAGGGTTAGGGTTAGGTTTATGGTTAGGATTAGGGTTAGGGTCAGAGTTGGGGGATATTTAGTATTATGTTTCGTGTTAGGGTTTCGGTTAGGGTGAAGTTTATGTTAAGTGTGAGGGTTAGGGTTCGGGTTAGTTTTAGGGGTGGGTTCAGGTTAGGGTCAGGGATAGGGTTTGGGTTAGGTTTAGGGTTAGGGTTAGGGTTAGAGTTAGGTTTAGGGTTAGCTTTAGTTTTGGTTAGGGTTAGGATTTGAATGGATTTAGGTTAGGTTTAGGGTTCTGGATAGGGTGAAATTTTGGTTAAAGGTGAGGGTTCGGTTTAGGTTTAGGGTTAGAGTTATTGTTAGGGGTTAGGGTTAGGTTTGAGCTTATGGTAGGTTTAAAGTCTGGATTAAGGTTAGGTTAGGGTTATGGTCAGGGTTAGGATTAGGATTCCGTTTAGGGTGAGGGTTAGGATCAGAGTTATTGTAAGGGTTAGTTTTAGGTTGACATGTGCGCCAAGGTTAAGGTTATGGTTTGGTTTAGGGGTAGGGATAGGTTTAGTGTTAGGGTGAGCTTTAGTTTAGGGATAGGGTGAAGTTTAAGATAGAGTGAGGTTTAGGGTTAGGGTTATGGCTAAGGTTTGGTTTAGTTTTCAGGTTAATGTTAAGGTTGTGTTTCGTGTTAGGGTTAAGTTTACGGGTTCTGTTTACTTTTAGGGTGAGGGTTAGATTTTAGGTTAGGGTTAAGTTTAGTGTTAGGATTCGCGTTAGGGTGACGGTTTGTGTCAGGCTTTGTGGTTGGGGTGAGGGTTAGGTTTAGGGTTAGGGTTGGGTAGGGTTCGGATTATGGTTATGGTAAGGTGTTAGGGGTTAGAGATTTAGTTTAGGGTGAGGGTTTGGGTGAGTGTCTCGGTTAGTCACTGTGGTTCTGGTCATGCTTAGTTTTGGTTTATGGTTAGGGTTAGGTTTATGATCAGGTTTAGGGTTAGTGTTAGAGTTAGGGTTAAGCTTTAGGTAAGGCTTTGGTGTTTGGGGTTAGGGTTTAGGTAAGGCTTTGGTGTTTGGGGTTAGGGTTTGGGTTGGGGTTAGGGTTTGGGTTCGGGTTAGAGTTATCGTTACGGCTTAGGGTTTCTCGTTAGTGTTAGTGTTAGGGTTAGACAGAGCATTAGGGTTAGGGTTGGAGGATACGGTTAGGGGTTAGGGTGACGGTTATGGTTAGTTTTATGGTTAAGGTGAGGGTTTAGGGTAAGTGTTATGATTAAGGTTAGAGTTAGGGTTAGGGTTAGGTGTAGCGTAAATTTTCGGTTTAGGTTCAGGTTTTGAATTAGAGTTAGTGTTCTATTTAAGATCAAGGTTAGACTTAGGGTTAGGGTTAGGATTAGGTCTAGACTTAGGTTCAGGGCTAATGTAAGGCTTAGTTTTAGGGTTAGAGGTGGAGTAGCATTATGACTAGAGTTTGGTTTAAGGTTAGGGTTTGGGTTAGGTTTAGGTTTAGGGTTAAAGTTAGGGTTAGGGTTGGATGAAGTTTAGGATGGGGTGAGGGTTATTCTTATGGTTAGGGCTAGAGTTTGATTTTGTGTTCAGGTTAGTGTTAAGGTTAGGCTTAGGGTTCGGGTTCGGGTTCGGAATTTCGTTTAGGGTTAGTGTTAGGTTTAGATTCAGGGTTAGAGTGACATTTCGGTTCAGGGGGAGGGTTAAGATAAGGGTTAGGATTACGGTGAGGATTATACTTAGTGTTAGAGGTTAGGTTTACGGTTAGGATAGGGTTAAGTTTAGGGTTCATGTTAGGGTTAGTGTTAGATTAGGGTTACTGTTCGTGTTTGGGTTAGGCTTAGGGATAAGTTTAGGGATAGCTTTAGGTTTAGGGTTGGGGATAGGTTTAGGGGTTAGGGTGAGAGTTAGCATTAGGTTTACAGTTAAGGTGAGGGTTTAGGGTAAGTGCTATGGTTAGGGTTAGTGTTAGAGTTAGGGTTAGGGTGAATTTTCAGTTAATAGTGAGGGTTAGGGTAAGGGTTAGGGTTAAGGTTTAGGTTAGATTTAGGATTAAGATTAGTGTTAGGGTTAGGTTTTTGGTCCGGGTTAGGGTAGGGGTAAGGTTAGGGTTAAGGCTAGGTTTACGGTCAGGGGTAGGGCTAGGTTAGGCTTAGGGTTAGGTTTAGAGTTAGAGTTAGTGCTAGGGGTTAGGGTTAGGTTTAGGGTTAGGTTTAGAGTTATTGTTAGGGTTCGGGTAGAGTTAAGGTTAGGGTTAAGTTTAAAGTTAGGTAAGGGTTACGTTTAGGTCAGGGTTAGGGTTATTATTAGAGATAGGGTTAGGTTTAGAGAAAGGGTTAGGGTTCGTGTGAGGGTTAGTGTTAGGTTTACAGTTAAGCTGATGTTTTACAGTGTTACGGTTAGGGTCAGGGTTAGAGTTAGGTTTAGGGTTAGGTTTAGGTGTAGGGCTTGAGTGAGGCGATAGTTTAGGGTTAGATTTAGGGTGAAGGTTAAGATTAGTGTTAGTGTAAATATTAGAGTTAGGCGTTTGTGTTAAGGTTATGATCAGGTTAAGTTTAGGTTTCGAGTTAGAGTTAGGGTTAGGTTTTGGTGTTTGTGTTAATGTTAGGGTCAGGATTAGGGTAGCTTTAGGGTTAGGGTTTGGTTTAGGGTTAGGGTTAGGGTGAAGTTGAAGTTAAGGGTCAGGGTTGAGCTTAGACTTAGCATTAGGGTTTAGGGTTAGGGTTAAGGTTAGGATAGGTTTTAGGGTTAAGATTAGTTTTAGGGTTAGGTTAAGTGTTAGGGTTAAGTCATGGTTAGGTTTAGGGCTAGTTTAAGGTTAGAGGTAAGGTTAGCTTAAGGGTAGTGTTTAGGTTTCGACGTTAGTGTGAGGGTTAGTGCTAGGTTTCCATTTGAGCTGAGTGTGTAGGGTAAGTTCTAGGGTTAGAATTAGGGTTAGAGATAGAGTTAGGGTCAGGGTTCGGGTTAAGTTTAGGGTTAGGGTTAGGTTTATGGTTAGGATTAGGGTTAGGGTCAGAGTTGGGGGATATTTAGTATTATGTTTCGTGTTAGGGTTTCGGTTAGGGTGAAGTTTATGTTAAGTGTGAGGGTTAGGGTTCGGGTTAGTTTTAGGGGTGGGTTCAGGTTAGGGTCAGGGATAGGGTTTGGGTTAGGTTTAGGGTTAGGGTTAGGGTTAGAGTTAGGTTTAGGGTTAGCTTTAGTTTTGGTTAGGGTTAGGATTTGAATGGATTTAGGTTAGGTTTAGGGTTCTGGATAGGGTGAAATTTTGGTTAAAGGTGAGGGTTCGGTTTAGGTTTAGGGTTAGAGTTATTGTTAGGGGTTAGGGTTAGGTTTGAGCTTATGGTAGGTTTAAAGTCTGGATTAAGGTTAGGTTAGGGTTATGGTCAGGGTTAGGATTAGGATTCCGTTTAGGGTGAGGGTTAGGATCAGAGTTATTGTAAGGGTTAGTTTTAGGTTGACATGTGCGCCAAGGTTAAGGTTATGGTTTGGTTTAGGGGTAGGGATAGGTTTAGTGTTAGGGTGAGCTTTAGTTTAGGGATAGGGTGAAGTTTAAGATAGAGTGAGGTTTAGGGTTAGGGTTATGGCTAAGGTTTGGTTTAGTTTTCAGGTTAATGTTAAGGTTGTGTTTCGTGTTAGGGTTAAGTTTACGGGTTCTGTTTACTTTTAGGGTGAGGGTTAGATTTTAGGTTAGGGTTAAGTTTAGTGTTAGGATTCGCGTTAGGGTGACGGTTTGTGTCAGGCTTTGTGGTTGGGGTGAGGGTTAGGTTTAGGGTTAGGGTTGGGTAGGGTTCGGATTATGGTTATGGTAAGGTGTTAGGGGTTAGAGATTTAGTTTAGGGTGAGGGTTTGGGTGAGTGTCTCGGTTAGTCACTGTGGTTCTGGTCATGCTTAGTTTTGGTTTATGGTTAGGGTTACGTTTATGATCAGGTTTAGGGTTAGTGTTAGAGTTAGGGTTAAGCTTTAGGTAAGGCTTTGGTGTTTGGGGTTAGGGTTTAGGTAAGGCTTTGGTGTTTGGGGTTAGGGTTTGGGTTGGGGTTAGGGTTTGGGTTCGGGTTAGAGTTATCGTTACGGCTTAGGGTTTCTCGTTAGTGTTAGTGTTAGGGTTAGACAGAGCATTAGGGTTAGGGTTGGAGGATACGGTTAGGGGTTAGGGTGACGGTTATGGTTAGTTTTATGGTTAAGGTGAGGGTTTAGGGTAAGTGTTATGATTAAGGTTAGAGTTAGGGTTAGGGTTAGGTGTAGCGTAAATTTTCGGTTTAGGTTCAGGTTTTGAATTAGAGTTAGTGTTCTATTTAAGATCAAGGTTAGACTTAGGGTTAGGGTTAGGATTAGGTCTAGACTTAGGTTCAGGGCTAATGTAAGGCTTAGTTTTAGGGTTAGAGGTGGAGTAGCATTATGACTAGAGTTTGGTTTAAGGTTAGGGTTTGGGTTAGGTTTAGGTTTAGGGTTAAAGTTAGGGTTAGGGTTGGATGAAGTTTAGGATGGGGTGAGGGTTATTCTTATGGTTAGGGCTAGAGTTTGATTTTGTGTTCAGGTTAGTGTTAAGGTTAGGCTTAGGGTTCGGGTTCGGGTTCGGAATTTCGTTTAGGGTTAGTGTTAGGTTTAGATTCAGGGTTAGAGTGACATTTCGGTTCAGGGGGAGGGTTAAGATAAGGGTTAGGATTACGGTGAGGATTATACTTAGTGTTAGAGGTTAGGTTTACGGTTAGGATAGGGTTAAGTTTAGGGTTCATGTTAGGGTTAGTGTTAGATTAGGGTTACTGTTCGTGTTTGGGTTAGGCTTAGGGATAAGTTTAGGGATAGCTTTAGGTTTAGGGTTGGGGATAGGTTTAGGGGTTAGGGTGAGAGTTAGCATTAGGTTTACAGTTAAGGTGAGGGTTTAGGGTAAGTGCTATGGTTAGGGTTAGTGTTAGAGTTAGGGTTAGGGTGAATTTTCAGTTAATAGTGAGGGTTAGGGTAAGGGTTAGGGTTAAGGTTTAGGTTAGATTTAGGATTAAGATTAGTGTTAGGGTTAGGTTTAGGGTCCGGGTTAGGGTAGGGGTAAGGTTAGGGTTAAGGCTAGGTTTACGGTCAGGGGTAGGGCTAGGTTAGGGTTAGGGTTAGCTTTAGAGTTAGAGTTAGTGCTAGGGGTTAGGGTTAGGTTTAGGGTTAGGTTTAGAGTTATTGTTAGGGTTAGGGTAGAGTTAAGGTTAGGGTTAAGTTTAAAGTTAGGTAAGGGTTACGTTTAGGTCAGGGTTAGGGTTATTATTAGAGATAGGGTTAGGTTTAGAGAAAGGGTTAGGGTTCGTGTGAGGGTTAGTGTTAGGTTTACAGTTAAGCTGATGTTTTACAGTGTTACGGTTAGGGTCAGGGTTAGAGTTAGGTTTAGGGTTAGGTTTAGGTGTAGGGCTTGAGTGAGGCGATAGTTTAGGGTTAGATTTAGGGTGAAGGTTAAGATTAGTGTTAGTGTAAATATTAGAGTTAGGCGTTTGTGTTAAGGTTATGATCAGGTTAAGTTTAGGTTTCGAGTTAGAGTTAGGGTTAGGTTTTGGTGTTTGTGTTAATGTTAGGGTCAGGATTAGGGTAGCTTTAGGGTTAGGGTTTGGTTTAGGGTTAGGGTTAGGGTGAAGTTGAAGTTAAGGGTCAGGGTTGAGCTTAGACTTAGCATTAGGGTTTAGGGTTAGGGTTAAGGTTAGGATAGGTTTTAGGGTTAAGATTAGTTTTAGGGTTAGGTTAAGTGTTAGGGTTAAGTCATGGTTAGGTTTAGGGCTAGTTTAAGGTTAGAGGTAAGGTTAGCTTAAGGGTAGTGTTTAGGTTTCGACGTTAGTGTGAGGGTTAGTGCTAGGTTTCCATTTGAGCTGAGTGTGTAGGGTAAGTTCTAGGGTTAGAATTAGGGTTAGAGATAGAGTTAGGGTCAGGGTTCGGGTTAAGTTTAGGGTTAGGGTTAGGTTTATGGTTAGGATTAGGGTTAGGGTCAGAGTTGGGGGATATTTAGTATTATGTTTCGTGTTAGGGTTTCGGTTAGGGTGAAGTTTATGTTAAGTGTGAGGGTTAGGGTTCGGGTTAGTTTTAGGGGTGGGTTCAGGTTAGGGTCAGGGATAGGGTTTGGGTTAGGTTTAGGGTTAGGGTTAGGGTTAGAGTTAGGTTTAGGGTTAGCTTTAGTTTTGGTTAGGGTTAGGATTTGAATGGATTTAGGTTAGGTTTAGGGTTCTGGATAGGGTGAAATTTTGGTTAAAGGTGAGGGTTCGGTTTAGGTTTAGGGTTAGAGTTATTGTTAGGGGTTAGGGTTAGGTTTGAGCTTATGGTAGGTTTAAAGTCTGGATTAAGGTTAGGTTAGGGTTATGGTCAGGGTTAGGATTAGGATTCCGTTTAGGGTGAGGGTTAGGATCAGAGTTATTGTAAGGGTTAGTTTTAGGTTGACATGTGCGCCAAGGTTAAGGTTATGGTTTGGTTTAGGGGTAGGGATAGGTTTAGTGTTAGGGTGAGCTTTAGTTTAGGGATAGGGTGAAGTTTAAGATAGAGTGAGGTTTAGGGTTAGGGTTATGGCTAAGGTTTGGTTTAGTTTTCAGGTTAATGTTAAGGTTGTGTTTCGTGTTAGGGTTAAGTTTACGGGTTCTGTTTACTTTTAGGGTGAGGGTTAGATTTTAGGTTAGGGTTAAGTTTAGTGTTAGGATTCGCGTTAGGGTGACGGTTTGTGTCAGGCTTTGTGGTTGGGGTGAGGGTTAGGTTTAGGGTTAGGGTTGGGTAGGGTTCGGATTATGGTTATGGTAAGGTGTTAGGGGTTAGAGATTTAGTTTAGGGTGAGGGTTTGGGTGAGTGTCTCGGTTAGTCACTGTGGTTCTGGTCATGCTTAGTTTTGGTTTATGGTTAGGGTTAGGTTTATGATCAGGTTTAGGGTTAGTGTTAGAGTTAGGGTTAAGCTTTAGGTAAGGCTTTGGTGTTTGGGGTTAGGGTTTAGGTAAGGCTTTGGTGTTTGGGGTTAGGGTTTGGGTTGGGGTTAGGGTTTGGGTTCGGGTTAGAGTTATCGTTACGGCTTAGGGTTTCTCGTTAGTGTTAGGGTTAGGGTTAGGCAGAGCATTAGGGTTAGGGTTGGAGGATACGGTTAGGGGTTAGGGTGAGGGTTATGGTTAGTTTTATGGTTAAGGTGAGGGTTTAGGGTAAGTGTTATGTTTAAGGTTAGAGTTAGGGTTAGGGTTAGGTGTAGCGTAAGTTTTCGGTTTAGGTTCAGGTTTTGAATTAGAGTTAGTGTTCTATTTAAGATCAAGGTTAGACTTAGGGTTAGGGTTAGGATTAGGTCTAGACTTAGGGTCAGGGCTAATGTAAGGCTTAGTTTTAGGGTTAGAGGTGGAGTAGCATTATGACTAGAGTTTGGTTTAAGGTTAGGGTTTGGGTTAGGTTTAGGTTTAGGGTTAAAGTTAGGGTTAGGGTGGGATGAAGTTTAGGATGGGGTGAGGGTTATTCTTATGGTTAGGGCTAGAGTTTGATTTTGTGTTCAGGTTAGTGTTAAGGTTAGGCTTAGGGTTCGGGTTCGGGTTCGGAATTTCGTTTAGGGTTAGTGTTAGGTTTAGATTCAGGGTTAGAGTGACATTTCGGTTCAGGGTGAGAGTTAAGATAAGGGTTAGGATTACGGTGAGGGTTATACTTAGTGTTAGGGGTTAGGTTTACGGTTAGGATAGGGTTAATTTTAGGGTTCATGTTAGGGGTAGTGTTAGATTAGGGTTACTGTTCGTGTTTGGGTTAGGCTTAGGGATAAGTTTAGGGATAGCTTTAGGTTTAGGGTTGGGGATAGGTTTAGGGGTTAGGGTGAGAGTTAGCATTAGGTTTACAGTTAAGGTGAGGGTTTAGGGTAAGTGCTATGGTTAGGGTTAGTGTTAGAGGTAGGGTTAGGGTGAATTTTCAGTTAATAGTGAGGGTTAGGGTAAGGGTTAGGGTTAAGGTTTAGGTTAGATTTAGGATTAAGATTAGTGTTAGGGTTAGGTTTTTGGTCCGGGTTAGGGTAGGGGTAAGGTTAGGGTTAAGGCTAGGTTTACGGTCAGGGGTAGGGCTAGGTTAGGCTTAGGGTTAGGTTTAGAGTTAGAGTTAGTGCTAGGGGTTAGGGTTAGGTTTAGGGTTAGGTTTAGAGTTATTGTTAGGGTTCGGGTAGAGTTAAGGTTAGGGTTAAGTTTAAAGTTAGGTAAGGGTTACGTTTAGGTCAGGGTTAGGGTTATTATTAGAGATAGGGTTAGGTTTAGAGAAAGGGTTAGGGTTCGTGTGAGGGTTAGTGTTAGGTTTACAGTTAAGCTGATGTTTTACAGTGTTACGGTTAGGGTCAGGGTTAGAGTTAGGTTTAGGGTTAGGTTTAGGTGTAGGGCTTGAGTGAGGCGATAGTTTAGGGTTAGATTTAGGGTGAAGGTTAAGATTAGTGTTAGTGTAAATATTAGAGTTAGGCGTTTGTGTTAAGGTTATGATCAGGTTAAGTTTAGGTTTCGAGTTAGAGTTAGGGTTAGGTTTTGGTGTTTGTGTTAATGTTAGGGTCAGGATTAGGGTAGCTTTAGGGTTAGGGTTTGGTTTAGGGTTAGGGTTAGGGTGAAGTTGAAGTTAAGGGTCAGGGTTGAGCTTAGACTTAGCATTAGGGTTTAGGGTTAGGGTTAAGGTTAGGATAGGTTTTAGGGTTAAGATTAGTTTTAGGGTTAGGTTAAGTGTTAGGGTTAAGTCATGGTTAGGTTTAGGGCTAGTTTAAGGTTAGAGGTAAGGTTAGCTTAAGGGTAGTGTTTAGGTTTCGACGTTAGTGTGAGGGTTAGTGCTAGGTTTCCATTTGAGCTGAGTGTGTAGGGTAAGTTCTAGGGTTAGAATTAGGGTTAGAGATAGAGTTAGGGTCAGGGTTCGGGTTAAGTTTAGGGTTAGGGTTAGGTTTATGGTTAGGATTAGGGTTAGGGTCAGAGTTGGGGGATATTTAGTATTATGTTTCGTGTTAGGGTTTCGGTTAGGGTGAAGTTTATGTTAAGTGTGAGGGTTAGGGTTCGGGTTAGTTTTAGGGGTGGGTTCAGGTTAGGGTCAGGGATAGGGTTTGGGTTAGGTTTAGGGTTAGGGTTAGGGTTAGAGTTAGGTTTAGGGTTAGCTTTAGTTTTGGTTAGGGTTAGGATTTGAATGGATTTAGGTTAGGTTTAGGGTTCTGGATAGGGTGAAATTTTGGTTAAAGGTGAGGGTTCGGTTTAGGTTTAGGGTTAGAGTTTTTGTTAGGGGTTAGGGTTAGGTTTGAGCTTATGGTAGGTTTAAAGTCTGGGTTAAGGTTAGGTTAGGGTTATGTTCAGGGTTAGGATTAGGATTCCGTTTAGGGTGAGGGTTAGGATCAGAGTTATTGTAAGGGTTAGTTTTAGGTTGACATGTGCGCCAAGGTTAAGATTATGGTTTGGTTTAGGGGTAGGGATAGGTTTAGTGTTAGGGTGAGCTTTAGTTTAGGGATAGGGTGAAGTTTAAGATAGAGTGAGGTTTAGGGTTAGGGTTATGGCTAAGGTTTGGTTTAGTTTTCAGGTTAATGTTAAGGTTGTGTTTCGTGTTAGGGTTAAGTTTACGGGTTCTGTTTACTTTTAGGGTGAGGGTTAGATTTTAGGTTAGGGTTAAGTTTAGTGTTAGGATTCGCGTTAGGGTGACGGTTTGTGTCAGGCTTTGTGGTTGGGGTGAGGGTTAGGTTTAGGGTTAGGGTTGGGTAGGGTTCGGATTATGGTTATGGTAAGGTGTTAGGGGTTAGAGATTTAGTTTAGGGTGAGGGTTTGGGTGAGTGTCTCGGTTAGTCACTGTGGTTCTGGTCATGCTTAGTTTTGGTTTATGGTTAGGGTTAGGTTTATGATCAGGTTTAGGGTTAGTGTTAGAGTTAGGGTTAAGCTTTAGGTAAGGCTTTGGTGTTTGGGGTTAGGGTTTAGGTAAGGCTTTGGTGTTTGGGGTTAGGGTTTGGGTTGGGGTTAGGGTTTGGGTTCGGGTTAGAGTTATCGTTACGGCTTAGGGTTTCTCGTTAGTGTTAGGGTTAGGGTTAGGCAGAGCATTAGGGTTAGGGTTGGAGGATACGGTTAGGGGTTAGGGTGAGGGTTATGGTTAGTTTTATGGTTAAGGTGAGGGTTTAGGGTAAGTGTTATGTTTAAGGTTAGAGTTAGGGTTAGGGTTAGGTGTAGCGTAAGTTTTCGGTTTAGGTTCAGGTTTTGAATTAGAGTTAGTGTTCTATTTAAGATCAAGGTTAGACTTAGGGTTAGGGTTAGGATTAGGTCTAGACTTAGGTTCAGGGCTAATGTAAGGCTTAGTTTTAGGGTTAGAGGTGGAGTAGCATTATGACTAGAGTTTGGTTTAAGGTTAGGGTTTGGGTTAGGTTTAGGTTTAGGGTTAAAGTTAGGGTTAGGGTTGGATGAAGTTTAGGATGGGGTGAGGGTTATTCTTATGGTTAGGGCTAGAGTTTGATTTTGTGTTCAGGTTAGTGTTAAGGTTAGGCTTAGGGTTCGGGTTCGGGTTCGGAATTTCGTTTAGGGTTAGTGTTAGGTTTAGATTCAGGGTTAGAGTGACATTTCGGTTCAGGGTGAGAGTTAAGATAAGGGTTAGGATTACGGTGAGGGTTATACTTAGTGTTAGGGGTTAGGTTTACGGTTAGGATAGGGTTAATTTTAGGGTTCATGTTAGGGGTAGTGTTAGATTAGGGTTACTGTTCGTGTTTGGGTTAGGCTTAGGGATAAGTTTAGGGATAGCTTTAGGTTTAGGGTTGGGGATAGGTTTAGGGGTTAGGGTGAGAGTTAGCATTAGGTTTACAGTTAAGGTGAGGGTTTAGGGTAAGTGCTATGGTTAGGGTTAGTGTTAGAGTTAGGGTTAGGGTGAATTTTCAGTTAATAGTGAGGGTTAGGGTAAGGGTTAGGGTTAAGGTTTAGGTTAGATTTAGGATTAAGATTAGTGTTAGGGTTAGGTTTTTGGTCCGGGTTAGGGTAGGGGTAAGGTTAGGGTTAAGGCTAGGTTTACGGTCAGGGGTAGGGCTAGGTTAGGCTTAGGGTTAGGTTTAGAGTTAGAGTTAGTGCTAGGGGTTAGGGTTAGGTTTAGGGTTAGGTTTAGAGTTATTGTTAGGGTTCGGGTAGAGTTAAGGTTAGGGTTAAGTTTAAAGTTAGGTAAGCGTTACGTTTAGGTCAGGGTTAGGGTTATTATTAGAGATAGGGTTAGGTTTAGAGAAAGGGTTAGGGTTCGTGTGAGGGTTAGTGTTAGGTTTACAGTTAAGCTGATGTTTTACAGTGTTACGGTTAGGGTCAGGGTTAGAGTTAGGTTTAGGGTTAGGTTTAGGTGTAGGGCTTGAGTGAGGCGATAGTTTAGGGTTAGATTTAGGGTGAAGGTTAAGATTAGTGTTAGTGTAAATATTAGAGTTAGGCGTTTGTGTTAAGGTTATGATCAGGTTAAGTTTAGGTTTCGAGTTAGAGTTAGGGTTAGGTTTTGGTGTTTGTGTTAATGTTAGGGTCAGGATTAGGGTAGCTTTAGGGTTAGGGTTTGGTTTAGGGTTAGGGTTATGGTGAAGTTGAAGTTAAGGGTCAGGGTTGAGCTTAGACTTAGCATTAGGGTTTAGGGTTAGGGTTAAGGTTAGGATAGGTTTTAGGGTTAAGATTAGTTTTAGGGTTAGGTTAAGTGTTAGGGTTAAGTCATGGTTAGGTTTAGGGCTAGTTTAAGGTTAGAGGTAAGGTTAGCTTAAGGGTAGTGTTTAGGTTTCGACGTTAGTGTGAGGGTTAGTGCTAGGTTTCCATTTGAGCTGAGTGTGTAGGGTAAGTTCTAGGGTTAGAATTAGGGTTAGAGATAGAGTTAGGGTCAGGGTTCGGGTTAAGTTTAGGGTTAGGGTTAGGTTTATGGTTAGGATTAGGGTTAGGGTCAGAGTTGGGGGATATTTAGTATTATGTTTCGTGTTAGGGTTTCGGTTAGGGTGAAGTTTATGTTAAGTGTGAGGGTTAGGGTTCGGGTTAGTTTTAGGGGTGGGTTCAGGTTAGGGTCAGGGATAGGGTTTGGGTTAGGTTTAGGGTTAGGGTTAGGGTTAGAGTTAGGTTTAGGGTTAGCTTTAGTTTTGGTTAGGGTTAGGATTTGAATGGATTTAGGTTAGGTTTAGGGTTCTGGATAGGGTGAAATTTTGGTTAAAGGTGAGGGTTCGGTTTAGGTTTAGGGTTAGAGTTTTTGTTAGGGGTTAGGGTTAGGTTTGAGCTTATGGTAGGTTTAAAGTCTGGGTTAAGGTTAGGTTAGGGTTATGTTCAGGGTTAGGATTAGGATTCCGTTTAGGGTGAGGGTTAGGATCAGAGTTATTGTAAGGGTTAGTTTTAGGTTGACATGTGCGCCAAGGTTAAGATTATGGTTTGGTTTAGGGGTAGGGATAGGTTTAGTGTTAGGGTGAGCTTTAGTTTAGGGATAGGGTGAAGTTTAAGATAGAGTGAGGTTTAGGGTTAGGGTTATGGCTAAGGTTTGGTTTAGTTTTCAGGTTAATGTTAAGGTTGTGTTTCGTGTTAGGGTTAAGTTTACGGGTTCTGTTTACTTTTAGGGTGAGGGTTAGATTTTAGGTTAGGGTTAAGTTTAGTGTTAGGATTCGCGTTAGGGTGACGGTTTGTGTCAGGCTTTGTGGTTGGGGTGAGGGTTAGGTTTAGGGTTAGGGTTGGGTAGGGTTCGGATTATGGTTATGGTAAGGTGTTAGGGGTTAGAGATTTAGTTTAGGGTGAGGGTTTGGGTGAGTGTCTCGGTTAGTCACTGTGGTTCTGGTCATGCTTAGTTTTGGTTTATGGTTAGGGTTAGGTTTATGATCAGGTTTAGGGTTAGTGTTAGAGTTAGGGTTAAGCTTTAGGTAAGGCTTTGGTGTTTGGGGTTAGGGTTTAGGTAAGGCTTTGGTGTTTGGGGTTAGGGTTTGGGTTGGGGTTAGGGTTTGGGTTCGGGTTAGAGTTATCGTTACGGCTTAGGGTTTCTCGTTAGTGTTAGGGTTAGGGTTAGGCAGAGCATTAGGGTTAGGGTTGGAGGATACGGTTAGGGGTTAGGGTGACGGTTATGGTTAGTTTTATGGTTAAGGTGAGGGTTTAGGGTAAGTGTTATGTTTAAGGTTAGAGTTAGGGTTAGGGTTAGGTGTAGCGTAAGTTTTCGGTTTAGGTTCAGGTTTTGAATTAGAGTTAGTGTTCTATTTAAGATCAAGGTTAGACTTAGGGTTAGGGTTAGGATTAGGTCTAGACTTAGGTTCAGGGCTAATGTAAGGCTTAGTTTTAGGGTTAGAGGTGGAGTAGCATTATGACTAGAGTTTGGTTTAAGGTTAGGGTTTGGGTTAGGTTTAGGTTTAGGGTTAAAGTTAGGGTTAGGGTTGGATGAAGTTTAGGATGGGGTGAGGGTTATTCTTATGGTTAGGGCTAGAGTTTGATTTTGTGTTCAGGTTAGTGTTAAGGTTAGGCTTAGGGTTCGGGTTCGGGTTCGGAATTTCGTTTAGGGTTAGTGTTAGGTTTAGATTCAGGGTTAGAGTGACATTTCGGTTCAGGGTGAGAGTTAAGATAAGGGTTAGGATTACGGTGAGGGTTATACTTAGTGTTAGGGGTTAGGTTTACGGTTAGGATAGGGTTAATTTTAGGGTTCATGTTAGGGGTAGTGTTAGATTAGGGTTACTGTTCGTGTTTGGGTTAGGCTTAGGGATAAGTTTAGGGATAGCTTTAGGTTTAGGGTTGGGGATAGGTTTAGGGGTTAGGGTGAGAGTTAGCATTAGGTTTACAGTTAAGGTGAGGGTTTAGGGTAAGTGCTATGGTTAGGGTTAGTGTTAGAGTTAGGGTTAGGGTGAATTTTCAGTTAATAGTGAGGGTTAGGGTAAGGGTTAGGGTTAAGGTTTAGGTTAGATTTAGGATTAAGATTAGTGTTAGGGTTAGGTATTTGGTCCGGGTTAGGGTAGGGGTAAGGTTAGGGTTAAGGCTAGGTTTACGGTCAGGGGTAGGGCTAGGTTAGGCTTAGGGTTAGGTTTAGAGTTAGAGTTAGTGCTAGGGGTTAGGGTTAGGTTTAGGGTTAGGTTTAGAGTTATTGTTAGGGTTCGGGTAGAGTTAAGGTTAGGGTTAAGTTTAAAGTTAGGTAAGGGTTACGTTTAGGTCAGGGTTAGGGTTATTATTAGAGATAGGGTTAGGTTTAGAGAAAGGGTTAGGGTTCGTGTGAGGGTTAGTGTTAGGTTTACAGTTAAGCTGATGTTTTACAGTGTTACGGTTAGGGTCAGGGTTAGAGTTAGGTTTAGGGTTAGGTTTAGGTGTAGGGCTTGAGTGAGGCGATAGTTTAGGGTTAGATTTAGGGTGAAGGTTAAGATTAGTGTTAGTGTAAATATTAGAGTTAGGCGTTTGTGTTAAGGTTATGATCAGGTTAAGTTTAGGTTTCGAGTTAGAGTTAGGGTTAGGTTTTGGTGTTTGTGTTAATGTTAGGGTCAGGATTAGGGTAGCTTTAGGGTTAGGGTTTGGTTTAGGGTTAGGGTTAGGGTGAAGTTGAAGTTAAGGGTCAGGGTTGAGCTTAGACTTAGCATTAGGGTTTAGGGTTAGGGTTAAGGTTAGGATAGGTTTTAGGGTTAAGATTAGTTTTAGGGTTAGGTTAAGTGTTAGGGTTAAGTCATGGTTAGGTTTAGGGCTAGTTTAAGGTTAGAGGTAAGGTTAGCTTAAGGGTAGTGTTTAGGTTTCGACGTTAGTGTGAGGGTTAGTGCTAGGTTTCCATTTGAGCTGAGTGTGTAGGGTAAGTTCTAGGGTTAGAATTAGGGTTAGAGATAGAGTTAGGGTCAGGGTTCGGGTTAAGTTTAGGGTTAGGGTTAGGTTTATGGTTAGGATTAGGGTTAGGGTCAGAGTTGGGGGATATTTAGTATTATGTTTCGTGTTAGGGTTTCGGTTAGGGTGAAGTTTATGTTAAGTGTGAGGGTTAGGGTTCGGGTTAGTTTTAGGGGTGGGTTCAGGTTAGGGTCAGGGATAGGGTTTGGGTTAGGTTTAGGGTTAGGGTTAGGGTTAGAGTTAGGTTTAGGGTTAGCTTTAGTTTTGGTTAGGGTTAGGATTTGAATGGATTTAGGTTAGGTTTAGGGTTCTGGATAGGGTGAAATTTTGGTTAAAGGTGAGGGTTCGGTTTAGGTTTAGGGTTAGAGTTATTGTTAGGGGTTAGGGTTAGGTTTGAGCTTATGGTAGGTTTAAAGTCTGGATTAAGGTTAGGTTAGGGTTATGGTCAGGGTTAGGATTAGGATTCCGTTTAGGGTGAGGGTTAGGATCAGAGTTATTGTAAGGGTTAGTTTTAGGTTGACATGTGCGCCAAGGTTAAGGTTATGGTTTGGTTTAGGGGTAGGGATAGGTTTAGTGTTAGGGTGAGCTTTAGTTTAGGGATAGGGTGAAGTTTAAGATAGAGTGAGGTTTAGGGTTAGGGTTATGGCTAAGGTTTGGTTTAGTTTTCAGGTTAATGTTAAGGTTGTGTTTCGTGTTAGGGTTAAGTTTACGGGTTCTGTTTACTTTTAGGGTGAGGGTTAGATTTTAGGTTAGGGTTAAGTTTAGTGTTAGGATTCGCGTTAGGGTGACGGTTTGTGTCAGGCTTTGTGGTTGGGGTGAGGGTTAGGTTTAGGGTTAGGGTTGGGTAGGGTTCGGATTATGGTTATGGTAAGGTGTTAGGGGTTAGAGATTTAGTTTAGGGTGAGGGTTTGGGTGAGTGTCTCGGTTAGTCACTGTGGTTCTGGTCATGCTTAGTTTTGGTTTATGGTTAGGGTTAGGTTTATGATCAGGTTTAGGGTTAGTGTTAGAGTTAGGGTTAAGCTTTAGGTAAGGCTTTGGTGTTTGGGGTTAGGGTTTAGGTAAGGCTTTGGTGTTTGGGGTTAGGGTTTGGGTTGGGGTTAGGGTTTGGGTTCGGGTTAGAGTTATCGTTACGGCTTAGGGTTTCTCGTTAGTGTTAGGGTTAGGGTTAGGCAGAGCATTAGGGTTAGGGTTGGAGGATACGGTTAGGGGTTAGGGTGACGGTTATGGTTAGTTTTATGGTTAAGGTGAGGGTTTAGGGTAAGTGTTATGTTTAAGGTTAGAGTTAGGGTTAGGGTTAGGTGTAGCGTAAGTTTTCGGTTTAGGTTCAGGTTTTGAATTAGAGTTAGTGTTCTATTTAAGATCAAGGTTAGACTTAGGGTTAGGGTTAGGATTAGGTCTAGACTTAGGTTCAGGGCTAATGTAAGGCTTAGTTTTAGGGTTAGAGGTGGAGTAGCATTATGACTAGAGTTTGGTTTAAGGTTAGGGTTTGGGTTAGGTTTAGGTTTAGGGTTAAAGTTAGGGTTAGGGTTGGATGAAGTTTAGGATGGGGTGAGGGTTATTCTTATGGTTAGGGCTAGAGTTTGATTTTGTGTTCAGGTTAGTGTTAAGGTTAGGCTTAGGGTTCGGGTTCGGGTTCGGAATTTCGTTTAGGGTTAGTGTTAGGTTTAGATTCAGGGTTAGAGTGACATTTCGGTTCAGGGTGAGGGTTAAGATAAGGGTTAGGATTACGGTGAGGGTTATACTTAGTGTTAGGGGTTAGGTTTACGGTTAGGATAGGGTTAATTTTAGGGTTCATGTTAGGGGTAGTGTTAGATTAGGGTTACTGTTCGTGTTTGGGTTAGGCTTAGGGATAAGTTTAGGGATAGCTTTAGGTTTAGGGTTGGGGATAGGTTTAGGGGTTAGGGTGAGAGTTAGCATTAGGTTTACAGTTAAGGTGAGGGTTTAGGGTAAGTGTTATGGTTAGGGTTAGTGTTAGAGTTAGGGTTAGGGTGAATTTTCAGTTAATAGTGAGGGTTAGGGTAAGGGTTAGGGTTAAGGTTTAGGTTAGATTTAGGATTAAGATTAGTGTTAGGGTTAGGTTTTTGGTCCGGGTTAGGGTAGGGGTAAGGTTAGGGTTAAGGCTAGGTTTACGGTCAGGGGTAGGGCTAGGTTAGGCTTAGGGTTAGGTTTAGAGTTAGAGTTAGTGCTAGGGGTTAGGGTTAGGTTTAGGGTTAGGTTTAGAGTTATTGTTAGGGTTCGGGTAGAGTTAAGGTTAGGGTTAAGTTTAAAGTTAGGTAAGGGTTACGTTTAGGTCAGGGTTAGGGTTATTATTAGAGATAGGGTTAGGTTTAGAGAAAGGGTTAGGGTTCGTGTGAGGGTTAGTGTTAGGTTTACAGTTAAGCTGATGTTTTACAGTGTTACGGTTAGGGTCAGGGTTAGAGTTAGGTTTAGGGTTAGGTTTAGGTGTAGGGCTTGAGTGAGGCGATAGTTTAGGGTTAGATTTAGGGTGAAGGTTAAGATTAGTGTTAGTGTAAATATTAGAGTTAGGCGTTTGTGTTAAGGTTATGATCAGGTTAAGTTTAGGTTTCGAGTTAGAGTTAGGGTTAGGTTTTGGTGTTTGTGTTAATGTTAGGGTCAGGATTAGGGTAGCTTTAGGGTTAGGGTTTGGTTTAGGGTTAGGGTTAGGGTGAAGTTGAAGTTAAGGGTCAGGGTTGAGCTTAGACTTAGCATTAGGGTTTAGGGTTAGGGTTAAGGTTAGGATAGGTTTTAGGGTTAAGATTAGTTTTAGGGTTAGGTTAAGTGTTAGGGTTAAGTCATGGTTAGGTTTAGGGCTAGTTTAAGGTTAGAGGTAAGGTTAGCTTAAGGGTAGTGTTTAGGTTTCGACGTTAGTGTGAGGGTTAGTGCTAGGTTTCCATTTGAGCTGAGTGTGTAGGGTAAGTTCTAGGGTTAGAATTAGGGTTAGAGATAGAGTTAGGGTCAGGGTTCGGGTTAAGTTTAGGGTTAGGGTTAGGTTTATGGTTAGGATTAGGGTTAGGGTCAGAGTTGGGGGATATTTAGTATTATGTTTCGTGTTAGGGTTTCGGTTAGGGTGAAGTTTATGTTAAGTGTGAGGGTTAGGGTTCGGGTTAGTTTTAGGGGTGGGTTCAGGTTAGGGTCAGGGATAGGGTTTGGGTTAGGTTTAGGGTTAGGGTTAGGGTTAGAGTTAGGTTTAGGGTTAGCTTTAGTTTTGGTTAGGGTTAGGATTTGAATGGATTTAGGTTAGGTTTAGGGTTCTGGATAGGGTGAAATTTTGGTTAAAGGTGAGGGTTCGGTTTAGGTTTAGGGTTAGAGTTATTGTTAGGGGTTAGGGTTAGGTTTGAGCTTATGGTAGGTTTAAAGTCTGGATTAAGGTTAGGTTAGGGTTATGGTCAGGGTTAGGATTAGGATTCCGTTTAGGGTGAGGGTTAGGATCAGAGTTATTGTAAGGGTTAGTTTTAGGTTGACATGTGCGCCAAGGTTAAGGTTATGGTTTGGTTTAGGGGTAGGGATAGGTTTAGTGTTAGGGTGAGCTTTAGTTTAGGGATAGGGTGAAGTTTAAGATAGAGTGAGGTTTAGGGTTAGGGTTATGGCTAAGGTTTGGTTTAGTTTTCAGGTTAATGTTAAGGTTGTGTTTCGTGTTAGGGTTAAGTTTACGGGTTCTGTTTACTTTTAGGGTGAGGGTTAGATTTTAGGTTAGGGTTAAGTTTAGTGTTAGGATTCGCGTTAGGGTGACGGTTTGTGTCAGGCTTTGTGGTTGGGGTGAGGGTTAGGTTTAGGGTTAGGGTTGGGTAGGGTTCGGATTATGGTTATGGTAAGGTGTTAGGGGTTAGAGATTTAGTTTAGGGTGAGGGTTTGGGTGAGTGTCTCGGTTAGTCACTGTGGTTCTGGTCATGCTTAGTTTTGGTTTATGGTTAGGGTTAGGTTTATGATCAGGTTTAGGGTTAGTGTTAGAGTTAGGGTTAAGCTTTAGGTAAGGCTTTGGTGTTTGGGGTTAGGGTTTAGGTAAGGCTTTGGTGTTTGGGGTTAGGGTTTGGGTTGGGGTTAGGGTTTGGGTTCGGGTTAGAGTTATCGTTACGGCTTAGGGTTTCTCGTTAGTGTTAGGGTTAGGGTTAGGCAGAGCATTAGGGTTAGGGTTGGAGGATACGGTTAGGGGTTAGGGTGAGGGTTATGGTTAGTTTTATGGTTAAGGTGAGGGTTTAGGGTAAGTGTTATGTTTAAGGTTAGAGTTAGGGTTAGGGTTAGGTGTAGCGTAAGTTTTCGGTTTAGGTTCAGGTTTTGAATTAGAGTTAGTGTTCTATTTAAGATCAAGGTTAGACTTAGGGTTAGGGTTAGGATTAGGTCTAGACTTAGGTTCAGGGCTAATGTAAGGCTTAGTTTTAGGGTTAGAGGTGGAGTAGCATTATGACTAGAGTTTGGTTTAAGGTTAGGGTTTGGGTTAGGTTTAGGTTTAGGGTTAAAGTTAGGGTTAGGGTTGGATGAAGTTTAGGATGGGGTGAGGGTTATTCTTATGGTTAGGGCTAGAGTTTGATTTTGTGTTCAGGTTAGTGTTAAGGTTAGGCTTAGGGTTCGGGTTCGGGTTCGGAATTTCGTTTAGGGTTAGTGTTAGGTTTAGATTCAGGGTTAGAGTGACATTTCGGTTCAGGGTGAGGGTTAAGATAAGGGTTAGGATTACGGTGAGGGTTATACTTAGTGTTAGGGGTTAGGTTTACGGTTAGGATAGGGTTAATTTTAGGGTTCATGTTAGGGGTAGTGTTAGATTAGGGTTACTGTTCGTGTTTGGGTTAGGCTTAGGGATAAGTTTAGGGATAGCTTTAGGTTTAGGGTTGGGGATAGGTTTAGGGGTTAGGGTGAGAGCATTAGGTTTACAGTTAAGGTGAGGGTTTAGGGTAAGTGCTATGGTTAGGGTTAGTGTTAGAGTTAGGGTTAGGGTGAATTTTCAGTTAATAGTGAGGGTTAGGGTAAGGGTTAGGGTTAAGGTTTAGGTTAGATTTAGGATTAAGATTAGTGTTAGGGTTAGGTTTTTGGTCCGGGTTAGGGTAGGGGTAAGGTTAGGGTTAAGGCTAGGTTTACGGTCAGGGGTAGGGCTAGGTTAGGCTTAGGGTTAGGTTTAGAGTTAGAGTTAGTGCTAGGGGTTAGGGTTAGGTTTAGGGTTAGGTTTAGAGTTATTGTTAGGGTTCGGGTAGAGTTAAGGTTAGGGTTAAGTTTAAAGTTAGGCAAGCGTTACGTTTAGGTCAGGGTTAGGGTTATTATTAGAGATAGGGTTAGGTTTAGAGAAAGGGTTAGGGTTCGTGTGAGGGTTAGTGTTAGGTTTACAGTTAAGCTGATGTTTTACAGTGTTACGGTTAGGGTCAGGGTTAGAGTTAGGTTTAGGGTTAGGTTTAGGTGTAGGGCTTGAGTGAGGCGATAGTTTAGGGTTAGATTTAGGGTGAAGGTTAAGATTAGTGTTAGTGTAAATATTAGAGTTAGGTGTTTGTGTTAAGGTTATGATCAGGTTAAGTTTAGGTTTCGAGTTAGAGTTAGGGTTAGGTTTTGGTGTTTGTGTTAATGTTAGGGTCAGGATTAGGGTAGCTTTAGGGTTAGGGTTTGGTTTAGGGTTAGGGTTATGGTGAAGTTGAAGTTAAGGGTCAGGGTTGAGCTTAGACTTAGCATTAGGGTTTAGGGTTAGGGTTAAGGTTAGGATAGGTTTTAGGGTTAAGATTAGTTTTAGGGTTAGGTTAAGTGTTAGGGTTAAGTCATGGTTAGGTTTAGGGCTAGTTTAAGGTTAGAGGTAAGGTTAGCTTAAGGGTAGTGTTTAGGTTTCGACGTTAGTGTGAGGGTTAGTGCTAGGTTTCCATTTGAGCTGAGTGTGTAGGGTAAGTTCTAGGGTTAGAATTAGGGTTAGAGATAGAGTTAGGGTCAGGGTTCGGGTTAAGTTTAGGGTTAGGGTTAGGTTTATGGTTAGGATTAGGGTTAGGGTCAGAGTTGGGGGATATTTAGTATTATGTTTCGTGTTAGGGTTTCGGTTAGGGTGAAGTTTATGTTAAGTGTGAGGGTTAGGGTTCGGGTTAGTTTTAGGGGTGGGTTCAGGTTAGGGTCAGGGATAGGGTTTGGGTTAGGTTTAGGGTTAGGGTTAGGGTTAGAGTTAGGTTTAGGGTTAGCTTTAGTTTTGGTTAGGGTTAGGATTTGAATGGATTTAGGTTAGGTTTAGGGTTCTGGATAGGGTGAAATTTTGGTTAAAGGTGAGGGTTCGGTTTAGGTTTAGGGTTAGAGTTTTTGTTAGGGGTTAGGGTTAGGTTTGAGCTTATGGTAGGTTTAAAGTCTGGGTTAAGGTTAGGTTAGGGTTATGTTCAGGGTTAGGATTAGGATTCCGTTTAGGGTGAGGGTTAGGATCAGAGTTATTGTAAGGGTTAGTTTTAGGTTGACATGTGCGCCAAGGTTAAGATTATGGTTTGGTTTAGGGGTAGGGATAGGTTTAGTGTTAGGGTGAGCTTTAGTTTAGGGATAGGGTGAAGTTTAAGATAGAGTGAGGTTTAGGGTTAGGGTTATGGCTAAGGTTTGGTTTAGTTTTCAGGTTAATGTTAAGGTTGTGTTTCGTGTTAGGGTTAAGTTTACGGGTTCTGTTTACTTTTAGGGTGAGGGTTAGATTTTAGGTTAGGGTTAAGTTTAGTGTTAGGATTCGCGTTAGGGTGACGGTTTGTGTCAGGCTTTGTGGTTGGGGTGAGGGTTAGGTTTAGGGTTAGGGTTGGGTAGGGTTCGGATTATGGTTATGGTAAGGTGTTAGGGGTTAGAGATTTAGTTTAGGGTGAGGGTTTGGGTGAGTGTCTCGGTTAGTCACTGTGGTTCTGGTCATGCTTAGTTTTGGTTTATGGTTAGGGTTAGGTTTATGATCAGGTTTAGGGTTAGTGTTAGAGTTAGGGTTAAGCTTTAGGTAAGGCTTTGGTGTTTGGGGTTAGGGTTTAGGTAAGGCTTTGGTGTTTGGGGTTAGGGTTTGGGTTGGGGTTAGGGTTTGGGTTCGGGTTAGAGTTATCGTTACGGCTTAGGGTTTCTCGTTAGTGTTAGGGTTAGGGTTAGGCAGAGCATTAGGGTTAGGGTTGGAGGATACGGTTAGGGGTTAGGGTGAGGGTTATGGTTAGTTTTATGGTTAAGGTGAGGGTTTAGGGTAAGTGTTATGTTTAAGGTTAGAGTTAGGGTTAGGGTTAGGTGTAGCGTAAGTTTTCGGTTTAGGTTCAGGTTTTGAATTAGAGTTAGTGTTCTATTTAAGATCAAGGTTAGACTTAGGGTTAGGGTTAGGATTAGGTCTAGACTTAGGTTCAGGGCTAATGTAAGGCTTAGTTTTAGGGTTAGAGGTGGAGTAGCATTATGACTAGAGTTTGGTTTAAGGTTAGGGTTTGGGTTAGGTTTAGGTTTAGGGTTAAAGTTAGGGTTAGGGTTGGATGAAGTTTAGGATGGGGTGAGGGTTATTCTTATGGTTAGGGCTAGAGTTTGATTTTGTGTTCAGGTTAGTGTTAAGGTTAGGCTTAGGGTTCGGGTTCGGGTTCGGAATTTCGTTTAGGGTTAGTGTTAGGTTTAGATTCAGGGTTAGAGTGACATTTCGGTTCAGGGTGAGGGTTAAGATAAGGGTTAGGATTACGGTGAGGGTTATACTTAGTGTTAGGGGTTAGGTTTACGGTTAGGATAGGGTTAAGTTTAGGGTTCATGTTAGGGGTAGTGTTAGATTAGGGTTACTGTTCGTGTTTGGGTTAGGCTTAGGGATAAGTTTAGGGATAGCTTTAGGTTTAGGGTTGGGGATAGGTTTAGGGGTTAGGGTGAGAGTTAGCATTAGGTTTACAGTTAAGGTGAGGGTTTAGGGTAAGTGCTATGGTTAGGGTTAGTGTTAGAGTTAGGGTTAGGGTGAATTTTCAGTTAATAGTGAGGGTTAGGGTAAGGGTTAGGGTTAAGGTTTAGGTTAGATTTAGGATTAAGATTAGTGTTAGGGTTAGGTTTTTGGTCCGGGTTAGGGTAGGGGTAAGGTTAGGGTTAAGGCTAGGTTTACGGTCAGGGGTAGGGCTAGGTTAGGCTTAGGGTTAGGTTTAGAGTTAGAGTTAGTGCTAGGGGTTAGGGTTAGGTTTAGGGTTAGGTTTAGAGTTATTGTTAGGGTTCGGGTAGAGTTAAGGTTAGGGTTAAGTTTAAAGTTAGGTAAGCGTTACGTTTAGGTCAGGGTTAGGGTTATTATTAGAGATAGGGTTAGGTTTAGAGAAAGGGTTAGGGTTCGTGTGAGGGTTAGTGTTAGGTTTACAGTTAAGCTGATGTTTTACAGTGTTACGGTTAGGGTCAGGGTTAGAGTTAGGTTTAGGGTTAGGTTTAGGTGTAGGACTTGAGTGAGGCGATAGTTTAGGGTTAGATTTAGGGTGAAGGTTAAGATTAGTGTTAGTGTAAATATTAGAGTTAGGTGTTTGTGTTAAGGTTATGATCAGGTTAAGTTTAGGTTTCGAGTTAGAGTTAGGGTTAGGTTTTGGTGTTTGTGTTAATGTTAGGGTCAGGATTAGGGTAGCTTTAGGGTTAGGGTTTGGTTTAGGGTTAGGGTTATGGTGAAGTTGAAGTTAAGGGTCAGGGTTGAGCTTAGACTTAGCATTAGGGTTTAGGGTTAGGGTTAAGGTTAGGATAGGTTTTAGGGTTAAGATTAGTTTTAGGGTTAGGTTAAGTGTTAGGGTTAAGTCATGGTTAGGTTTAGGGCTAGTTTAAGGTTAGAAGTAAGGTTAGCTTAAGGGTAGTGTTTAGGTTTCGACGTTAGTGTGAGGGTTAGTGCTAGGTTTCCATTTGAGCTGAGTGTGTAGGGTAAGTTCTAGGGTTAGAATTAGGGTTAGAGATAGAGTTAGGGTCAGGGTTCGGGTTAAGTTTAGGGTTAGGGTTAGGTTTATGGTTAGGATTAGGGTTAGGGTCAGAGTTGGGGGATATTTAGTATTATGTTTCGTGTTAGGGTTTCGGTTAGGGTGAAGTTTATGTTAAGTGTGAGGGTTAGGGTTCGGGTTAGTTTTAGGGGTGGGTTCAGGTTAGGGTCAGGGATAGGGTTTGGGTTAGGTTTAGGGTTAGGGTTAGGGTTAGAGTTAGGTTTAGGGTTAGCTTTAGTTTTGGTTAGGGTTAGGATTTGAATGGATTTAGGTTAGGTTTAGGGTTCTGGATAGGGTGAAATTTTGGTTAAAGGTGAGGGTTCGGTTTAGGTTTAGGGTTAGAGTTTTTGTTAGGGGTTAGGGTTAGGTTTGAGCTTATGGTAGGTTTAAAGTCTGGGTTAAGGTTAGGTTAGGGTTATGTTCAGGGTTAGGATTAGGATTCCGTTTAGGGTGAGGGTTAGGATCAGAGTTATTGTAAGGGTTAGTTTTAGGTTGACATGTGCGCCAAGGTTAAGATTATGGTTTGGTTTAGGGGTAGGGATAGGTTTAGTGTTAGGGTGAGCTTTAGTTTAGGGATAGGGTGAAGTTTAAGATAGAGTGAGGTTTAGGGTTAGGGTTATGGCTAAGGTTTGGTTTAGTTTTCAGGTTAATGTTAAGGTTGTGTTTCGTGTTAGGGTTAAGTTTACGGGTTCTGTTTACTTTTAGGGTGAGGGTTAGATTTTAGGTTAGGGTTAAGTTTAGTGTTAGGATTCGCGTTAGGGTGACGGTTTGTGTCAGGCTTTGTGGTTGGGGTGAGGGTTAGGTTTAGGGTTAGGGTTGGGTAGGGTTCGGATTATGGTTATGGTAAGGTGTTAGGGGTTAGAGATTTAGTTTAGGGTGAGGGTTTGGGTGAGTGTCTCGGTTAGTCACTGTGGTTCTGGTCATGCTTAGTTTTGGTTTATGGTTAGGGTTAGGTTTATGATCAGGTTTAGGGTTAGTGTTAGAGTTAGGGTTAAGCTTTAGGTAAGGCTTTGGTGTTTGGGGTTAGGGTTTAGGTAAGGCTTTGGTGTTTGGGGTTAGGGTTTGGGTTGGGGTTAGGGTTTGGGTTCGGGTTAGAGTTATCGTTACGGCTTAGGGTTTCTCGTTAGTGTTAGGGTTAGGGTTAGGCAGAGCATTAGGGTTAGGGTTGGAGGATACGGTTAGGGGTTAGGGTGAGGGTTATGGTTAGTTTTATGGTTAAGGTGAGGGTTTAGGGTAAGTGTTATGTTTAAGGTTAGAGTTAGGGTTAGGGTTAGGTGTAGCGTAAGTTTTCGGTTTAGGTTCAGGTTTTGAATTAGAGTTAGTGTTCTATTTAAGATCAAGGTTAGACTTAGGGTTAGGGTTAGGATTAGGTCTAGACTTAGGTTCAGGGCTAATGTAAGGCTTAGTTTTAGGGTTAGAGGTGGAGTAGCATTATGACTAGAGTTTGGTTTAAGGTTAGGGTTTGGGTTAGGTTTAGGTTTAGGGTTAAAGTTAGGGTTAGGGTTGGATGAAGTTTAGGATGGGGTGAGGGTTATTCTTATGGTTAGGGCTAGAGTTTGATTTTGTGTTCAGGTTAGTGTTAAGGTTAGGCTTAGGGTTCGGGTTCGGGTTCGGAATTTCGTTTAGGGTTAGTGTTAGGTTTAGATTCAGGGTTAGAGTGACATTTCGGTTCAGGGTGAGGGTTAAGATAAGGGTTAGGATTACGGTGAGGGTTATACTTAGTGTTAGGGGTTAGGTTTACGGTTAGGATAGGGTTAATTTTAGGGTTCATGTTAGGGGTAGTGTTAGATTAGGGTTACTGTTCGTGTTTGGGTTAGGCTTAGGGATAAGTTTAGGGATAGCTTTAGGTTTAGGGTTGGGGATAGGTTTAGGGGTTAGGGTGAGAGTTAGCATTAGGTTTACAGTTAAGGTGAGGGTTTAGGGTAAGTGCTATGGTTAGGGTTAGTGTTAGAGTTAGGGTTAGGGTGAATTTTCAGTTAATAGTGAGGGTTAGGGTAAGGGTTAGGGTTAAGGTTTAGGTTAGATTTAGGATTAAGATTAGTGTTAGGGTTAGGTTTTTGGTCCGGGTTAGGGTAGGGGTAAGGTTAGGGTTAAGGCTAGGTTTACGGTCAGGGGCAGGGCTAGGTTAGGCTTAGGGTTAGGTTTAGAGTTAGAGTTAGTGCTAGGGGTTAGGGTTAGGTTTAGGGTTAGGTTTAGAGTTATTGTTAGGGTTCGGGTAGAGTTAAGGTTAGGGTTAAGTTTAAAGTTAGGTAAGCGTTACGTTTAGGTCAGGGTTAGGGTTATTATTAGAGATAGGGTTAGGTTTAGAGAAAGGGTTAGGGTTCGTGTGAGGGTTAGTGTTAGGTTTACAGTTAAGCTGATGTTTTACAGTGTTACGGTTAGGGTCAGGGTTAGAGTTAGGTTTAGGGTTAGGTTTAGGTGTAGGGCTTGAGTGAGGCGATAGTTTAGGGTTAGATTTAGGGTGAAGGTTAAGATTAGTGTTAGTGTAAATATTAGAGTTAGGTGTTTGTGTTAAGGTTATGATCAGGTTAAGTTTAGGTTTCGAGTTAGAGTTAGGGTTAGGTTTTGGTGTTTGTGTTAATGTTAGGGTCAGGATTAGGGTAGCTTTAGGGTTAGGGTTTGGTTTAGGGTTAGGGTTATGGTGAAGTTGAAGTTAAGGGTCAGGGTTGAGCTTAGACTTAGCATTAGGGTTTAGGGTTAGGGTTAAGGTTAGGATAGGTTTTAGGGTTAAGATTAGTTTTAGGGTTAGGTTAAGTGTTAGGGTTAAGTCATGGTTAGGTTTAGGGCTAGTTTAAGGTTAGAGGTAAGGTTAGCTTAAGGGTAGTGTTTAGGTTTCGACGTTAGTGTGAGGGTTAGTGCTAGGTTTCCATTTGAGCTGAGTGTGTAGGGTAAGTTCTAGGGTTAGAATTAGGGTTAGAGATAGAGTTAGGGTCAGGGTTCGGGTTAAGTTTAGGGTTAGGGTTAGGTTTATGGTTAGGATTAGGGTTAGGGTCAGAGTTGGGGGATATTTAGTATTATGTTTCGTGTTAGGGTTTCGGTTAGGGTGAAGTTTATGTTAAGTGTGAGGGTTAGGGTTCGGGTTAGTTTTAGGGGTGGGTTCAGGTTAGGGTCAGGGATAGGGTTTGGGTTAGGTTTAGGGTTAGGGTTAGGGTTAGAGTTAGGTTTAGGGTTAGCTTTAGTTTTGGTTAGGGTTAGGATTTGAATGGATTTAGGTTAGGTTTAGGGTTCTGGATAGGGTGAAATTTTGGTTAAAGGTGAGGGTTCGGTTTAGGTTTAGGGTTAGAGTTTTTGTTAGGGGTTAGGGTTAGGTTTGAGCTTATGGTAGGTTTAAAGTCTGGGTTAAGGTTAGGTTAGGGTTATGTTCAGGGTTAGGATTAGGATTCCGTTTAGGGTGAGGGTTAGGATCAGAGTTATTGTAAGGGTTAGTTTTAGGTTGACATGTGCGCCAAGGTTAAGATTATGGTTTGGTTTAGGGGTAGGGATAGGTTTAGTGTTAGGGTGAGCTTTAGTTTAGGGATAGGGTGAAGTTTAAGATAGAGTGAGGTTTAGGGTTAGGGTTATGGCTAAGGTTTGGTTTAGTTTTCAGGTTAATGTTAAGGTTGTGTTTCGTGTTAGGGTTAAGTTTACGGGTTCTGTTTACTTTTAGGGTGAGGGTTAGATTTTAGGTTAGGGTTAAGTTTAGTGTTAGGATTCGCGTTAGGGTGACGGTTTGTGTCAGGCTTTGTGGTTGGGGTGAGGGTTAGGTTTAGGGTTAGGGTTGGGTAGGGTTCGGATTATGGTTATGGTAAGGTGTTAGGGGTTAGAGATTTAGTTTAGGGTGAGGGTTTGGGTGAGTGTCTCGGTTAGTCACTGTGGTTCTGGTCATGCTTAGTTTTGGTTTATGGTTAGGGTTAGGTTTATGATCAGGTTTAGGGTTAGTGTTAGAGTTAGGGTTAAGCTTTAGGTAAGGCTTTGGTGTTTGGGGTTAGGGTTTAGGTAAGGCTTTGGTGTTTGGGGTTAGGGTTTGGGTTGGGGTTAGGGTTTGGGTTCGGGTTAGAGTTATCGTTACGGCTTAGGGTTTCTCGTTAGTGTTAGGGTTAGGGTTAGGCAGAGCATTAGGGTTAGGGTTGGAGGATACGGTTAGGGGTTAGGGTGACGGTTATGGTTAGTTTTATGGTTAAGGTGAGGGTTTAGGGTAAGTGTTATGTTTAAGGTTAGAGTTAGGGTTAGGGTTAGGTGTAGCGTAAGTTTTCGGTTTAGGTTCAGGTTTTGAATTAGAGTTAGTGTTCTATTTAAGATCAAGGTTAGACTTAGGGTTAGGGTTAGGATTAGGTCTAGACTTAGGTTCAGGGCTAATGTAAGGCTTAGTTTTAGGGTTAGAGGTGGAGTAGCATTATGACTAGAGTTTGGTTAAAGGTTAGGGTTTGGGTTAGGTTTAGGTTTAGGGTTAAAGTTAGGGTTAGGGTTGGATGAAGTTTAGGATGGGGTGAGGGTTATTCTTATGGTTAGGGCTAGAGTTTGATTTTGTGTTCAGGTTAGTGTTAAGGTTAGGCTTAGGGTTCGGGTTCGGGTTCGGAATTTCGTTTAGGGTTAGTGTTAGGTTTAGATTCAGGGTTAGAGTGACATTTCGGTTCAGGGTGAGGGTTAAGATAAGGGTTAGGATTACGGTGAGGGTTATACTTAGTGTTAGGGGTTAGGTTTACGGTTAGGATAGGGTTAATTTTAGGGTTCATGTTAGGGGTAGTGTTAGATTAGGGTTACTGTTCGTGTTTGGGTTAGGCTTAGGGATAAGTTTAGGGATAGCTTTAGGTTTAGGGTTGGGGATAGGTTTAGGGGTTAGGGTGAGAGTTAGCATTAGGTTTACAGTTAAGGTGAGGGTTTAGGGTAAGTGCTATGGTTAGGGTTAGTGTTAGAGTTAGGGTTAGGGTGAATTTTCAGTTAATAGTGAGGGTTAGGGTAAGGGTTAGGGTTAAGGTTTAGGTTAGATTTAGGATTAAGATTAGTGTTAGGGTTAGGTTTTTGGTCCGGGTTAGGGTAGGGGTAAGGTTAGGGTTAAGGCTAGGTTTACGGTCAGGGGCAGGGCTAGGTTAGGCTTAGGGTTAGGTTTAGAGTTAGAGTTAGTGCTAGGGGTTAGGGTTAGGTTTAGGGTTAGGTTTAGAGTTATTGTTAGGGTTCGGATAGAGTTAAGGTTAGGGTTAAGTTTAAAGTTAGGTAAGCGTTACGTTTAGGTCAGGGTTAGGGTTATTATTAGAGATAGGGTTAGGTTTAGAGAAAGGGTTAGGGTTCGTGTGAGGGTTAGTGTTAGGTTTACAGTTAAGCTGATGTTTTACAGTGTTACGGTTAGGGTCAGGGTTAGAGTTAGGTTTAGGGTTAGGTTTAGGTGTAGGGCTTGAGTGAGGCGATAGTTTAGGGTTAGATTTAGGGTGAAGGTTAAGATTAGTGTTAGTGTAAATATTAGAGTTAGGTGTTTGTGTTAAGGTTATGATCAGGTTAAGTTTAGGTTTCGAGTTAGAGTTAGGGTTAGGTTTTGGTGTTTGTGTTAATGTTAGGGTCAGGATTAGGGTAGCTTTAGGGTTAGGGTTTGGTTTAGGGTTAGGGTTATGGTGAAGTTGAAGTTAAGGGTCAGGGTTGAGCTTAGACTTAGCATTAGGGTTTAGGGTTAGGGTTAAGGTTAGGATAGGTTTTAGGGTTAAGATTAGTTTTAGGGTTAGGTTAAGTGTTAGGGTTAAGTCATGGTTAGGTTTAGGGCTAGTTTAAGGTTAGAGGTAAGGTTAGCTTAAGGGTAGTGTTTAGGTTTCGACGTTAGTGTGAGGGTTAGTGCTAGGTTTCCATTTGAGCTGAGTGTGTAGGGTAAGTTCTAGGGTTAGAATTAGGGTTAGAGATAGAGTTAGGGTCAGGGTTCGGGTTAAGTTTAGGGTTAGGGTTAGGTTTATGGTTAGGATTAGGGTTAGGGTCAGAGTTGGGGGATATTTAGTATTATGTTTCGTGTTAGGGTTTCGGTTAGGGTGAAGTTTATGTTAAGTGTGAGGGTTAGGGTTCGGGTTAGTTTTAGGGGTGGGTTCAGGTTAGGGTCAGGGATAGGGTTTGGGTTAGGTTTAGGGTTAGGGTTAGGGTTAGAGTTAGGTTTAGGGTTAGCTTTAGTTTTGGTTAGGGTTAGGATTTGAATGGATTTAGGTTAGGTTTAGGGTTCTGGATAGGGTGAAATTTTGGTTAAAGGTGAGGGTTCGGTTTAGGTTTAGGGTTAGAGTTTTTGTTAGGGGTTAGGGTTAGGTTTGAGCTTATGGTAGGTTTAAAGTCTGGGTTAAGGTTAGGTTAGGGTTATGTTCAGGGTTAGGATTAGGATTCCGTTTAGGGTGAGGGTTAGGATCAGAGTTATTGTAAGGGTTAGTTTTAGGTTGACATGTGCGCCAAGGTTAAGATTATGGTTTGGTTTAGGGGTAGGGATAGGTTTAGTGTTAGGGTGAGCTTTAGTTTAGGGATAGGGTGAAGTTTAAGATAGAGTGAGGTTTAGGGTTAGGGTTATGGCTAAGGTTTGGTTTAGTTTTCAGGTTAATGTTAAGGTTGTGTTTCGTGTTAGGGTTAAGTTTACGGGTTCTGTTTACTTTTAGGGTGAGGGTTAGATTTTAGGTTAGGGTTAAGTTTAGTGTTAGGATTCGCGTTAGGGTGACGGTTTGTGTCAGGCTTTGTGGTTGGGGTGAGGGTTAGGTTTAGGGTTAGGGTTGGGTAGGGTTCGGATTATGGTTATGGTAAGGTGTTAGGGGTTAGAGATTTAGTTTAGGGTGAGGGTTTGGGTGAGTGTCTCGGTTAGTCACTGTGGTTCTGGTCATGCTTAGTTTTGGTTTATGGTTAGGGTTAGGTTTATGATCAGGTTTAGGGTTAGTGTTAGAGTTAGGGTTAAGCTTTAGGTAAGGCTTTGGTGTTTGGGGTTAGGGTTTAGGTAAGGCTTTGGTGTTTGGGGTTAGGGTTTGGGTTGGGGTTAGGGTTTGGGTTCGGGTTAGAGTTATCGTTACGGCTTAGGGTTTCTCGTTAGTGTTAGGGTTAGGGTTAGGCAGAGCATTAGGGTTAGGGTTGGAGGATACGGTTAGGGGTTAGGGTGACGGTTATGGTTAGTTTTATGGTTAAGGTGAGGGTTTAGGGTAAGTGTTATGTTTAAGGTTAGAGTTAGGGTTAGGGTTAGGTGTAGCGTAAGTTTTCGGTTTAGGTTCAGGTTTTGAATTAGAGTTAGTGTTCTATTTAAGATCAAGGTTAGACTTAGGGTTAGGGTTAGGATTAGGTCTAGACTTAGGTTCAGGGCTAATGTAAGGCTTAGTTTTAGGGTTAGAGGTGGAGTAGCATTATGACTAGAGTTTGGTTTAAGGTTAGGGTTTGGGTTAGGTTTAGGTTTAGGGTTAAAGTTAGGGTTAGGGTTGGATGAAGTTTAGGATGGGGTGAGGGTTATTCTTATGGTTAGGGCTAGAGTTTGATTTTGTGTTCAGGTTAGTGTTAAGGTTAGGCTTAGGGTTCGGGTTCGGGTTCGGAATTTCGTTTAGGGTTAGTGTTAGGTTTAGATTCAGGGTTAGAGTGACATTTCGGTTCAGGGTGAGAGTTAAGATAAGGGTTAGGATTACGGTGAGGGTTATACTTAGTGTTAGGGGTTAGGTTTACGGTTAGGATAGGGTTAATTTTAGGGTTCATGTTAGGGGTAGTGTTAGATTAGGGTTACTGTTCGTGTTTGGGTTAGGCTTAGGGATAAGTTTAGGGATAGCTTTAGGTTTAGGGTTGGGGATAGGTTTAGGGGTTAGGGTGAGAGTTAGCATTAGGTTTACAGTTAAGGTGAGGGTTTAGGGTAAGTGCTATGGTTAGGGTTAGTGTTAGAGTTAGGGTTAGGGTGAATTTTCAGTTAATAGTGAGGGTTAGGGTAAGGGTTAGGGTTAAGGTTTAGGTTAGATTTAGGATTAAGATTAGTGTTAGGGTTAGGTTTTTGGTCCGGGTTAGGGTAGGGGTAAGGTTAGGGTTAAGGCTAGGTTTACGGTCAGGGGTAGGGCTAGGTTAGGCTTAGGGTTAGGTTTAGAGTTAGAGTTAGTGCTAGGGGTTAGGGTTAGGTTTAGGGTTAGGTTTAGAGTTATTGTTAGGGTTCGGGTAGAGTTAAGGTTAGGGTTAAGTTTAAAGTTAGGTAAGGGTTACGTTTAGGTCAGGGTTAGGGTTATTATTAGAGATAGGGTTAGGTTTAGAGAAAGGGTTAGGGTTCGTGTGAGGGTTAGTGTTAGGTTTACAGTTAAGCTGATGTTTTACAGTGTTACGGTTAGGGTCAGGGTTAGAGTTAGGTTTAGGGTTAGGTTTAGGTGTAGGGCTTGAGTGAGGCGATAGTTTAGGGTTAGATTTAGGGTGAAGGTTAAGATTAGTGTTAGTGTAAATATTAGAGTTAGGCGTTTGTGTTAAGGTTATGATCAGGTTAAGTTTAGGTTTCGAGTTAGAGTTAGGGTTAGGTTTTGGTGTTTGTGTTAATGTTAGGGTCAGGATTAGGGTAGCTTTAGGGTTAGGGTTTGGTTTAGGGTTAGGGTTAGGGTGAAGTTGAAGTTAAGGGTCAGGGTTGAGCTTAGACTTAGCATTAGGGTTTAGGGTTAGGGTTAAGGTTAGGATAGGTTTTAGGGTTAAGATTAGTTTTAGGGTTAGGTTAAGTGTTAGGGTTAAGTCATGGTTAGGTTTAGGGCTAGTTTAAGGTTAGAGGTAAGGTTAGCTTAAGGGTAGTGTTTAGGTTTCGACGTTAGTGTGAGGGTTAGTGCTAGGTTTCCATTTGAGCTGAGTGTGTAGGGTAAGTTCTAGGGTTAGAATTAGGGTTAGAGATAGAGTTAGGGTCAGGGTTCGGGTTAAGTTTAGGGTTAGGGTTAGGTTTATGGTTAGGATTAGGGTTAGGGTCAGAGTTGGGGGATATTTAGTATTATGTTTCGTGTTAGGGTTTCGGTTAGGGTGAAGTTTATGTTAAGTGTGAGGGTTAGGGTTCGGGTTAGTTTTAGGGGTGGGTTCAGGTTAGGGTCAGGGATAGGGTTTGGGTTAGGTTTAGGGTTAGGGTTAGGGTTAGGGTTAGGTTTAGGGTTAGCTTTAGTTTTGGTTAGGGTTAGGATTTGAATGGATTTAGGTTAGGTTTAGGGTTCTGGATAGGGTGAAATTTTGGTTAAAGGTGAGGGTTCGGTTTAGGTTTAGGGTTAGAGTTATTGTTAGGGGTTAGGGTTAGGTTTGAGCTTATGGTAGGTTTAAAGTCTGGATTAAGGTTAGGTTAGGGTTATGGTCAGGGTTAGGATTAGGATTCCGTTTAGGGTGAGGGTTAGGATCAGAGTTATTGTAAGGGTTAGTTTTAGGTTGACATGTGCGCCAAGGTTAAGGTTATGGTTTGGTTTAGGGGTAGGGATAGGTTTAGTGTTAGGGTGAGCTTTAGTTTAGGGATAGGGTGAAGTTTAAGATAGAGTGAGGTTTAGGGTTAGGGTTATGGCTAAGGTTTGGTTTAGTTTTCAGGTTAATGTTAAGGTTGTGTTTCGTGTTAGGGTTAAGTTTACGGGTTCTGTTTACTTTTAGGGTGAGGGTTAGATTTTAGGTTAGGGTTAAGTTTAGTGTTAGGATTCGCGTTAGGGTGACGGTTTGTGTCAGGCTTTGTGGTTGGGGTGAGGGTTAGGTTTAGGGTTAGGGTTGGGTAGGGTTCGGATTATGGTTATGGTAAGGTGTTAGGGGTTAGAGATTTAGTTTAGGGTGAGGGTTTGGGTGAGTGTCTCGGTTAGTCACTGTGGTTCTGGTCATGCTTAGTTTTGGTTTATGGTTAGGGTTAGGTTTATGATCAGGTTTAGGGTTAGTGTTAGAGTTAGGGTTAAGCTTTAGGTAAGGCTTTGGTGTTTGGGGTTAGGGTTTAGGTAAGGCTTTGGTGTTTGGGGTTAGGGTTTGGGTTGGGGTTAGGGTTTGGGTTCGGGTTAGAGTTATCGTTACGGCTTAGGGTTTCTCGTTAGTGTTAGGGTTAGGGTTAGGCAGAGCATTAGGGTTAGGGTTGGAGGATACGGTTAGGGGTTAGGGTGACGGTTATGGTTAGTTTTATGGTTAAGGTGAGGGTTTAGGGTAAGTGTTATGTTTAAGGTTAGAGTTAGGGTTAGGGTTAGGTGTAGCGTAAGTTTTCGGTTTAGGTTCAGGTTTTGAATTAGAGTTAGTGTTCTATTTAAGATCAAGGTTAGACTTAGGGTTAGGGTTAGGATTAGGTCTAGACTTAGGTTCAGGGCTAATGTAAGGCTTAGTTTTAGGGTTAGAGGTGGAGTAGCATTATGACTAGAGTTTGGTTTAAGGTTAGGGTTTGGGTTAGGTTTAGGTTTAGGGTTAAAGTTAGGGTTAGGGTTGGATGAAGTTTAGGATGGGGTGAGGGTTATTCTTATGGTTAGGGCTAGAGTTTGATTTTGTGTTCAGGTTAGTGTTAAGGTTAGGCTTAGGGTTCGGGTTCGGGTTCGGAATTTCGTTTAGGGTTAGTGTTAGGTTTAGATTCAGGGTTAGAGTGACATTTCGGTTCAGGGTGAGGGTTAAGATAAGGGTTAAGATTACGGTGAGGGTTATACTTAGTGTTAGGGGTTAGGTTTACGGTTAGGATAGGGTTAATTTTAGGGTTCATGTTAGGGGTAGTGTTAGATTAGGGTTACTGTTCGTGTTTGGGTTAGGCTTAGGGATAAGTTTAGGGATAGCTTTAGGTTTAGGGTTGGGGATAGGTTTAGGGGTTAGGGTGAGAGTTAGCATTAGGTTTACAGTTAAGGTGAGGGTTTAGGGTAAGTGCTATGGTTAGGGTTAGTGTTAGAGTTAGGGTTAGGGTGAATTTTCAGTTAATAGTGAGGGTTAGGGTAAGGGTTAGGGTTAAGGTTTAGGTTAGATTTAGGATTAAGATTAGTGTTAGGGTTAGGTTTAGGGTCCGGGTTAGGGTAGGGGTAAGGTTAGGGTTAAGGCTAGGTTTACGGTCAGGGGTAGGGCTAGGTTAGGCTTAGGGTTAGGTTTAGAGTTAGAGTTAGTGCTAGGGGTTAGGGTTAGGTTTAGGGTTAGGTTTAGAGTTATTGTTAGGGTTCGGGTAGAGTTAAGGTTAGGGTTAAGTTTAAAGTTAGGTAAGGGTTACGTTTAGGTCAGGGTTAGGGTTATTATTAGAGATAGGGTTAGGTTTAGAGAAAGGGTTAGGGTTCGTGTGAGGGTTAGTGTTAGGTTTACAGTTAAGCTGATGTTTTACAGTGTTACGGTTAGGGTCAGGGTTAGAGTTAGGTTTAGGGTTAGGTTTAGGTGTAGGGCTTGAGTGAGGCGATAGTTTAGGGTTAGATTTAGGGTGAAGGTTAAGATTAGTGTTAGTGTAAATATTAGAGTTAGGCGTTTGTGTTAAGGTTATGATCAGGTTAAGTTTAGGTTTCGAGTTAGAGTTAGGGTTAGGTTTTGGTGTTTGTGTTAATGTTAGGGTCAGGATTAGGGTAGCTTTAGGGTTAGGGTTTGGTTTAGGGTTAGGGTTAGGGTGAAGTTGAAGTTAAGGGTCAGGGTTGAGCTTAGACTTAGCATTAGGGTTTAGGGTTAGGGTTAAGGTTAGGATAGGTTTTAGGGTTAAGATTAGTTTTAGGGTTAGGTTAAGTGTTAGGGTTAAGTCATGGTTAGGTTTAGGGCTAGTTTAAGGTTAGAGGTAAGGTTAGCTTAAGGGTAGTGTTTAGGTTTCGACGTTAGTGTGAGGGTTAGTGCTAGGTTTCCATTTGAGCTGAGTGTGTAGGGTAAGTTCTAGGGTTAGAATTAGGGTTAGAGATAGAGTTAGGGTCAGGGTTCGGGTTAAGTTTAGGGTTAGGGTTAGGTTTATGGTTAGGATTAGGGTTAGGGTCAGAGTTGGGGGATATTTAGTATTATGTTTCGTGTTAGGGTTTCGGTTAGGGTGAAGTTTATGTTAAGTGTGAGGGTTAGGGTTCGGGTTAGTTTTAGGGGTGGGTTCAGGTTAGGGTCAGGGATAGGGTTTGGGTTAGGTTTAGGGTTAGGGTTAGGGTTAGGGTTAGGTTTAGGGTTAGCTTTAGTTTTGGTTAGGGTTAGGATTTGAATGGATTTAGGTTAGGTTTAGGGTTCTGGATAGGGTGAAATTTTGGTTAAAGGTGAGGGTTCGGTTTAGGTTTAGGGTTAGAGTTATTGTTAGGGGTTAGGGTTAGGTTTGAGCTTATGGTAGGTTTAAAGTCTGGATTAAGGTTAGGTTAGGGTTATGGTCAGGGTTAGGATTAGGATTCCGTTTAGGGTGAGGGTTAGGATCAGAGTTATTGTAAGGGTTAGTTTTAGGTTGACATGTGCGCCAAGGTTAAGGTTATGGTTTGGTTTAGGGGTAGGGATAGGTTTAGTGTTAGGGTGAGCTTTAGTTTAGGGATAGGGTGAAGTTTAAGATAGAGTGAGGTTTAGGGTTAGGGTTATGGCTAAGGTTTGGTTTAGTTTTCAGGTTAATGTTAAGGTTGTGTTTCGTGTTAGGGTTAAGTTTACGGGTTCTGTTTACTTTTAGGGTGAGGGTTAGATTTTAGGTTAGGGTTAAGTTTAGTGTTAGGATTCGCGTTAGGGTGACGGTTTGTGTCAGGCTTTGTGGTTGGGGTGAGGGTTAGGTTTAGGGTTAGGGTTGGGTAGGGTTCGGATTATGGTTATGGTAAGGTGTTAGGGGTTAGAGATTTAGTTTAGGGTGAGGGTTTGGGTGAGTGTCTCGGTTAGTCACTGTGGTTCTGGTCATGCTTAGTTTTGGTTTATGGTTAGGGTTAGGTTTATGATCAGGTTTAGGGTTAGTGTTAGAGTTAGGGTTAAGCTTTAGGTAAGGCTTTGGTGTTTGGGGTTAGGGTTTAGGTAAGGCTTTGGTGTTTGGGGTTAGGGTTTGGGTTGGGGTTAGGGTTTGGGTTCGGGTTAGAGTTATCGTTACGGCTTAGGGTTTCTCGTTAGTGTTAGGGTTAGGGTTAGGCAGAGCATTAGGGTTAGGGTTGGAGGATACGGTTAGGGGTTAGGGTGAGGGTTATGGTTAGTTTTATGGTTAAGGTGAGGGTTTAGGGTAAGTGTTATGTTTAAGGTTAGAGTTAGGGTTAGGGTTAGGTGTAGCGTAAGTTTTCGGTTTAGGTTCAGGTTTTGAATTAGAGTTAGTGTTCTATTTAAGATCAAGGTTAGACTTAGGGTTAGGGTTAGGATTAGGTCTAGACTTAGGTTCAGGGCTAATGTAAGGCTTAGTTTTAGGGTTAGAGGTGGAGTAGCATTATGACTAGAGTTTGGTTTAAGGTTAGGGTTTGGGTTAGGTTTAGGTTTAGGGTTAAAGTTAGGGTTAGGGTTGGATGAAGTTTAGGATGGGGTGAGGGTTATTCTTATGGTTAGGGCTAGAGTTTGATTTTGTGTTCAGGTTAGTGTTAAGGTTAGGCTTAGGGTTCGGGTTCGGGTTCGGAATTTCGTTTAGGGTTAGTGTTAGGTTTAGATTCAGGGTTAGAGTGACATTTCGGTTCAGGGTGAGGGTTAAGATAAGGGTTAGGATTACGGTGAGGGTTATACTTAGTGTTAGGGGTTAGGTTTACGGTTAGGATAGGGTTAATTTTAGGGTTCATGTTAGGGGTAGTGTTAGATTAGGGTTACTGTTCGTGTTTGGGTTAGGCTTAGGGATAAGTTTAGGGATAGCTTTAGGTTTAGGGTTGGGGATAGGTTTAGGGGTTAGGGTGAGAGTTAGCATTAGGTTTACAGTTAAGGTGAGGGTTTAGGGTAAGTGCTATGGTTAGGGTTAGTGTTAGAGTTAGGGTTAGGGTGAATTTTCAGTTAATAGTGAGGGTTAGGGTAAGGGTTAGGGTTAAGGTTTAGGTTAGATTTAGGATTAAGATTAGTGTTAGGGTTAGGTTTAGGGTCCGGGTTAGGGTAGGGGTAAGGTTAGGGTTAAGGCTAGGTTTACGGTCAGGGGTAGGGCTAGGTTAGGCTTAGGGTTAGGTTTAGAGTTAGAGTTAGTGCTAGGGGTTAGGGTTAGGTTTAGGGTTAGGTTTAGAGTTATTGTTAGGGTTCGGGTAGAGTTAAGGTTAGGGTTAAGTTTAAAGTTAGGTAAGGGTTACGTTTAGGTCAGGGTTAGGGTTATTATTAGAGATAGGGTTAGGTTTAGAGAAAGGGTTAGGGTTCGTGTGAGGGTTAGTGTTAGGTTTACAGTTAAGCTGATGTTTTACAGTGTTACGGTTAGGGTCAGGGTTAGAGTTAGGTTTAGGGTTAGGTTTAGGTGTAGGGCTTGAGTGAGGCGATAGTTTAGGGTTAGATTTAGGGTGAAGGTTAAGATTAGTGTTAGTGTAAATATTAGAGTTAGGCGTTTGTGTTAAGGTTATGATCAGGTTAAGTTTAGGTTTCGAGTTAGAGTTAGGGTTAGGTTTTGGTGTTTGTGTTAATGTTAGGGTCAGGATTAGGGTAGCTTTAGGGTTAGGGTTTGGTTTAGGGTTAGGGTTAGGGTGAAGTTGAAGTTAAGGGTCAGGGTTGAGCTTAGACTTAGCATTAGGGTTTAGGGTTAGGGTTAAGGTTAGGATAGGTTTTAGGGTTAAGATTAGTTTTAGGGTTAGGTTAAGTGTTAGGGTTAAGTCATGGTTAGGTTTAGGGCTAGTTTAAGGTTAGAGGTAAGGTTAGCTTAAGGGTAGTGTTTAGGTTTCGACGTTAGTGTGAGGGTTAGTGCTAGGTTTCCATTTGAGCTGAGTGTGTAGGGTAAGTTCTAGGGTTAGAATTAGGGTTAGAGATAGAGTTAGGGTCAGGGTTCGGGTTAAGTTTAGGGTTAGGGTTAGGTTTATGGTTAGGATTAGGGTTAGGGTCAGAGTTGGGGGATATTTAGTATTATGTTTCGTGTTAGGGTTTCGGTTAGGGTGAAGTTTATGTTAAGTGTGAGGGTTAGGGTTCGGGTTAGTTTTAGGGGTGGGTTCAGGTTAGGGTCAGGGATAGGGTTTGGGTTAGGTTTAGGGTTAGGGTTAGGGTTAGGGTTAGGTTTAGGGTTAGCTTTAGTTTTGGTTAGGGTTAGGATTTGAATGGATTTAGGTTAGGTTTAGGGTTCTGGATAGGGTGAAATTTTGGTTAAAGGTGAGGGTTCGGTTTAGGTTTAGGGTTAGAGTTATTGTTAGGGGTTAGGGTTAGGTTTGAGCTTATGGTAGGTTTAAAGTCTGGATTAAGGTTAGGTTAGGGTTATGGTCAGGGTTAGGATTAGGATTCCGTTTAGGGTGAGGGTTAGGATCAGAGTTATTGTAAGGGTTAGTTTTAGGTTGACATGTGCGCCAAGGTTAAGGTTATGGTTTGGTTTAGGGGTAGGGATAGGTTTAGTGTTAGGGTGAGCTTTAGTTTAGGGATAGGGTGAAGTTTAAGATAGAGTGAGGTTTAGGGTTAGGGTTATGGCTAAGGTTTGGTTTAGTTTTCAGGTTAATGTTAAGGTTGTGTTTCGTGTTAGGGTTAAGTTTACGGGTTCTGTTTACTTTTAGGGTGAGGGTTAGATTTTAGGTTAGGGTTAAGTTTAGTGTTAGGATTCGCGTTAGGGTGACGGTTTGTGTCAGGCTTTGTGGTTGGGGTGAGGGTTAGGTTTAGGGTTAGGGTTGGGTAGGGTTCGGATTATGGTTATGGTAAGGTGTTAGGGGTTAGAGATTTAGTTTAGGGTGAGGGTTTGGGTGAGTGTCTCGGTTAGTCACTGTGGTTCTGGTCATGCTTAGTTTTGGTTTATGGTTAGGGTTAGGTTTATGATCAGGTTTAGGGTTAGTGTTAGAGTTAGGGTTAAGCTTTAGGTAAGGCTTTGGTGTTTGGGGTTAGGGTTTAGGTAAGGCTTTGGTGTTTGGGGTTAGGGTTTGGGTTGGGGTTAGGGTTTGGGTTCGGGTTAGAGTTATCGTTACGGCTTAGGGTTTCTCGTTAGTGTTAGGGTTAGGGTTAGGCAGAGCATTAGGGTTAGGGTTGGAGGATACGGTTAGGGGTTAGGGTGAGGGTTATGGTTAGTTTTATGGTTAAGGTGAGGGTTTAGGGTAAGTGTTATGTTTAAGGTTAGAGTTAGGGTTAGGGTTAGGTGTAGCGTAAGTTTTCGGTTTAGGTTCAGGTTTTGAATTAGAGTTAGTGTTCTATTTAAGATCAAGGTTAGACTTAGGGTTAGGGTTAGGATTAGGTCTAGACTTAGGTTCAGGGCTAATGTAAGGCTTAGTTTTAGGGTTAGAGGTGGAGTAGCATTATGACTAGAGTTTGGTTTAAGGTTAGGGTTTGGGTTAGGTTTAGGTTTAGGGTTAAAGTTAGGGTTAGGGTTGGATGAAGTTTAGGATGGGGTGAGGGTTATTCTTATGGTTAGGGCTAGAGTTTGATTTTGTGTTCAGGTTAGTGTTAAGGTTAGGCTTAGGGTTCGGGTTCGGGTTCGGAATTTCGTTTAGGGTTAGTGTTAGGTTTAGATTCAGGGTTAGAGTGACATTTCGGTTCAGGGTGAGGGTTAAGATAAGGGTTAGGATTACGGTGAGGGTTATACTTAGTGTTAGGGGTTAGGTTTACGGTTAGGATAGGGTTAATTTTAGGGTTCATGTTAGGGGTAGTGTTAGATTAGGGTTACTGTTCGTGTTTGGGTTAGGCTTAGGGATAAGTTTAGGGATAGCTTTAGGTTTAGGGTTGGGGATAGGTTTAGGGGTTAGGGTGAGAGTTAGCATTAGGTTTACAGTTAAGGTGAGGGTTTAGGGTAAGTGCTATGGTTAGGGTTAGTGTTAGAGTTAGGGTTAGGGTGAATTTTCAGTTAATAGTGAGGGTTAGGGTAAGGGTTAGGGTTAAGGTTTAGGTTAGATTTAGGATTAAGATTAGTGTTAGGGTTAGGTTTTTGGTCCGGGTTAGGGTAGGGGTAAGGTTAGGGTTAAGGCTAGGTTTACGGTCAGGGGTAGGGCTAGGTTAGGCTTAGGGTTAGGTTTAGAGTTAGAGTTAGTGCTAGGGGTTAGGGTTAGGTTTAGGGTTAGGTTTAGAGTTATTGTTAGGGTTCGGGTAGAGTTAAGGTTAGGGTTAAGTTTAAAGTTAGGTAAGGGTTACGTTTAGGTCAGGGTTAGGGTTATTATTAGAGATAGGGTTAGGTTTAGAGAAAGGGTTAGGGTTCGTGTGAGGGTTAGTGTTAGGTTTACAGTTAAGCTGATGTTTTACAGTGTTACGGTTAGGGTCAGGGTTAGAGTTAGGTTTAGGGTTAGGTTTAGGTGTAGGGCTTGAGTGAGGCGATAGTTTAGGGTTAGATTTAGGGTGAAGGTTAAGATTAGTGTTAGTGTAAATATTAGAGTTAGGCGTTTGTGTTAAGGTTATGATCAGGTTAAGTTTAGGTTTCGAGTTAGAGTTAGGGTTAGGTTTTGGTGTTTGTGTTAATGTTAGGGTCAGGATTAGGGTAGCTTTAGGGTTAGGGTTTGGTTTAGGGTTAGGGTTAGGGTGAAGTTGAAGTTAAGGGTCAGGGTTGAGCTTAGACTTAGCATTAGGGTTTAGGGTTAGGGTTAAGGTTAGGATAGGTTTTAGGGTTAAGATTAGTTTTAGGGTTAGGTTAAGTGTTAGGGTTAAGTCATGGTTAGGTTTAGGGCTAGTTTAAGGTTAGAGGTAAGGTTAGCTTAAGGGTAGTGTTTAGGTTTCGACGTTAGTGTGAGGGTTAGTGCTAGGTTTCCATTTGAGCTGAGTGTGTAGGGTAAGTTCTAGGGTTAGAATTAGGGTTAGAGATAGAGTTAGGGTCAGGGTTCGGGTTAAGTTTAGGGTTAGGGTTAGGTTTATGGTTAGGATTAGGGTTAGGGTCAGAGTTGGGGGATATTTAGTATTATGTTTCGTGTTAGGGTTTCGGTTAGGGTGAAGTTTATGTTAAGTGTGAGGGTTAGGGTTCGGGTTAGTTTTAGGGGTGGGTTCAGGTTAGGGTCAGGGATAGGGTTTGGGTTAGGTTTAGGGTTAGGGTTAGGGTTAGGGTTAGGTTTAGGGTTAGCTTTAGTTTTGGTTAGGGTTAGGATTTGAATGGATTTAGGTTAGGTTTAGGGTTCTGGATAGGGTGAAATTTTGGTTAAAGGTGAGGGTTCGGTTTAGGTTTAGGGTTAGAGTTATTGTTAGGGGTTAGGGTTAGGTTTGAGCTTATGGTAGGTTTAAAGTCTGGATTAAGGTTAGGTTAGGGTTATGGTCAGGGTTAGGATTAGGATTCCGTTTAGGGTGAGGGTTAGGATCAGAGTTATTGTAAGGGTTAGTTTTAGGTTGACATGTGCGCCAAGGTTAAGGTTATGGTTTGGTTTAGGGGTAGGGATAGGTTTAGTGTTAGGGTGAGCTTTAGTTTAGGGATAGGGTGAAGTTTAAGATAGAGTGAGGTTTAGGGTTAGGGTTATGGCTAAGGTTTGGTTTAGTTTTCAGGTTAATGTTAAGGTTGTGTTTCGTGTTAGGGTTAAGTTTACGGGTTCTGTTTACTTTTAGGGTGAGGGTTAGATTTTAGGTTAGGGTTAAGTTTAGTGTTAGGATTCGCGTTAGGGTGACGGTTTGTGTCAGGCTTTGTGGTTGGGGTGAGGGTTAGGTTTAGGGTTAGGGTTGGGTAGGGTTCGGATTATGGTTATGGTAAGGTGTTAGGGGTTAGAGATTTAGTTTAGGGTGAGGGTTTGGGTGAGTGTCTCGGTTAGTCACTGTGGTTCTGGTCATGCTTAGTTTTGGTTTATGGTTAGGGTTAGGTTTATGATCAGGTTTAGGGTTAGTGTTAGAGTTAGGGTTAAGCTTTAGGTAAGGCTTTGGTGTTTGGGGTTAGGGTTTAGGTAAGGCTTTGGTGTTTGGGGTTAGGGTTTGGGTTGGGGTTAGGGTTTGGGTTCGGGTTAGAGTTATCGTTACGGCTTAGGGTTTCTCGTTAGTGTTAGGGTTAGGGTTAGGCAGAGCATTAGGGTTAGGGTTGGAGGATACGGTTAGGGGTTAGGGTGACGGTTATGGTTAGTTTTATGGTTAAGGTGAGGGTTTAGGGTAAGTGTTATGTTTAAGGTTAGAGTTAGGGTTAGGGTTAGGTGTAGCGTAAGTTTTCGGTTTAGGTTCAGGTTTTGAATTAGAGTTAGTGTTCTATTTAAGATCAAGGTTAGACTTAGGGTTAGGGTTAGGATTAGGTCTAGACTTAGGTTCAGGGCTAATGTAAGGCTTAGTTTTAGGGTTAGAGGTGGAGTAGCATTATGACTAGAGTTTGGTTTAAGGTTAGGGTTTGGGTTAGGTTTAGGTTTAGGGTTAAAGTTAGGGTTAGGGTTGGATGAAGTTTAGGATGGGGTGAGGGTTATTCTTATGGTTAGGGCTAGAGTTTGATTTTGTGTTCAGGTTAGTGTTAAGGTTAGGCTTAGGGTTCGGGTTCGGGTTCGGAATTTCGTTTAGGGTTAGTGTTAGGTTTAGATTCAGGGTTAGAGTGACATTTCGGTTCAGGGTGAGAGTTAAGATAAGGGTTAGGATTACGGTGAGGGTTATACTTAGTGTTAGGGGTTAGGTTTACGGTTAGGATAGGGTTAATTTTAGGGTTCATGTTAGGGGTAGTGTTAGATTAGGGTTACTGTTCGTGTTTGGGTTAGGCTTAGGGATAAGTTTAGGGATAGCTTTAGGTTTAGGGTTGGGGATAGGTTTAGGGGTTAGGGTGAGAGTTAGCATTAGGTTTACAGTTAAGGTGAGGGTTTAGGGTAAGTGCTATGGTTAGGGTTAGTGTTAGAGTTAGGGTTAGGGTGAATTTTCAGTTAATAGTGAGGGTTAGGGTAAGGGTTAGGGTTAAGGTTTAGGTTAGATTTAGGATTAAGATTAGTGTTAGGGTTAGGTTTTTGGTCCGGGTTAGGGTAGGGGTAAGGTTAGGGTTAAGGCTAGGTTTACGGTCAGGGGTAGGGCTAGGTTAGGCTTAGGGTTAGGTTTAGAGTTAGAGTTAGTGCTAGGGGTTAGGGTTAGGTTTAGGGTTAGGTTTAGAGTTATTGTTAGGGTTCGGGTAGAGTTAAGGTTAGGGTTAAGTTTAAAGTTAGGTAAGGGTTACGTTTAGGTCAGGGTTAGGGTTATTATTAGAGATAGGGTTAGGTTTAGAGAAAGGGTTAGGGTTCGTGTGAGGGTTAGTGTTAGGTTTACAGTTAAGCTGATGTTTTACAGTGTTACGGTTAGGGTCAGGGTTAGAGTTAGGTTTAGGGTTAGGTTTAGGTGTAGGGCTTGAGTGAGGCGATAGTTTAGGGTTAGATTTAGGGTGAAGGTTAAGATTAGTGTTAGTGTAAATATTAGAGTTAGGCGTTTGTGTTAAGGTTATGATCAGGTTAAGTTTAGGTTTCGAGTTAGAGTTAGGGTTAGGTTTTGGTGTTTGTGTTAATGTTAGGGTCAGGATTAGGGTAGCTTTAGGGTTAGGGTTTGGTTTAGGGTTAGGGTTAGGGTGAAGTTGAAGTTAAGGGTCAGGGTTGAGCTTAGACTTAGCATTAGGGTTTAGGGTTAGGGTTAAGGTTAGGATAGGTTTTAGGGTTAAGATTAGTTTTAGGGTTAGGTTAAGTGTTAGGGTTAAGTCATGGTTAGGTTTAGGGCTAGTTTAAGGTTAGAGGTAAGGTTAGCTTAAGGGTAGTGTTTAGGTTTCGACGTTAGTGTGAGGGTTAGTGCTAGGTTTCCATTTGAGCTGAGTGTGTAGGGTAAGTTCTAGGGTTAGAATTAGGGTTAGAGATAGAGTTAGGGTCAGGGTTCGGGTTAAGTTTAGGGTTAGGGTTAGGTTTATGGTTAGGATTAGGGTTAGGGTCAGAGTTGGGGGATATTTAGTATTATGTTTCGTGTTAGGGTTTCGGTTAGGGTGAAGTTTATGTTAAGTGTGAGGGTTAGGGTTCGGGTTAGTTTTAGGGGTGGGTTCAGGTTAGGGTCAGGGATAGGGTTTGGGTTAGGTTTAGGGTTAGGGTTAGGGTTAGGGTTAGGTTTAGGGTTAGCTTTAGTTTTGGTTAGGGTTAGGATTTGAATGGATTTAGGTTAGGTTTAGGGTTCTGGATAGGGTGAAATTTTGGTTAAAGGTGAGGGTTCGGTTTAGGTTTAGGGTTAGAGTTATTGTTAGGGGTTAGGGTTAGGTTTGAGCTTATGGTAGGTTTAAAGTCTGGATTAAGGTTAGGTTAGGGTTATGGTCAGGGTTAGGATTAGGATTCCGTTTAGGGTGAGGGTTAGGATCAGAGTTATTGTAAGGGTTAGTTTTAGGTTGACATGTGCGCCAAGGTTAAGGTTATGGTTTGGTTTAGGGGTAGGGATAGGTTTAGTGTTAGGGTGAGCTTTAGTTTAGGGATAGGGTGAAGTTTAAGATAGAGTGAGGTTTAGGGTTAGGGTTATGGCTAAGGTTTGGTTTAGTTTTCAGGTTAATGTTAAGGTTGTGTTTCGTGTTAGGGTTAAGTTTACGGGTTCTGTTTACTTTTAGGGTGAGGGTTAGATTTTAGGTTAGGGTTAAGTTTAGTGTTAGGATTCGCGTTAGGGTGACGGTTTGTGTCAGGCTTTGTGGTTGGGGTGAGGGTTAGGTTTAGGGTTAGGGTTGGGTAGGGTTCGGATTATGGTTATGGTAAGGTGTTAGGGGTTAGAGATTTAGTTTAGGGTGAGGGTTTGGGTGAGTGTCTCGGTTAGTCACTGTGGTTCTGGTCATGCTTAGTTTTGGTTTATGGTTAGGGTTAGGTTTATGATCAGGTTTAGGGTTAGTGTTAGAGTTAGGGTTAAGCTTTAGGTAAGGCTTTGGTGTTTGGGGTTAGGGTTTAGGTAAGGCTTTGGTGTTTGGGGTTAGGGTTTGGGTTGGGGTTAGGGTTTGGGTTCGGGTTAGAGTTATCGTTACGGCTTAGGGTTTCTCGTTAGTGTTAGGGTTAGGGTTAGGCAGAGCATTAGGGTTAGGGTTGGAGGATACGGTTAGGGGTTAGGGTGAGGGTTATGGTTAGTTTTATGGTTAAGGTGAGGGTTTAGGGTAAGTGTTATGTTTAAGGTTAGAGTTAGGGTTAGGGTTAGGTGTAGCGTAAGTTTTCGGTTTAGGTTCAGGTTTTGAATTAGAGTTAGTGTTCTATTTAAGATCAAGGTTAGACTTAGGGTTAGGGTTAGGATTAGGTCTAGACTTAGGTTCAGGGCTAATGTAAGGCTTAGTTTTAGGGTTAGAGGTGGAGTAGCATTATGACTAGAGTTTGGTTTAAGGTTAGGGTTTGGGTTAGGTTTAGGTTTAGGGTTAAAGTTAGGGTTAGGGTTGGATGAAGTTTAGGATGGGGTGAGGGTTATTCTTATGGTTAGGGCTAGAGTTTGATTTTGTGTTCAGGTTAGTGTTAAGGTTAGGCTTAGGGTTCGGGTTCGGGTTCGGAATTTCGTTTAGGGTTAGTGTTAGGTTTAGATTCAGGGTTAGAGTGACATTTCGGTTCAGGGTGAGGGTTAAGATAAGGGTTAAGATTACGGTGAGGGTTATACTTAGTGTTAGGGGTTAGGTTTACGGTTAGGATAGGGTTAATTTTAGGGTTCATGTTAGGGGTAGTGTTAGATTAGGGTTACTGTTCGTGTTTGGGTTAGGCTTAGGGATAAGTTTAGGGATAGCTTTAGGTTTAGGGTTGGGGATAGGTTTAGGGGTTAGGGTGAGAGTTAGCATTAGGTTTACAGTTAAGGTGAGGGTTTAGGGTAAGTGCTATGGTTAGGGTTAGTGTTAGAGTTAGGGTTAGGGTGAATTTTCAGTTAATAGTGAGGGTTAGGGTAAGGGTTAGGGTTAAGGTTTAGGTTAGATTTAGGATTAAGATTAGTGTTAGGGTTAGGTTTAGGGTCCGGGTTAGGGTAGGGGTAAGGTTAGGGTTAAGGCTAGGTTTACGGTCAGGGGTAGGGCTAGGTTAGGCTTAGGGTTAGGTTTAGAGTTAGAGTTAGTGCTAGGGGTTAGGGTTAGGTTTAGGGTTAGGTTTAGAGTTATTGTTAGGGTTCGGGTAGAGTTAAGGTTAGGGTTAAGTTTAAAGTTAGGTAAGGGTTACGTTTAGGTCAGGGTTAGGGTTATTATTAGAGATAGGGTTAGGTTTAGAGAAAGGGTTAGGGTTCGTGTGAGGGTTAGTGTTAGGTTTACAGTTAAGCTGATGTTTTACAGTGTTACGGTTAGGGTCAGGGTTAGAGTTAGGTTTAGGGTTAGGTTTAGGTGTAGGGCTTGAGTGAGGCGATAGTTTAGGGTTAGATTTAGGGTGAAGGTTAAGATTAGTGTTAGTGTAAATATTAGAGTTAGGCGTTTGTGTTAAGGTTATGATCAGGTTAAGTTTAGGTTTCGAGTTAGAGTTAGGGTTAGGTTTTGGTGTTTGTGTTAATGTTAGGGTCAGGATTAGGGTAGCTTTAGGGTTAGGGTTTGGTTTAGGGTTAGGGTTAGGGTGAAGTTGAAGTTAAGGGTCAGGGTTGAGCTTAGACTTAGCATTAGGGTTTAGGGTTAGGGTTAAGGTTAGGATAGGTTTTAGGGTTAAGATTAGTTTTAGGGTTAGGTTAAGTGTTAGGGTTAAGTCATGGTTAGGTTTAGGGCTAGTTTAAGGTTAGAGGTAAGGTTAGCTTAAGGGTAGTGTTTAGGTTTCGACGTTAGTGTGAGGGTTAGTGCTAGGTTTCCATTTGAGCTGAGTGTGTAGGGTAAGTTCTAGGGTTAGAATTAGGGTTAGAGATAGAGTTAGGGTCAGGGTTCGGGTTAAGTTTAGGGTTAGGGTTAGGTTTATGGTTAGGATTAGGGTTAGGGTCAGAGTTGGGGGATATTTAGTATTATGTTTCGTGTTAGGGTTTCGGTTAGGGTGAAGTTTATGTTAAGTGTGAGGGTTAGGGTTCGGGTTAGTTTTAGGGGTGGGTTCAGGTTAGGGTCAGGGATAGGGTTTGGGTTAGGTTTAGGGTTAGGGTTAGGGTTAGGGTTAGGTTTAGGGTTAGCTTTAGTTTTGGTTAGGGTTAGGATTTGAATGGATTTAGGTTAGGTTTAGGGTTCTGGATAGGGTGAAATTTTGGTTAAAGGTGAGGGTTCGGTTTAGGTTTAGGGTTAGAGTTATTGTTAGGGGTTAGGGTTAGGTTTGAGCTTATGGTAGGTTTAAAGTCTGGATTAAGGTTAGGTTAGGGTTATGGTCAGGGTTAGGATTAGGATTCCGTTTAGGGTGAGGGTTAGGATCAGAGTTATTGTAAGGGTTAGTTTTAGGTTGACATGTGCGCCAAGGTTAAGGTTATGGTTTGGTTTAGGGGTAGGGATAGGTTTAGTGTTAGGGTGAGCTTTAGTTTAGGGATAGGGTGAAGTTTAAGATAGAGTGAGGTTTAGGGTTAGGGTTATGGCTAAGGTTTGGTTTAGTTTTCAGGTTAATGTTAAGGTTGTGTTTCGTGTTAGGGTTAAGTTTACGGGTTCTGTTTACTTTTAGGGTGAGGGTTAGATTTTAGGTTAGGGTTAAGTTTAGTGTTAGGATTCGCGTTAGGGTGACGGTTTGTGTCAGGCTTTGTGGTTGGGGTGAGGGTTAGGTTTAGGGTTAGGGTTGGGTAGGGTTCGGATTATGGTTATGGTAAGGTGTTAGGGGTTAGAGATTTAGTTTAGGGTGAGGGTTTGGGTGAGTGTCTCGGTTAGTCACTGTGGTTCTGGTCATGCTTAGTTTTGGTTTATGGTTAGGGTTAGGTTTATGATCAGGTTTAGGGTTAGTGTTAGAGTTAGGGTTAAGCTTTAGGTAAGGCTTTGGTGTTTGGGGTTAGGGTTTAGGTAAGGCTTTGGTGTTTGGGGTTAGGGTTTGGGTTGGGGTTAGGGTTTGGGTTCGGGTTAGAGTTATCGTTACGGCTTAGGGTTTCTCGTTAGTGTTAGGGTTAGGGTTAGGCAGAGCATTAGGGTTAGGGTTGGAGGATACGGTTAGGGGTTAGGGTGAGGGTTATGGTTAGTTTTATGGTTAAGGTGAGGGTTTAGGGTAAGTGTTATGTTTAAGGTTAGAGTTAGGGTTAGGGTTAGGTGTAGCGTAAGTTTTCGGTTTAGGTTCAGGTTTTGAATTAGAGTTAGTGTTCTATTTAAGATCAAGGTTAGACTTAGGGTTAGGGTTAGGATTAGGTCTAGACTTAGGTTCAGGGCTAATGTAAGGCTTAGTTTTAGGGTTAGAGGTGGAGTAGCATTATGACTAGAGTTTGGTTTAAGGTTAGGGTTTGGGTTAGGTTTAGGTTTAGGGTTAAAGTTAGGGTTAGGGTTGGATGAAGTTTAGGATGGGGTGAGGGTTATTCTTATGGTTAGGGCTAGAGTTTGATTTTGTGTTCAGGTTAGTGTTAAGGTTAGGCTTAGGGTTCGGGTTCGGGTTCGGAATTTCGTTTAGGGTTAGTGTTAGGTTTAGATTCAGGGTTAGAGTGACATTTCGGTTCAGGGTGAGGGTTAAGATAAGGGTTAGGATTACGGTGAGGGTTATACTTAGTGTTAGGGGTTAGGTTTACGGTTAGGATAGGGTTAATTTTAGGGTTCATGTTAGGGGTAGTGTTAGATTAGGGTTACTGTTCGTGTTTGGGTTAGGCTTAGGGATAAGTTTAGGGATAGCTTTAGGTTTAGGGTTGGGGATAGGTTTAGGGGTTAGGGTGAGAGTTAGCATTAGGTTTACAGTTAAGGTGAGGGTTTAGGGTAAGTGCTATGGTTAGGGTTAGTGTTAGAGTTAGGGTTAGGGTGAATTTTCAGTTAATAGTGAGGGTTAGGGTAAGGGTTAGGGTTAAGGTTTAGGTTAGATTTAGGATTAAGATTAGTGTTAGGGTTAGGTTTAGGGTCCGGGTTAGGGTAGGGGTAAGGTTAGGGTTAAGGCTAGGTTTACGGTCAGGGGTAGGGCTAGGTTAGGCTTAGGGTTAGGTTTAGAGTTAGAGTTAGTGCTAGGGGTTAGGGTTAGGTTTAGGGTTAGGTTTAGAGTTATTGTTAGGGTTCGGGTAGAGTTAAGGTTAGGGTTAAGTTTAAAGTTAGGTAAGGGTTACGTTTAGGTCAGGGTTAGGGTTATTATTAGAGATAGGGTTAGGTTTAGAGAAAGGGTTAGGGTTCGTGTGAGGGTTAGTGTTAGGTTTACAGTTAAGCTGATGTTTTACAGTGTTACGGTTAGGGTCAGGGTTAGAGTTAGGTTTAGGGTTAGGTTTAGGTGTAGGGCTTGAGTGAGGCGATAGTTTAGGGTTAGATTTAGGGTGAAGGTTAAGATTAGTGTTAGTGTAAATATTAGAGTTAGGCGTTTGTGTTAAGGTTATGATCAGGTTAAGTTTAGGTTTCGAGTTAGAGTTAGGGTTAGGTTTTGGTGTTTGTGTTAATGTTAGGGTCAGGATTAGGGTAGCTTTAGGGTTAGGGTTTGGTTTAGGGTTAGGGTTAGGGTGAAGTTGAAGTTAAGGGTCAGGGTTGAGCTTAGACTTAGCATTAGGGTTTAGGGTTAGGGTTAAGGTTAGGATAGGTTTTAGGGTTAAGATTAGTTTTAGGGTTAGGTTAAGTGTTAGGGTTAAGTCATGGTTAGGTTTAGGGCTAGTTTAAGGTTAGAGGTAAGGTTAGCTTAAGGGTAGTGTTTAGGTTTCGACGTTAGTGTGAGGGTTAGTGCTAGGTTTCCATTTGAGCTGAGTGTGTAGGGTAAGTTCTAGGGTTAGAATTAGGGTTAGAGATAGAGTTAGGGTCAGGGTTCGGGTTAAGTTTAGGGTTAGGGTTAGGTTTATGGTTAGGATTAGGGTTAGGGTCAGAGTTGGGGGATATTTAGTATTATGTTTCGTGTTAGGGTTTCGGTTAGGGTGAAGTTTATGTTAAGTGTGAGGGTTAGGGTTCGGGTTAGTTTTAGGGGTGGGTTCAGGTTAGGGTCAGGGATAGGGTTTGGGTTAGGTTTAGGGTTAGGGTTAGGGTTAGGTTTAGGGTTAGCTTTAGTTTTGGTTAGGGTTAGGATTTGAATGGATTTAGGTTAGGTTTAGGGTTCTGGATAGGGTGAAATTTTGGTTAAAGGTGAGGGTTCGGTTTAGGTTTAGGGTTAGAGTTATTGTTAGGGGTTAGGGTTAGGTTTGAGCTTATGGTAGGTTTAAAGTCTGGATTAAGGTTAGGTTAGGGTTATGGTCAGGGTTAGGATTAGGATTCCGTTTAGGGTGAGGGTTAGGATCAGAGTTATTGTAAGGGTTAGTTTTAGGTTGACATGTGCGCCAAGGTTAAGGTTATGGTTTGGTTTAGGGGTAGGGATAGGTTTAGTGTTAGGGTGAGCTTTAGTTTAGGGATAGGGTGAAGTTTAAGATAGAGTGAGGTTTAGGGTTAGGGTTATGGCTAAGGTTTGGTTTAGTTTTCAGGTTAATGTTAAGGTTGTGTTTCGTGTTAGGGTTAAGTTTACGGGTTCTGTTTACTTTTAGGGTGAGGGTTAGATTTTAGGTTAGGGTTAAGTTTAGTGTTAGGATTCGCGTTAGGGTGACGGTTTGTGTCAGGCTTTGTGGTTGGGGTGAGGGTTAGGTTTAGGGTTAGGGTTGGGTAGGGTTCGGATTATGGTTATGGTAAGGTGTTAGGGGTTAGAGATTTAGTTTAGGGTGAGGGTTTGGGTGAGTGTCTCGGTTAGTCACTGTGGTTCTGGTCATGCTTAGTTTTGGTTTATGGTTAGGGTTAGGTTTATGATCAGGTTTAGGGTTAGTGTTAGAGTTAGGGTTAAGCTTTAGGTAAGGCTTTGGTGTTTGGGGTTAGGGTTTAGGTAAGGCTTTGGTGTTTGGGGTTAGGGTTTGGGTTGGGGTTAGGGTTTGGGTTCGGGTTAGAGTTATCGTTACGGCTTAGGGTTTCTCGTTAGTGTTAGGGTTAGGGTTAGGCAGAGCATTAGGGTTAGGGTTGGAGGATACGGTTAGGGGTTAGGGTGAGGGTTATGGTTAGTTTTATGGTTAAGGTGAGGGTTTAGGGTAAGTGTTATGTTTAAGGTTAGAGTTAGGGTTAGGGTTAGGTGTAGCGTAAGTTTTCGGTTTAGGTTCAGGTTTTGAATTAGAGTTAGTGTTCTATTTAAGATCAAGGTTAGACTTAGGGTTAGGGTTAGGATTAGGTCTAGACTTAGGTTCAGGGCTAATGTAAGGCTTAGTTTTAGGGTTAGAGGTGGAGTAGCATTATGACTAGAGTTTGGTTTAAGGTTAGGGTTTGGGTTAGGTTTAGGTTTAGGGTTAAAGTTAGGGTTAGGGTTGGATGAAGTTTAGGATGGGGTGAGGGTTATTCTTATGGTTAGGGCTAGAGTTTGATTTTGTGTTCAGGTTAGTGTTAAGGTTAGGCTTAGGGTTCGGGTTCGGGTTCGGAATTTCGTTTAGGGTTAGTGTTAGGTTTAGATTCAGGGTTAGAGTGACATTTCGGTTCAGGGTGAGGGTTAAGATAAGGGTTAGGATTACGGTGAGGGTTATACTTAGTGTTAGGGGTTAGGTTTACGGTTAGGATAGGGTTAATTTTAGGGTTCATGTTAGGGGTAGTGTTAGATTAGGGTTACTGTTCGTGTTTGGGTTAGGCTTAGGGATAAGTTTAGGGATAGCTTTAGGTTTAGGGTTGGGGATAGGTTTAGGGGTTAGGGTGAGAGTTAGCATTAGGTTTACAGTTAAGGTGAGGGTTTAGGGTAAGTGCTATGGTTAGGGTTAGTGTTAGAGTTAGGGTTAGGGTGAATTTTCAGTTAATAGTGAGGGTTAGGGTAAGGGTTAGGGTTAAGGTTTAGGTTAGATTTAGGATTAAGATTAGTGTTAGGGTTAGGTTTTTGGTCCGGGTTAGGGTAGGGGTAAGGTTAGGGTTAAGGCTAGGTTTACGGTCAGGGGTAGGGCTAGGTTAGGCTTAGGGTTAGGTTTAGAGTTAGAGTTAGTGCTAGGGGTTAGGGTTAGGTTTAGGGTTAGGTTTAGAGTTATTGTTAGGGTTCGGGTAGAGTTAAGGTTAGGGTTAAGTTTAAAGTTAGGTAAGGGTTACGTTTAGGTCAGGGTTAGGGTTATTATTAGAGATAGGGTTAGGTTTAGAGAAAGGGTTAGGGTTCGTGTGAGGGTTAGTGTTAGGTTTACAGTTAAGCTGATGTTTTACAGTGTTACGGTTAGGGTCAGGGTTAGAGTTAGGTTTAGGGTTAGGTTTAGGTGTAGGGCTTGAGTGAGGCGATAGTTTAGGGTTAGATTTAGGGTGAAGGTTAAGATTAGTGTTAGTGTAAATATTAGAGTTAGGCGTTTGTGTTAAGGTTATGATCAGGTTAAGTTTAGGTTTCGAGTTAGAGTTAGGGTTAGGTTTTGGTGTTTGTGTTAATGTTAGGGTCAGGATTAGGGTAGCTTTAGGGTTAGGGTTTGGTTTAGGGTTAGGGTTAGGGTGAAGTTGAAGTTAAGGGTCAGGGTTGAGCTTAGACTTAGCATTAGGGTTTAGGGTTAGGGTTAAGGTTAGGATAGGTTTTAGGGTTAAGATTAGTTTTAGGGTTAGGTTAAGTGTTAGGGTTAAGTCATGGTTAGGTTTAGGGCTAGTTTAAGGTTAGAGGTAAGGTTAGCTTAAGGGTAGTGTTTAGGTTTCGACGTTAGTGTGAGGGTTAGTGCTAGGTTTCCATTTGAGCTGAGTGTGTAGGGTAAGTTCTAGGGTTAGAATTAGGGTTAGAGATAGAGTTAGGGTCAGGGTTCGGGTTAAGTTTAGGGTTAGGGTTAGGTTTATGGTTAGGATTAGGGTTAGGGTCAGAGTTGGGGGATATTTAGTATTATGTTTCGTGTTAGGGTTTCGGTTAGGGTGAAGTTTATGTTAAGTGTGAGGGTTAGGGTTCGGGTTAGTTTTAGGGGTGGGTTCAGGTTAGGGTCAGGGATAGGGTTTGGGTTAGGTTTAGGGTTAGGGTTAGGGTTAGGGTTAGGTTTAGGGTTAGCTTTAGTTTTGGTTAGGGTTAGGATTTGAATGGATTTAGGTTAGGTTTAGGGTTCTGGATAGGGTGAAATTTTGGTTAAAGGTGAGGGTTCGGTTTAGGTTTAGGGTTAGAGTTATTGTTAGGGGTTAGGGTTAGGTTTGAGCTTATGGTAGGTTTAAAGTCTGGATTAAGGTTAGGTTAGGGTTATGGTCAGGGTTAGGATTAGGATTCCGTTTAGGGTGAGGGTTAGGATCAGAGTTATTGTAAGGGTTAGTTTTAGGTTGACATGTGCGCCAAGGTTAAGGTTATGGTTTGGTTTAGGGGTAGGGATAGGTTTAGTGTTAGGGTGAGCTTTAGTTTAGGGATAGGGTGAAGTTTAAGATAGAGTGAGGTTTAGGGTTAGGGTTATGGCTAAGGTTTGGTTTAGTTTTCAGGTTAATGTTAAGGTTGTGTTTCGTGTTAGGGTTAAGTTTACGGGTTCTGTTTACTTTTAGGGTGAGGGTTAGATTTTAGGTTAGGGTTAAGTTTAGTGTTAGGATTCGCGTTAGGGTGACGGTTTGTGTCAGGCTTTGTGGTTGGGGTGAGGGTTAGGTTTAGGGTTAGGGTTGGGTAGGGTTCGGATTATGGTTATGGTAAGGTGTTAGGGGTTAGAGATTTAGTTTAGGGTGAGGGTTTGGGTGAGTGTCTCGGTTAGTCACTGTGGTTCTGGTCATGCTTAGTTTTGGTTTATGGTTAGGGTTAGGTTTATGATCAGGTTTAGGGTTAGTGTTAGAGTTAGGGTTAAGCTTTAGGTAAGGCTTTGGTGTTTGGGGTTAGGGTTTAGGTAAGGCTTTGGTGTTTGGGGTTAGGGTTTGGGTTGGGGTTAGGGTTTGGGTTCGGGTTAGAGTTATCGTTACGGCTTAGGGTTTCTCGTTAGTGTTAGGGTTAGGGTTAGGCAGAGCATTAGGGTTAGGGTTGGAGGATACGGTTAGGGGTTAGGGTGAGGGTTATGGTTAGTTTTATGGTTAAGGTGAGGGTTTAGGGTAAGTGTTATGTTTAAGGTTAGAGTTAGGGTTAGGGTTAGGTGTAGCGTAAGTTTTCGGTTTAGGTTCAGGTTTTGAATTAGAGTTAGTGTTCTATTTAAGATCAAGGTTAGACTTAGGGTTAGGGTTAGGATTAGGTCTAGACTTAGGTTCAGGGCTAATGTAAGGCTTAGTTTTAGGGTTAGAGGTGGAGTAGCATTATGACTAGAGTTTGGTTTAAGGTTAGGGTTTGGGTTAGGTTTAGGTTTAGGGTTAAAGTTAGGGTTAGGGTTGGATGAAGTTTAGGATGGGGTGAGGGTTATTCTTATGGTTAGGGCTAGAGTTTGATTTTGTGTTCAGGTTAGTGTTAAGGTTAGGCTTAGGGTTCGGGTTCGGGTTCGGAATTTCGTTTAGGGTTAGTGTTAGGTTTAGATTCAGGGTTAGAGTGACATTTCGGTTCAGGGTGAGGGTTAAGATAAGGGTTAGGATTACGGTGAGGGTTATACTTAGTGTTAGGGGTTAGGTTTACGGTTAGGATAGGGTTAATTTTAGGGTTCATGTTAGGGGTAGTGTTAGATTAGGGTTACTGTTCGTGTTTGGGTTAGGCTTAGGGATAAGTTTAGGGATAGCTTTAGGTTTAGGGTTGGGGATAGGTTTAGGGGTTAGGGTGAGAGTTAGCATTAGGTTTACAGTTAAGGTGAGGGTTTAGGGTAAGTGCTATGGTTAGGGTTAGTGTTAGAGTTAGGGTTAGGGTGAATTTTCAGTTAATAGTGAGGGTTAGGGTAAGGGTTAGGGTTAAGGTTTAGGTTAGATTTAGGATTAAGATTAGTGTTAGGGTTAGGTTTTGGGTCCGGGTTAGGGTAGGGGTAAGGTTAGGGTTAAGGCTAGGTTTACGGTCAGGGGTAGGGCTAGGTTAGGCTTAGGGTTAGGTTTAGAGTTAGAGTTAGTGCTAGGGGTTAGGGTTAGGTTTAGGGTTAGGTTTAGAGTTATTGTTAGGGTTCGGGTAGAGTTAAGGTTAGGGTTAAGTTTAAAGTTAGGTAAGGGTTACGTTTAGGTCAGGGTTAGGGTTATTATTAGAGATAGGGTTAGGTTTAGAGAAAGGGTTAGGGTTCGTGTGAGGGTTAGTGTTAGGTTTACAGTTAAGCTGATGTTTTACAGTGTTACGGTTAGGGTCAGGGTTAGAGTTAGGTTTAGGGTTAGGTTTAGGTGTAGGGCTTGAGTGAGGCGATAGTTTAGGGTTAGATTTAGGGTGAAGGTTAAGATTAGTGTTAGTGTAAATATTAGAGTTAGGCGTTTGTGTTAAGGTTATGATCAGGTTAAGTTTAGGTTTCGAGTTAGAGTTAGGGTTAGGTTTTGGTGTTTGTGTTAATGTTAGGGTCAGGATTAGGGTAGCTTTAGGGTTAGGGTTTGGTTTAGGGTTAGGGTTAGGGTGAAGTTGAAGTTAAGGGTCAGGGTTGAGCTTAGACTTAGCATTAGGGTTTAGGGTTAGGGTTAAGGTTAGGATAGGTTTTAGGGTTAAGATTAGTTTTAGGGTTAGGTTAAGTGTTAGGGTTAAGTCATGGTTAGGTTTAGGGCTAGTTTAAGGTTAGAGGTAAGGTTAGCTTAAGGGTAGTGTTTAGGTTTCGACGTTAGTGTGAGGGTTAGTGCTAGGTTTCCATTTGAGCTGAGTGTGTAGGGTAAGTTCTAGGGTTAGAATTAGGGTTAGAGATAGAGTTAGGGTCAGGGTTCGGGTTAAGTTTAGGGTTAGGGTTAGGTTTATGGTTAGGATTAGGGTTAGGGTCAGAGTTGGGGGATATTTAGTATTATGTTTCGTGTTAGGGTTTCGGTTAGGGTGAAGTTTATGTTAAGTGTGAGGGTTAGGGTTCGGGTTAGTTTTAGGGGTGGGTTCAGGTTAGGGTCAGGGATAGGGTTTGGGTTAGGTTTAGGGTTAGGGTTAGGGTTAGGGTTAGGTTTAGGGTTAGCTTTAGTTTTGGTTAGGGTTAGGATTTGAATGGATTTAGGTTAGGTTTAGGGTTCTGGATAGGGTGAAATTTTGGTTAAAGGTGAGGGTTCGGTTTAGGTTTAGGGTTAGAGTTATTGTTAGGGGTTAGGGTTAGGTTTGAGCTTATGGTAGGTTTAAAGTCTGGATTAAGGTTAGGTTAGGGTTATGGTCAGGGTTAGGATTAGGATTCCGTTTAGGGTGAGGGTTAGGATCAGAGTTATTGTAAGGGTTAGTTTTAGGTTGACATGTGCGCCAAGGTTAAGGTTATGGTTTGGTTTAGGGGTAGGGATAGGTTTAGTGTTAGGGTGAGCTTTAGTTTAGGGATAGGGTGAAGTTTAAGATAGAGTGAGGTTTAGGGTTAGGGTTATGGCTAAGGTTTGGTTTAGTTTTCAGGTTAATGTTAAGGTTGTGTTTCGTGTTAGGGTTAAGTTTACGGGTTCTGTTTACTTTTAGGGTGAGAGTTAGATTTTAGGTTAGGGTTAAGTTTAGTGTTAGGATTCGCGTTAGGGTGACGGTTTGTGTCAGGCTTTGTGGTTGGGGTGAGGGTTAGGTTTAGGGTTAGGGTTGGGTAGGGTTCGGATTATGGTTATGGTAAGGTGTTAGGGGTTAGAGATTTAGTTTAGGGTGAGGGTTTGGGTGAGTGTCTCGGTTAGTCACTGTGGTTCTGGTCATGCTTAGTTTTGGTTTATGGTTAGGGTTAGGTTTATGATCAGGTTTAGGGTTAGTGTTAGAGTTAGGGTTAAGCTTTAGGTAAGGCTTTGGTGTTTGGGGTTAGGGTTTAGGTAAGGCTTTGGTGTTTGGGGTTAGGGTTTGGGTTGGGGTTAGGGTTTGGGTTCGGGTTAGAGTTATCGTTACGGCTTAGGGTTTCTCGTTAGTGTTAGGGTTAGGGTTAGGCAGAGCATTAGGGTTAGGGTTGGAGGATACGGTTAGGGGTTAGGGTGAGGGTTATGGTTAGTTTTATGGTTAAGGTGAGGGTTTAGGGTAAGTGTTATGTTTAAGGTTAGAGTTAGGGTTAGGGTTAGGTGTAGCGTAAGTTTTCGGTTTAGGTTCAGGTTTTGAATTAGAGTTAGTGTTCTATTTAAGATCAAGGTTAGACTTAGGGTTAGGGTTAGGATTAGGTCTAGACTTAGGTTCAGGGCTAATGTAAGGCTTAGTTTTAGGGTTAGAGGTGGAGTAGCATTATGACTAGAGTTTGGTTTAAGGTTAGGGTTTGGGTTAGGTTTAGGTTTAGGGTTAAAGTTAGGGTTAGGGTTGGATGAAGTTTAGGATGGGGTGAGGGTTATTCTTATGGTTAGGGCTAGAGTTTGATTTTGTGTTCAGGTTAGTGTTAAGGTTAGGCTTAGGGTTCGGGTTCGGGTTCGGAATTTCGTTTAGGGTTAGTGTTAGGTTTAGATTCAGGGTTAGAGTGACATTTCGGTTCAGGGTGAGGGTTAAGATAAGGGTTAGGATTACGGTGAGGGTTATACTTAGTGTTAGGGGTTAGGTTTACGGTTAGGATAGGGTTAATTTTAGGGTTCATGTTAGGGGTAGTGTTAGATTAGGGTTACTGTTCGTGTTTGGGTTAGGCTTAGGGATAAGTTTAGGGATAGCTTTAGGTTTAGGGTTGGGGATAGGTTTAGGGGTTAGCGTGAGAGTTAGCATTAGGTTTACAGTTAAGGTGAGGGTTTAGGGTAAGTGCTATGGTTAGGGTTAGTGTTAGAGTTAGGGTTAGGGTGAATTTTCAGTTAATAGTGAGGGTTAGGGTAAGGGTTAGGGTTAAGGTTTAGGTTAGATTTAGGATTAAGATTAGTGTTGGGGTTAGGTTTTTGGTCCGGGTTAGGGTAGGGGTAAGGTTAGGGTTAAGGCTAGGTTTACGGTCAGGGGTAGGGCTAGGTTAGGCTTAGGGTTAGGTTTAGAGTTAGAGTTAGTGCTAGGGGTTAGGGTTAGGTTTAGGGTTAGGTTTAGAGTTATTGTTAGGGTTCGGGTAGAGTTAAGGTTAGGGTTAAGTTTAAAGTTAGGTAAGCGTTACGTTTAGGTCAGGGTTAGGGTTATTATTAGAGATAGGGTTAGGTTTAGAGAAAGGGTTAGGGTTCGTGTGAGGGTTAGTGTTAGGTTTACAGTTAAGCTGATGTTTTACAGTGTTACGGTTAGGGTCAGGGTTAGAGTTAGGTTTAGGGTTAGGTTTAGGTGTAGGGCTTGAGTGAGGCGATAGTTTAGGGTTAGATTTAGGGTGAAGGTTAAGATTAGTGTTAGTGTAAATATTAGAGTTAGGCGTTTGTGTTAAGGTTATGATCAGGTTAAGTTTAGGTTTCGAGTTAGAGTTAGGGTTAGGTTTTGGTGTTTGTGTTAATGTTAGGGTCAGGATTAGGGTAGCTTTAGGGTTAGGGTTTGGTTTAGGGTTAGGGTTAGGGTGAAGTTGAAGTTAAGGGTCAGGGTTGAGCTTAGACTTAGCATTAGGGTTTAGGGTTAGGGTTAAGGTTAGGATAGGTTTTAGGGTTAAGATTAGTTTTAGGGTTAGGTTAAGTGTTAGGGTTAAGTCATGGTTAGGTTTAGGGCTAGTTTAAGGTTAGAGGTAAGGTTAGCTTAAGGGTAGTGTTTAGGTTTCGACGTTAGTGTGAGGGTTAGTGCTAGGTTTCCATTTGAGCTGAGTGTGTAGGGTAAGTTCTAGGGTTAGAATTAGGGTTAGAGATAGAGTTAGGGTCAGGGTTCGGGTTAAGTTTAGGGTTAGGGTTAGGTTTATGGTTAGGATTAGGGTTAGGGTCAGAGTTGGGGGATATTTAGTATTATGTTTCGTGTTAGGGTTTCGGTTAGGGTGAAGTTTATGTTAAGTGTGAGGGTTAGGGTTCGGGTTAGTTTTAGGGGTGGGTTCAGGTTAGGGTCAGGGATAGGGTTTGGGTTAGGTTTAGGGTTAGGGTTAGGGTTAGGGTTAGGTTTAGGGTTAGCTTTAGTTTTGGTTAGGGTTAGGATTTGAATGGATTTAGGTTAGGTTTAGGGTTCTGGATAGGGTGAAATTTTGGTTAAAGGTGAGGGTTCGGTTTAGGTTTAGGGTTAGAGTTATTGTTAGGGGTTAGGGTTAGGTTTGAGCTTATGGTAGGTTTAAAGTCTGGATTAAGGTTAGGTTAGGGTTATGGTCAGGGTTAGGATTAGGATTCCGTTTAGGGTGAGGGTTAGGATCAGAGTTATTGTAAGGGTTAGTTTTAGGTTGACATGTGCGCCAAGGTTAAGGTTATGGTTTGGTTTAGGGGTAGGGATAGGTTTAGTGTTAGGGTGAGCTTTAGTTTAGGGATAGGGTGAAGTTTAAGATAGAGTGAGGTTTAGGGTTAGGGTTATGGCTAAGGTTTGGTTTAGTTTTCAGGTTAATGTTAAGGTTGTGTTTCGTGTTAGGGTTAAGTTTACGGGTTCTGTTTACTTTTAGGGTGAGGGTTAGATTTTAGGTTAGGGTTAAGTTTAGTGTTAGGATTCGCGTTAGGGTGACGGTTTGTGTCAGGCTTTGTGGTTGGGGTGAGGGTTAGGTTTAGGGTTAGGGTTGGGTAGGGTTCGGATTATGGTTATGGTAAGGTGTTAGGGGTTAGAGATTTAGTTTAGGGTGAGGGTTTGGGTGAGTGTCTCGGTTAGTCACTGTGGTTCTGGTCATGCTTAGTTTTGGTTTATGGTTAGGGTTAGGTTTATGATCAGGTTTAGGGTTAGTGTTAGAGTTAGGGTTAAGCTTTAGGTAAGGCTTTGGTGTTTGGGGTTAGGGTTTAGGTAAGGCTTTGGTGTTTGGGGTTAGGGTTTGGGTTGGGGTTAGGGTTTGGGTTCGGGTTAGAGTTATCGTTACGGCTTAGGGTTTCTCGTTAGTGTTAGGGTTAGGGTTAGGCAGAGCATTAGGGTTAGGGTTGGAGGATACGGTTAGGGGTTAGGGTGAGGGTTATGGTTAGTTTTATGGTTAAGGTGAGGGTTTAGGGTAAGTGTTATGTTTAAGGTTAGAGTTAGGGTTAGGGTTAGGTGTAGCGTAAGTTTTCGGTTTAGGTTCAGGTTTTGAATTAGAGTTAGTGTTCTATTTAAGATCAAGGTTAGACTTAGGGTTAGGGTTAGGATTAGGTCTAGACTTAGGTTCAGGGCTAATGTAAGGCTTAGTTTTAGGGTTAGAGGTGGAGTAGCATTATGACTAGAGTTTGGTTTAAGGTTAGGGTTTGGGTTAGGTTTAGGTTTAGGGTTAAAGTTAGGGTTAGGGTTGGATGAAGTTTAGGATGGGGTGAGGGTTATTCTTATGGTTAGGGCTAGAGTTTGATTTTGTGTTCAGGTTAGTGTTAAGGTTAGGCTTAGGGTTCGGGTTCGGGTTCGGAATTTCGTTTAGGGTTAGTGTTAGGTTTAGATTCAGGGTTAGAGTGACATTTCGGTTCAGGGTGAGGGTTAAGATAAGGGTTAGGATTACGGTGAGGGTTATACTTAGTGTTAGGGGTTAGGTTTACGGTTAGGATAGGGTTAATTTTAGGGTTCATGTTAGGGGTAGTGTTAGATTAGGGTTACTGTTCGTGTTTGGGTTAGGCTTAGGGATAAGTTTAGGGATAGCTTTAGGTTTAGGGTTGGGGATAGGTTTAGGGGTTAGGGTGAGAGTTAGCATTAGGTTTACAGTTAAGGTGAGGGTTTAGGGTAAGTGCTATGGTTAGGGTTAGTGTTAGAGTTAGGGTTAGGGTGAATTTTCAGTTAATAGTGAGGGTTAGGGTAAGGGTTAGGGTTAAGGTTTAGGTTAGATTTAGGATTAAGATTAGTGTTGGGGTTAGGTTTTTGGTCCGGGTTAGGGTAGGGGTAAGGTTAGGGTTAAGGCTAGGTTTACGGTCAGGGGTAGGGCTAGGTTAGGCTTAGGGTTAGGTTTAGAGTTAGAGTTAGTGCTAGGGGTTAGGGTTAGGTTTAGGGTTAGGTTTAGAGTTATTGTTAGGGTTCGGGTAGAGTTAAGGTTAGGGTTAAGTTTAAAGTTAGGTAAGGGTTACGTTTAGGTCAGGGTTAGGGTTATTATTAGAGATAGGGTTAGGTTTAGAGAAAGGGTTAGGGTTCGTGTGAGGGTTAGTGTTAGGTTTACAGTTAAGCTGATGTTTTACAGTGTTACGGTTAGGGTCAGGGTTAGAGTTAGGTTTAGGGTTAGGTTTAGGTGTAGGGCTTGAGTGAGGCGATAGTTTAGGGTTAGATTTAGGGTGAAGGTTAAGATTAGTGTTAGTGTAAATATTAGAGTTAGGCATTTGTGTTAAGGTTATGATCAGGTTAAGTTTAGGTTTCGAGTTAGAGTTAGGGTTAGGTTTTGGTGTTTGTGTTAATGTTAGGGTCAGGATTAGGGTAGCTTTAGGGTTAGGGTTTGGTTTAGGGTTAGGGTTAGGGTGAAGTTGAAGTTAAGGGTCAGGGTTGAGCTTAGACTTAGCATTAGGGTTTAGGGTTAGGGTTAAGGTTAGGATAGGTTTTAGGGTTAAGATTAGTTTTAGGGTTAGGTTAAGTGTTAGGGTTAAGTCATGGTTAGGTTTAGGGCTAGTTTAAGGTTAGAGGTAAGGTTAGCTTAAGGGTAGTGTTTAGGTTTCGACGTTAGTGTGAGGGTTAGTGCTAGGTTTCCATTTGAGCTGAGTGTGTAGGGTAAGTTCTAGGGTTAGAATTAGGGTTAGAGATAGAGTTAGGGTCAGGGTTCGGGTTAAGTTTAGGGTTAGGGTTAGGTTTATGGTTAGGATTAGGGTTAGGGTCAGAGTTGGGGGATATTTAGTATTATGTTTCGTGTTAGGGTTTCGGTTAGGGTGAAGTTTATGTTAAGTGTGAGGGTTAGGGTTCGGGTTAGTTTTAGGGGTGGGTTCAGGTTAGGGTCAGGGATAGGGTTTGGGTTAGGTTTAGGGTTAGGGTTAGGGTTAGGGTTAGGTTTAGGGTTAGCTTTAGTTTTGGTTAGGGTTAGGATTTGAATGGATTTAGGTTAGGTTTAGGGTTCTGGATAGGGTGAAATTTTGGTTAAAGGTGAGGGTTCGGTTTAGGTTTAGGGTTAGAGTTATTGTTAGGGGTTAGGGTTAGGTTTGAGCTTATGGTAGGTTTAAAGTCTGGATTAAGGTTAGGTTAGGGTTATGGTCAGGGTTAGGATTAGGATTCCGATTAGGGTGAGGGTTAGGATCAGAGTTATTGTAAGGGTTAGTTTTAGGTTGACATGTGCGCCAAGGTTAAGGTTATGGTTTGGTTTAGGGGTAGGGATAGGTTTAGTGTTAGGGTGAGCTTTAGTTTAGGGATAGGGTGAAGTTTAAGATAGAGTGAGGTTTAGGGTTAGGGTTATGGCTAAGGTTTGGTTTAGTTTTCAGGTTAATGTTAAGGTTGTGTTTCGTGTTAGGGTTAAGTTTACGGGTTCTGTTTACTTTTAGGGTGAGGGTTAGATTTTAGGTTAGGGTTAAGTTTAGTGTTAGGATTCGCGTTAGGGTGACGGTTTGTGTCAGGCTTTGTGGTTGGGGTGAGGGTTAGGTTTAGGGTTAGGGTTGGGTAGGGTTCGGATTATGGTTATGGTAAGGTGTTAGGGGTTAGAGATTTAGTTTAGGGTGAGGGTTTGGGTGAGTGTCTCGGTTAGTCACTGTGGTTCTGGTCATGCTTAGTTTTGGTTTATGGTTAGGGTTAGGTTTATGATCAGGTTTAGGGTTAGTGTTAGAGTTAGGGTTAAGCTTTAGGTAAGGCTTTGGTGTTTGGGGTTAGGGTTTAGGTAAGGCTTTGGTGTTTGGGGTTAGGGTTTGGGTTGGGGTTAGGGTTTGGGTTCGGGTTAGAGTTATCGTTACGGCTTAGGGTTTCTCGTTAGTGTTAGGGTTAGGGTTAGGCAGAGCATTAGGGTTAGGGTTGGAGGATACGGTTAGGGGTTAGGGTGAGGGTTATGGTTAGTTTTATGGTTAAGGTGAGGGTTTAGGGTAAGTGTTATGTTTAAGGTTAGAGTTAGGGTTAGGGTTAGGTGTAGCGTAAGTTTTCGGTTTAGGTTCAGGTTTTGAATTAGAGTTAGTGTTCTATTTAAGATCAAGGTTAGACTTAGGGTTAGGGTTAGGATTAGGTCTAGACTTAGGTTCAGGGCTAATGTAAGGCTTAGTTTTAGGGTTAGAGGTGGAGTAGCATTATGACTAGAGTTTGGTTTAAGGTTAGGGTTTGGGTTAGGTTTAGGTTTAGGGTTAAAGTTAGGGTTAGGGTTGGATGAAGTTTAGGATGGGGTGAGGGTTATTCTTATGGTTAGGGCTAGAGTTTGATTTTGTGTTCAGGTTAGTGTTAAGGTTAGGCTTAGGGTTCGGGTTCGGGTTCGGAATTTCGTTTAGGGTTAGTGTTAGGTTTAGATTCAGGGTTAGAGTGACATTTCGGTTCAGGGTGAGGGTTAAGATAAGGGTTAGGATTACGGTGAGGGTTATACTTAGTGTTAGGGGTTAGGTTTACGGTTAGGATAGGGTTAATTTTAGGGTTCATGTTAGGGGTAGTGTTAGATTAGGGTTACTGTTCGTGTTTGGGTTAGGCTTAGGGATAAGTTTAGGGATAGCTTTAGGTTTAGGGTTGGGGATAGGTTTAGGGGTTAGGGTGAGAGTTAGCATTAGGTTTACAGTTAAGGTGAGGGTTTAGGGTAAGTGCTATGGTTAGGGTTAGTGTTAGAGTTAGGGTTAGGGTGAATTTTCAGTTAATAGTGAGGGTTAGGGTAAGGGTTAGGGTTAAGGTTTAGGTTAGATTTAGGATTAAGATTAGTGTTAGGGTTAGGTTTTTGGTCCGGGTTAGGGTAGGGGTAAGGTTAGGGTTAAGGCTAGGTTTACGGTCAGGGGTAGGGCTAGGTTAGGCTTAGGGTTAGGTTTAGAGTTAGAGTTAGTGCTAGGGGTTAGGGTTAGGTTTAGGGTTAGGTTTAGAGTTATTGTTAGGGTTCGGGTAGAGTTAAGGTTAGGGTTAAGTTTAAAGTTCGGTAAGGGTTACGTTTAGGTCAGGGTTAGGGTTATTATTAGAGATAGGGTTAGGTTTAGAGAAAGGGTTAGGGTTCGTGTGAGGGTTAGTGTTAGGTTTACAGTTAAGCTGATGTTTTACAGTGTTACAGTTAGGGTCAGGGTTAGAGTTAGGTTTAGGGTCAGGTTTAGGTGTAGGGCTTGAGTGAGGCGATAGTTTAGGGTTAGATTTAGGGTGAAGGTTAAGATTAGTGTTAGTGTAAATATTAGAGTTAGGCGTTTGTGTTAAGGTTATGATCAGGTTAAGTTTAGGTTTCGAGTTAGAGTTAGGGTTAGGTTTTGGTGTTTGTGTTAATGTTAGGGTCAGGATTAGGGTAGCTTTAGGGTTAGGGTTTGGTTTAGGGTTAGGGTTAGGGTGAAGTTGAAGTTAAGGGTCAGGGTTGAGCTTAGACTTAGCATTAGGGTTTAGGGTTAGGGTTAAGGTTAGGATAGGTTTTAGGGTTAAGATTAGTTTTAGGGTTAGGTTAAGTGTTAGGGTTAAGTCATGGTTAGGTTTAGGGCTAGTTTAAGGTTAGAGGTAAGGTTAGCTTAAGGGTAGTGTTTAGGTTTTGACGTTAGTGTGAGGGTTAGTGCTAGGTTTCCATTTGAGCTGAGTGTGTAGGGTAAGTTCTAGGGTTAGAATTAGGGTTAGAGATAGAGTTAGGGTCAGGGTTCGGGTTAAGTTTAGGGTTAGGGTTAGGTTTATGGTTAGGATTAGGGTTAGGGTCAGAGTTGGGGGATATTTAGTATTATGTTTCGTGTTAGGGTTTCGGTTAGGGTGAAGTTTATGTTAAGTGTGAGGGTTAGGGTTCGGGTTAGTTTTAGGGGTGGGTTCAGGTTAGGGTCAGGGATAGGGTTTGGGTTAGGTTTAGGGTTAGGGTTAGGGTTAGAGTTAGGTTTAGGGTTAGCTTTAGTTTTGGTTAGGGTTAGGATTTGAATGGATTTAGGTTAGGTTTAGGGTTCTGGATAGGGTGAAATTTTGGTTAAAGGTGAGGGTTCGGTTTAGGTTTAGGGATAGAGTTTTTGTTAGGGGTTAGGGTTAGGTTTGAGCTTATGGTAGGTTTAAAATCTGGGTTAAGGTTAGGTTAGGGTTATGTTCAGGGTTAGGATTAGGATTCCGTTTAGGGTGAGGGTTAGGATCAGAGTTATTGTAAGGGTTAGTTTTAGGTTGACATGTGCGCCAAGGTTAAGATTATGGTTTGGTTTAGGGGTAGGGATAGGTTTAGTGTTAGGGTGAGCTTTAGTTTAGGGATAGGGTGAAGTTTAAGATAGAGTGAGGTTTAGGGTTAGGGTTATGGCTAAGGTTTGGTTTAGTTTTCAGGTTAATGTTAAGGTTGTGTTTCGTGTTAGGGTTAAGTTTACGGGTTCTGTTTACTTTTAGGGTGAGGGTTAGATTTTAGGTTAGGGTTAAGTTTAGTGTTAGGATTCGCGTTAGGGTGACGGTTTGTGTCAGGCTTTGTGGTTGGGGTGAGGGTTAGGTTTAGGGTTAGGGTTGGGTAGGGTTCGGATTATGGTTATGGTAAGGTGTTAGGGGTTAGAGATTTAATTTAGGGTGAGGGTTTGGGTGAGTGTCTCGGTTAGTCACTGTGGTTCTGGTCATGCTTAGTTTTGGTTTATGGTTAGGGTTAGGTTTATGATCAGGTTTAGGGTTAGTGTTAGAGTTAGGGTTAAGCTTTAGGTAAGGCTTTGGTGTTTGGGGTTAGGGTTTAGGTAAGGCTTTGGTGTTTGGGGTTAGGGTTTGGGTTGGGGTTAGGGTTTGGGTTCGGGTTAGAGTTATCGTTACGGCTTAGGGTTTCTCGTTAGTGTTAGGGTTAGGGTTAGGCAGAGCATTAGGGTTAGGGTTGGAGGATACGGTTAGGGGTTAGGGTGAGGGTTATGGTTAGTTTTATGGTTAAGGTGAGGGTTTAGGGTAAGTGTTATGTTTAAGGTTAGAGTTAGGGTTAGGGTTAGGTGTAGCGTAAGTTTTCGGTTTAGGTTCAGGTTTTGAATTAGAGTTAGTGTTCTATTTAAGATCAAGGTTAGACTTAGGGTTAGGGTTAGGATTAGGTCTAGACTTAGGTTCAGGGCTAATGTAAGGCTTAGTTTTAGGGTTAGAGGTGGAGTAGCATTATGACTAGAGTTTGGTTTAAGGTTAGGGTTTGGGTTAGGTTTAGGTTTAGGGTTAAAGTTAGGGTTAGGGTTGGATGAAGTTTAGGATGGGGTGAGGGTTATTCTTATGGTTAGGGCTAGAGTTTGATTTTGTGTTCAGGTTAGTGTTAAGGTTAGGCTTAGGGTTCGGGTTCGGGTTCGGAATTTCGTTTAGGGTTAGTGTTAGGTTTAGATTCAGGGTTAGAGTGACATTTCGGTTCAGGGTGAGGGTTAAGATAAGGGTTAGGATTACGGTGAGGGTTATACTTAGTGTTAGGGGTTAGGTTTACGGTTAGGATAGGGTTAATTTTAGGGTTCATGTTAGGGGTAGTGTTAGATTAGGGTTACTGTTCGTGTTTGGGTTAGGCTTAGGGATAAGTTTAGGGATAGCTTTAGGTTTAGGGTTGGGGATAGGTTTAGGGGTTAGGGTGAGAGTTAGCATTAGGTTTACAGTTAAGGTGAGGGTTTAGGGTAAGTGCTATGGTTAGGGTTAGTGTTAGAGTTAGGGTTAGGGTGAATTTTCAGTTAATAGTGAGGGTTAGGGTAAGGGTTAGGGTTAAGGTTTAGGTTAGATTTAGGATTAAGATTAGTGTTAGGGTTAGGTTTTTGGTCCGGGTTAGGGTAGGGGTAAGGTTAGGGTTAAGGCTAGGTTTACGGTCAGGGGTAGGGCTAGGTTAGGCTTAGGGTTAGGTTTAGAGTTAGAGTTAGTGCTAGGGGTTAGGGTTAGGTTTAGGGTTAGGTTTAGAGTTATTGTTAGGGTTCGGGTAGAGTTAAGGTTAGGGTTAAGTTTAAAGTTCGGTAAGGGTTACGTTTAGGTCAGGGTTAGGGTTATTATTAGAGATAGGGTTAGGTTTAGAGAAAGGGTTAGGGTTCGTGTGAGGGTTAGTGTTAGGTTTACAGTTAAGCTGATGTTTTACAGTGTTACGGTTAGGGTCAGGGTTAGAGTTAGGTTTAGGGTCAGGTTTAGGTGTAGGGCTTGAGTGAGGCGATAGTTTAGGGTTAGATTTAGGGTGAAGGTTAAGATTAGTGTTAGTGTAAATATTAGAGTTAGGCGTTTGTGTTAAGGTTATGATCAGGTTAAGTTTAGGTTTCGAGTTAGAGTTAGGGTTAGGTTTTGGTGTTTGTGTTAATGTTAGGGTCAGGATTAGGGTAGCTTTAGGGTTAGGGTTTGGTTTAGGGTTAGGGTTAGGGTGAAGTTGAAGTTAAGGGTCAGGGTTGAGCTTAGACTTAGCATTAGGGTTTAGGGTTAGGGTTAAGGTTAGGATAGGTTTTAGGGTTAAGATTAGTTTTAGGGTTAGGTTAAGTGTTAGGGTTAAGTCATGGTTAGGTTTAGGGCTAGTTTAAGGTTAGAGGTAAGGTTAGCTTAAGGGTAGTGTTTAGGTTTTGACGTTAGTGTGAGGGTTAGTGCTAGGTTTCCATTTGAGCTGAGTGTGTAGGGTAAGTTCTAGGGTTAGAATTAGGGTTAGAGATAGAGTTAGGGTCAGGGTTCGGGTTAAGTTTAGGGTTAGGGTTAGGTTTATGGTTAGGATTAGGGTTAGGGTCAGAGTTGGGGGATATTTAGTATTATGTTTCGTGTTAGGGTTTCGGTTAGGGTGAAGTTTATGTTAAGTGTGAGGGTTAGGGTTCGGGTTAGTTTTAGGGGTGGGTTCAGGTTAGGGTCAGGGATAGGGTTTGGGTTAGGTTTAGGGTTAGGGTTAGGGTTAGAGTTAGGTTTAGGGTTAGCTTTAGTTTTGGTTAGGGTTAGGATTTGAATGGATTTAGGTTAGGTTTAGGGTTCTGGATAGGGTGAAATTTTGGTTAAAGGTGAGGGTTCGGTTTAGGTTTAGGGATAGAGTTTTTGTTAGGGGTTAGGGTTAGGTTTGAGCTTATGGTAGGTTTAAAATCTGGGTTAAGGTTAGGTTAGGGTTATGTTCAGGGTTAGGATTAGGATTCCGTTTAGGGTGAGGGTTAGGATCAGAGTTATTGTAAGGGTTAGTTTTAGGTTGACATGTGCGCCAAGGTTAAGATTATGGTTTGGTTTAGGGGTAGGGATAGGTTTAGTGTTAGGGTGAGCTTTAGTTTAGGGATAGGGTGAAGTTTAAGATAGAGTGAGGTTTAGGGTTAGGGTTATGGCTAAGGTTTGGTTTAGTTTTCAGGTTAATGTTAAGGTTGTGTTTCGTGTTAGGGTTAAGTTTACGGGTTCTGTTTACTTTTAGGGTGAGGGTTAGATTTTAGGTTAGGGTTAAGTTTAGTGTTAGGATTCGCGTTAGGGTGACGGTTTGTGTCAGGCTTTGTGGTTGGGGTGAGGGTTAGGTTTAGGGTTAGGGTTGGGTAGGGTTCGGATTATGGTTATGGTAAGGTGTTAGGGGTTAGAGATTTAATTTAGGGTGAGGGTTTGGGTGAGTGTCTCGGTTAGTCACTGTGGTTCTGGTCATGCTTAGTTTTGGTTTATGGTTAGGGTTAGGTTTATGATCAGGTTTAGGGTTAGTGTTAGAGTTAGGGTTAAGCTTTAGGTAAGGCTTTGGTGTTTGGGGTTAGGGTTTAGGTAAGGCTTTGGTGTTTGGGGTTAGGGTTTGGGTTGGGGTTAGGGTTTGGGTTCGGGTTAGAGTTATCGTTACGGCTTAGGGTTTCTCGTTAGTGTTAGGGTTAGGGTTAGGCAGAGCATTAGGGTTAGGGTTGGAGGATACGGTTAGGGGTTAGGGTGAGGGTTATGGTTAGTTTTATGGTTAAGGTGAGGGTTTAGGGTAAGTGTTATGTTTAAGGTTAGAGTTAGGGTTAGGGTTAGGTGTAGCGTAAGTTTTCGGTTTAGGTTCAGGTTTTGAATTAGAGTTAGTGTTCTATTTAAGATCAAGGTTAGACTTAGGGTTAGGGTTAGGATTAGGTCTAGACTTAGGTTCAGGGCTAATGTAAGGCTTAGTTTTAGGGTTAGAGGTGGAGTAGCATTATGACTAGAGTTTGGTTTAAGGTTAGGGTTTGGGTTAGGTTTAGGTTTAGGGTTAAAGTTAGGGTTAGGGTTGGATGAAGTTTAGGATGGGGTGAGGGTTATTCTTATGGTTAGGGCTAGAGTTTGATTTTGTGTTCAGGTTAGTGTTAAGGTTAGGCTTAGGGTTCGGGTTCGGGTTCGGAATTTCGTTTAGGGTTAGTGTTAGGTTTAGATTCAGGGTTAGAGTGACATTTCGGTTCAGGGTGAGGGTTAAGATAAGGGTTAGGATTACGGTGAGGGTTATACTTAGTGTTAGGGGTTAGGTTTACGGTTAGGATAGGGTTAATTTTAGGGTTCATGTTAGGGGTAGTGTTAGATTAGGGTTACTGTTCGTGTTTGGGTTAGGCTTAGGGATAAGTTTAGGGATAGCTTTAGGTTTAGGGTTGGGGATAGGTTTAGGGGTTAGGGTGAGAGTTAGCATTAGGTTTACAGTTAAGGTGAGGGTTTAGGGTAAGTGCTATGGTTAGGGTTAGTGTTAGAGTTAGGGTTAGGGTGAATTTTCAGTTAATAGTGAGGGTTAGGGTAAGGGTTAGGGTTAAGGTTTAGGTTAGATTTAGGATTAAGATTAGTGTTAGGGTTAGGTTTTTGGTCCGGGTTAGGGTAGGGGTAAGGTTAGGGTTAAGGCTAGGTTTACGGTCAGGGGTAGGGCTAGGTTAGGCTTAGGGTTAGGTTTAGAGTTAGAGTTAGTGCTAGGGGTTAGGGTTAGGTTTAGGGTTAGGTTTAGAGTTATTGTTAGGGTTCGGGTAGAGTTAAGGTTAGGGTTAAGTTTAAAGTTAGGTAAGGGTTACGTTTAGGTCAGGGTTAGGGTTATTATTAGAGATAGGGTTAGGTTTAGAGAAAGGGTTAGGGTTCGTGTGAGGGTTAGTGTTAGGTTTACAGTTAAGCTGATGTTTTACAGTGTTACGGTTAGGGTCAGGGTTAGAGTTAGGTTTAGGGTCAGGTTTAGGTGTAGGGCTTGAGTGAGGCGATAGTTTAGGGTTAGATTTAGGGTGAAGGTTAAGATTAGTGTTAGTGTAAATATTAGAGTTAGGCGTTTGTGTTAAGGTTATGATCAGGTTAAGTTTAGGTTTCGAGTTAGAGTTAGGGTTAGGTTTTGGTGTTTGTGTTAATGTTAGGGTCAGGATTAGGGTAGCTTTAGGGTTAGGGTTTGGTTTAGGGTTAGGGTTAGGGTGAAGTTGAAGTTAAGGGTCAGGGTTGAGCTTAGACTTAGCATTAGGGTTTAGGGTTAGGGTTAAGGTTAGGATAGGTTTTAGGGTTAAGATTAGTTTTAGGGTTAGGTTAAGTGTTAGGGTTAAGTCATGGTTAGGTTTAGGGCTAGTTTAAGGTTAGAGGTAAGGTTAGCTTAAGGGTAGTGTTTAGGTTTTGACGTTAGTGTGAGGGTTAGTGCTAGGTTTCCATTTGAGCTGAGTGTGTAGGGTAAGTTCTAGGGTTAGAATTAGGGTTAGAGATAGAGTTAGGGTCAGGGTTCGGGTTAAGTTTAGGGTTAGGGTTAGGTTTATGGTTAGGATTAGGGTTAGGGTCAGAGTTGGGGGATATTTAGTATTATGTTTCGTGTTAGGGTTTCGGTTAGGGTGAAGTTTATGTTAAGTGTGAGGGTTAGGGTTCGGGTTAGTTTTAGGGGTGGGTTCAGGTTAGGGTCAGGGATAGGGTTTGGGTTAGGTTTAGGGTTAGGGTTAGGGTTAGAGTTAGGTTTAGGGTTAGCTTTAGTTTTGGTTAGGGTTAGGATTTGAATGGTTTTAGGTTAGGTTTAGGGTTCTGGATAGGGTGAAATTTTGGTTAAAGGTGAGGGTTCGGTTTAGGTTTAGGGTTAGAGTTTTTGTTAGGGGTTAGGGTTAGGTTTGAGCTTATGGTAGGTTTAAAGTCTGGGTTAAGGTTAGGTTAGGGTTATGTTCAGGGTTAGGATTAGGATTCCGTTTAGGGTGAGGGTTAGGATCAGAGTTATTGTAAGGGTTAGTTTTAGGTTGACATGTGCGCCAAGGTTAAGGTTATGGTTTGGTTTAGGGGTAGGGATAGGTTTAGTGTTAGGGTGAGCTTTAGTTTAGGGATAGGGTGAAGTTTAAGATAGAGTGAGGTTTAGGGTTAGGGTTATGGCTAAGGTTTGGTTTAGTTTTCAGGTTAATGTTAAGGTTGTGTTTCGTGTTAGGGTTAAGTTTACGGGTTCTGTTTACTTTTAGGGTGAGGGTTAGATTTTAGGTTAGGGTTAAGTTTAGTGTTAGGATTCGCGTTAGGGTGACGGTTTGTGTCAGGCTTTGTGGTTGGGGTGAGGGTTAGGTTTAGGGTTAGGGTTGGGTAGGGTTCGGATTATGGTTATGGTAAGGTGTTAGGGGTTAGAGATTTAGTTTAGGGTGAGGGTTTGGGTGAGTGTCTCGGTTAGTCACTGTGGTTCTGGTCATGCTTAGTTTTGGTTTATGGTTAGGGTTAGGTTTATGATCAGGTTTAGGGTTAGTGTTAGAGTTAGGGTTAAGCTTTAGGTAAGGCTTTGGTGTTTGGGGTTAGGGTTTAGGTAAGGCTTTGGTGTTTGGGGTTAGGGTTTGGGTTGGGGTTAGGGTTTGGGTTCGGGTTAGAGTTATCGTTACGGCTTAGGGTTTCTCGTTAGTGTTAGGGTTAGGGTTAGGCAGAGCATTAGGGTTAGGGTTGGAGGATACGGTTAGGGGTTAGGGTGACGGTTATGGTTAGTTTTATGGTTAAGGTGAGGGTTTAGGGTAAGTGTTATGTTTAAGGTTAGAGTTAGGGTTAGGGTTAGGTGTAGCGTAAGTTTTCGGTTTAGGTTCAGGTTTTGAATTAGAGTTAGTGTTCTATTTAAGATCAAGGTTAGACTTAGGGTTAGGGTTAGGATTAGGTCTAGACTTAGGTTCAGGGCTAATGTAAGGCTTAGTTTTAGGGTTAGAGGTGGAGTAGCATTATGACTAGAGTTTGGTTTAAGGTTAGGGTTTGGGTTAGGTTTAGGTTTAGGGTTAAAGTTAGGGTTAGGGTTGGATGAAGTTTAGGATGGGGTGAGGGTTATTCTTATGGTTAGGGCTAGAGTTTGATTTTGTGTTCAGGTTAGTGTTAAGGTTAGGCTTAGGGTTCGGGTTCGGGTTCGGAATTTCGTTTAGGGTTAGTGTTAGGTTTAGATTCAGGGTTAGAGTGACATTTCGGTTCAGGGTGAGGGTTAAGATAAGGGTTAGGATTACGGTGAGGGTTATACTTAGTGTTAGGGGTTAGGTTTACGGTTAGGATAGGGTTAATTTTAGGGTTCATGTTAGGGGTAGTGTTAGATTAGGGTTACTGTTCGTGTTTGGGTTAGGCTTAGGGATAAGTTTAGGGATAGCTTTAGGTTTAGGGTTGGGGATAGGTTTAGGGGTTAGGGTGAGAGTTAGCATTAAGTTTACAGTTAAGGTGAGGGTTTAGGGTAAGTGCTATGGTTAGGGTTAGTGTTAGAGTTAGGGTTAGGGTGAATTTTCAGTTAATAGTGAGGGTTAGGGTAAGGGTTAGGGTTAAGGTTTAGGTTAGATTTAGGATTAAGATTAGTGTTAGGGTTAGGTTTTTGGTCCGGGTTAGGGTAGGGGTAAGGTTAGGGTTAAGGCTAGGTTTACGGTCAGGGGTAGGGCTAGGTTAGGCTTAGGGTTAGGTTTAGAGTTAGAGTTAGTGCTAGGGGTTAGGGTTAGGTTTAGGGTTAGGTTTAGAGTTATTGTTAGGGTTCGGGTAGAGTTAAGGTTAGGGTTAAGTTTAAAGTTAGGTAAGGGTTACGTTTAGGTCAGGGTTAGGGTTATTATTAGAGATAGGGTTAGGTTTAGAGAAAGGGTTAGGGTTCGTGTGAGGGTTAGTGTTAGGTTTACAGTTAAGCTGATGTTTTACAGTGTTACGGTTAGGGTCAGGGTTAGAGTTAGGTTTAGGGTTAGGTTTAGGTGTAGGGCTTGAGTGAGGCGATAGTTTAGGGTTAGATTTAGGGTGAAGGTTAAGATTAGTGTTAGTGTAAATATTAGAGTTAGGCGTTTGTGTTAAGGTTATGATCAGGTTAAGTTTAGGTTTCGAGTTAGAGTTAGGGTTAGGTTTTGGTGTTTGTGTTAATGTTAGGGTCAGGATTAGGGTAGCTTTAGGGTTAGGGTTTGGTTTAGGGTTAGGGTTAGGGTGAAGTTGAAGTTAAGGGTCAGGGTTGAGCTTAGACTTAGCATTAGGGTTTAGGGTTAGGGTTAAGGTTAGGATAGGTTTTAGGGTTAAGATTAGTTTTAGGGTTAGGTTAAGTGTTAGGGTTAAGTCATGGTTAGGTTTAGGGCTAGTTTAAGGTTAGAGGTAAGGTTAGCTTAAGGGTAGTGTTTAGGTTTTGACGTTAGTGTGAGGGTTAGTGCTAGGTTTCCATTTGAGCTGAGTGTGTAGGGTAAGTTCTAGGGTTAGAATTAGGGTTAGAGATAGAGTTAGGGTCAGGGTTCGGGTTAAGTTTAGGGTTAGGGTTAGGTTTATGGTTAGGATTAGGGTTAGGGTCAGAGTTGGGGGATATTTAGTATTATGTTTCGTGTTAGGGTTTCGGTTAGGGTGAAGTTTATGTTAAGTGTGAGGGTTAGGGTTCGGGTTAGTTTTAGGGGTGGGTTCAGGTTAGGGTCAGGGATAGGGTTTGGGTTAGGTTTAGGGTTAGGGTTAGGGTTAGAGTTAGGTTTAGGGTTAGCTTTAGTTTTGGTTAGGGTTAGGATTTGAATGGTTTTAGGTTAGGTTTAGGGTTCTGGATAGGGTGAAATTTTGGTTAAAGGTGAGGGTTCGGTTTAGGTTTAGGGTTAGAGTTTTTGTTAGGGGTTAGGGTTAGGTTTGAGCTTATGGTAGGTTTAAAGTCTGGGTTAAGGTTAGGTTAGGGTTATGTTCAGGGTTAGGATTAGGATTCCGTTTAGGGTGAGGGTTAGGATCAGAGTTATTGTAAGGGTTAGTTTTAGGTTGACATGTGCGCCAAGGTTAAGGTTATGGTTTGGTTTAGGGGTAGGGATAGGTTTAGTGTTAGGGTGAGCTTTAGTTTAGGGATAGGGTGAAGTTTAAGATAGAGTGAGGTTTAGGGTTAGGGTTATGGCTAAGGTTTGGTTTAGTTTTCAGGTTAATGTTAAGGTTGTGTTTCGTGTTAGGGTTAAGTTTACGGGTTCTGTTTACTTTTAGGGTGAGGGTTAGATTTTAGGTTAGGGTTAAGTTTAGTGTTAGGATTCGCGTTAGGGTGACGGTTTGTGTCAGGCTTTGTGGTTGGGGTGAGGGTTAGGTTTAGGGTTAGGGTTGGGTAGGGTTCGGATTATGGTTATGGTAAGGTGTTAGGGGTTAGAGATTTAGTTTAGGGTGAGGGTTTGGGTGAGTGTCTCGGTTAGTCACTGTGGTTCTGGTCATGCTTAGTTTTGGTTTATGGTTAGGGTTAGGTTTATGATCAGGTTTAGGGTTAGTGTTAGAGTTAGGGTTAAGCTTTAGGTAAGGCTTTGGTGTTTGGGGTTAGGGTTTAGGTAAGGCTTTGGTGTTTGGGGTTAGGGTTTGGGTTGGGGTTAGGGTTTGGGTTCGGGTTAGAGTTATCGTTACGGCTTAGGGTTTCTCGTTAGTGTTAGGGTTAGGGTTAGGCAGAGCATTAGGGTTAGGGTTGGAGGATACGGTTAGGGGTTAGGGTGACGGTTATGGTTAGTTTTATGGTTAAGGTGAGGGTTTAGGGTAAGTGTTATGTTTAAGGTTAGAGTTAGGGTTAGGGTTAGGTGTAGCGTAAGTTTTCGGTTTAGGTTCAGGTTTTGAATTAGAGTTAGTGTTCTATTTAAGATCAAGGTTAGACTTAGGGTTAGGGTTAGGATTAGGTCTAGACTTAGGTTCAGGGCTAATGTAAGGCTTAGTTTTAGGGTTAGAGGTGGAGTAGCATTATGACTAGAGTTTGGTTTAAGGTTAGGGTTTGGGTTAGGTTTAGGTTTAGGGTTAAAGTTAGGGTTAGGGTTGGATGAAGTTTAGGATGGGGTGAGGGTTATTCTTATGGTTAGGGCTAGAGTTTGATTTTGTGTTCAGGTTAGTGTTAAGGTTAGGCTTAGGGTTCGGGTTCGGGTTCGGAATTTCGTTTAGGGTTAGTGTTAGGTTTAGATTCAGGGTTAGAGTGACATTTCGGTTCAGGGTGAGGGTTAAGATAAGGGTTAGGATTACGGTGAGGGTTATACTTAGTGTTAGGGGTTAGGTTTACGGTTAGGATAGGGTTAATTTTAGGGTTCATGTTAGGGGTAGTGTTAGATTAGGGTTACTGTTCGTGTTTGGGTTAGGCTTAGGGATAAGTTTAGGGATAGCTTTAGGTTTAGGGTTGGGGATAGGTTTAGGGGTTAGGGTGAGAGTTAGCATTAGGTTTACAGTTAAGGTGAGGGTTTAGGGTAAGTGCTATGGTTAGGGTTAGTGTTAGAGTTAGGGTTAGGGTGAATTTTCAGTTAATAGTGAGGGTTAGGGTAAGGGTTAGGGTTAAGGTTTAGGTTAGATTTAGGATTAAGATTAGTGTTAGGGTTAGGTTTAGGGTCCGGGTTAGGGTAGGGGTAAGGTTAGGGTTAAGGCTAGGTTTACGGTCAGGGGTAGGGCTAGGTTAGGGTTAGGGTTAGCTTTAGAGTTAGAGTTAGTGCTAGGGGTTAGGGTTAGGTTTAGGGTTAGGTTTAGAGTTATTGTTAGGGTTCGGGTAGAGTTAAGGTTAGGGTTAAGTTTAAAGTTAGGTAAGGGTTACGTTTAGGTCAGGGTTAGGGTTATTATTAGAGATAGGGTTAGGTTTAGAGAAAGGGTTAGGGTTCGTGTGAGGGTTAGTGTTAGGTTTACAGTTAAGCTGATGTTTTACAGTGTTACGGTTAGGGTCAGGGTTAGAGTTAGGTTTAGGGTTAGGTTTAGGTGTAGGGCTTGAGTGAGGCGATAGTTTAGGGTTAGATTTAGGGTGAAGGTTAAGATTAGTGTTAGTGTAAATATTAGAGTTAGGCGTTTGTGTTAAGGTTATGATCAGGTTAAGTTTAGGTTTCGAGTTAGAGTTAGGGTTAGGTTTTGGTGTTTGTGTTAATGTTAGGGTCAGGATTAGGGTAGCTTTAGGGTTAGGGTTTGGTTTAGGGTTAGGGTTAGGGTGAAGTTGAAGTTAAGGGTCAGGGTTGAGCTTAGACTTAGCATTAGGGTTTAGGGTTAGGGTTAAGGTTAGGATAGGTTTTAGGGTTAAGATTAGTTTTAGGGTTAGGTTAAGTGTTAGGGTTAAGTCATGGTTAGGTTTAGGGCTAGTTTAAGGTTAGAGGTAAGGTTAGCTTAAGGGTAGTGTTTAGGTTTCGACGTTAGTGTGAGGGTTAGTGCTAGGTTTCCATTTGAGCTGAGTGTGTAGGGTAAGTTCTAGGGTTAGAATTAGGGTTAGAGATAGAGTTAGGGTCAGGGTTCGGGTTAAGTTTAGGGTTAGGGTTAGGTTTATGGTTAGGATTAGGGTTAGGGTCAGAGTTGGGGGATATTTAGTATTATGTTTCGTGTTAGGGTTTCGGTTAGGGTGAAGTTTATGTTAAGTGTGAGGGTTAGGGTTCGGGTTAGTTTTAGGGGTGGGTTCAGGTTAGGGTCAGGGATAGGGTTTGGGTTAGGTTTAGGGTTAGGGTTAGGGTTAGGGTTAGGTTTAGGGTTAGCTTTAGTTTTGGTTAGGGTTAGGATTTGAATGGATTTAGGTTAGGTTTAGGGTTCTGGATAGGGTGAAATTTTGGTTAAAGGTGAGGGTTCGGTTTAGGTTTAGGGTTAGAGTTATTGTTAGGGGTTAGGGTTAGGTTTGAGCTTATGGTAGGTTTAAAGTCTGGGTTAAGGTTAGGTTAGGGTTATGGTCAGGGTTAGGATTAGGATTCCGTTTAGGGTGAGGGTTAGGATCAGAGTTATTGTAAGGGTTAGTTTTAGGTTGACATGTGCGCCAAGGTTAAGGTTATGGTTTGGTTTAGGGGTAGGGATAGGTTTAGTGTTAGGGTGAGCTTTAGTTTAGGGATAGGGTGAAGTTTAAGATAGAGTGAGGTTTAGGGTTAGGGTTATGGCTAAGGTTTGGTTTAGTTTTCAGGTTAATGTTAAGGTTGTGTTTCGTGTTAGGGTTAAGTTTACGGGTTCTGTTTACTTTTAGGGTGAGGGTTAGATTTTAGGTTAGGGTTAAGTTTAGTGTTAGGATTCGCGTTAGGGTGACGGTTTGTGTCAGGCTTTGTGGTTGGGGTGAGGGTTAGGTTTAGGGTTAGGGTTGGGTAGGGTTCGGATTATGGTTATGGTAAGGTGTTAGGGGTTAGAGATTTAGTTTAGGGTGAGGGTTTGGGTGAGTGTCTCGGTTAGTCACTGTGGTTCTGGTCATGCTTAGTTTTGGTTTATGGTTAGGGTTAGGTTTATGATCAGGTTTAGGGTTAGTGTTAGAGTTAGGGTTAAGCTTTAGGTAAGGCTTTGGTGTTTGGGGTTAGGGTTTAGGTAAGGCTTTGGTGTTTGGGGTTAGGGTTTGGGTTGGGGTTAGGGTTTGGGTTCGGGTTAGAGTTATCGTTACGGCTTAGGGTTTCTCGTTAGTGTTAGGGTTAGGGTTAGGCAGAGCATTAGGGTTAGGGTTGGAGGATACGGTTAGGGGTTAGGGTGAGGGTTATGGTTAGTTTTATGGTTAAGGTGAGGGTTTAGGGTAAGTGTTATGTTTAAGGTTAGAGTTAGGGTTAGGGTTAGGTGTAGCGTAAGTTTTCGGTTTAGGTTCAGGTTTTGAATTAGAGTTAGTGTTCTATTTAAGATCAAGGTTAGACTTAGGGTTAGGGTTAGGATTAGGTCTAGACTTAGGTTCAGGGCTAATGTAAGGCTTAGTTTTAGGGTTAGAGGTGGAGTAGCATTATGACTAGAGTTTGGTTTAAGGTTAGGGTTTGGGTTAGGTTTAGGTTTAGGGTTAAAGTTAGGGTTAGGGTTGGATGAAGTTTAGGATGGGGTGAGGGTTATTCTTATGGTTAGGGCTAGAGTTTGATTTTGTGTTCAGGTTAGTGTTAAGGTTAGGCTTAGGGTTCGGGTTCGGGTTCGGAATTTCGTTTAGGGTTAGTGTTAGGTTTAGATTCAGGGTTAGAGTGACATTTCGGTTCAGGGTGAGGGTTAAGATAAGGGTTAGGATTACGGTGAGGGTTATACTTAGTGTTAGGGGTTAGGTTTACGGTTAGGATAGGGTTAATTTTAGGGTTCATGTTAGGGGTAGTGTTAGATTAGGGTTACTGTTCGTGTTTGGGTTAGGCTTAGGGATAAGTTTAGGGATAGCTTTAGGTTTAGGGTTGGGGATAGGTTTAGGGGTTAGGGTGAGAGTTAGCATTAGGTTTACAGTTAAGGTGAGGGTTTAGGGTAAGTGCTATGGTTAGGGTTAGTGTTAGAGTTAGGGTTAGGGTGAATTTTCAGTTAATAGTGAGGGTTAGGGTAAGGGTTAGGGTTAAGGTTTAGGTTAGATTTAGGATTAAGATTAGTGTTAGGGTTAGGTTTTGGGTCCGGGTTAGGGTAGGGGTAAGGTTAGGGTTAAGGCTAGGTTTACGGTCAGGGGTAGGGCTAGGTTAGGCTTAGGGTTAGGTTTAGAGTTAGAGTTAGTGCTAGGGGTTAGGGTTAGGTTTAGGGTTAGGTTTAGAGTTATTGTTAGGGTTCGGGTAGAGTTAAGGTTAGGGTTAAGTTTAAAGTTAGGTAAGGGTTACGTTTAGGTCAGGGTTAGGGTTATTATTAGAGATAGGGTTAGGTTTAGAGAAAGGGTTAGGGTTCGTGTGAGGGTTAGTGTTAGGTTTACAGTTAAGCTGATGTTTTACAGTGTTACGGTTAGGGTCAGGGTTAGAGTTAGGTTTAGGGTTAGGTTTAGGTGTAGGGCTTGAGTGAGGCGATAGTTTAGGGTTAGATTTAGGGTGAAGGTTAAGATTAGTGTTAGTGTAAATATTAGAGTTAGGCGTTTGTGTTAAGGTTATGATCAGGTTAAGTTTAGGTTTCGAGTTAGAGTTAGGGTTAGGTTTTGGTGTTTGTGTTAATGTTAGGGTCAGGATTAGGGTAGCTTTAGGGTTAGGGTTTGGTTTAGGGTTAGGGTTAGGGTGAAGTTGAAGTTAAGGGTCAGGGTTGAGCTTAGACTTAGCATTAGGGTTTAGGGTTAGGGTTAAGGTTAGGATAGGTTTTAGGGTTAAGATTAGTTTTAGGGTTAGGTTAAGTGTTAGGGTTAAGTCATGGTTAGGTTTAGGGCTAGTTTAAGGTTAGAGGTAAGGTTAGCTTAAGGGTAGTGTTTAGGTTTCGACGTTAGTGTGAGGGTTAGTGCTAGGTTTCCATTTGAGCTGAGTGTGTAGGGTAAGTTCTAGGGTTAGAATTAGGGTTAGAGATAGAGTTAGGGTCAGGGTTCGGGTTAAGTTTAGGGTTAGGGTTAGGTTTATGGTTAGGATTAGGGTTAGGGTCAGAGTTGGGGGATATTTAGTATTATGTTTCGTGTTAGGGTTTCGGTTAGGGTGAAGTTTATGTTAAGTGTGAGGGTTAGGGTTCGGGTTAGTTTTAGGGGTGGGTTCAGGTTAGGGTCAGGGATAGGGTTTGGGTTAGGTTTAGGGTTAGGGTTAGGGTTAGGTTTAGGGTTAGCTTTAGTTTTGGTTAGGGTTAGGATTTGAATGGATTTAGGTTAGGTTTAGGGTTCTGGATAGGGTGAAATTTTGGTTAAAGGTGAGGGTTCGGTTTAGGTTTAGGGTTAGAGTTATTGTTAGGGGTTAGGGTTAGGTTTGAGCTTATGGTAGGTTTAAAGTCTGGATTAAGGTTAGGTTAGGGTTATGGTCAGGGTTAGGATTAGGATTCCGTTTAGGGTGAGGGTTAGGATCAGAGTTATTGTAAGGGTTAGTTTTAGGTTGACATGTGCGCCAAGGTTAAGGTTATGGTTTGGTTTAGGGGTAGGGATAGGTTTAGTGTTAGGGTGAGCTTTAGTTTAGGGATAGGGTGAAGTTTAAGATAGAGTGAGGTTTAGGGTTAGGGTTATGGCTAAGGTTTGGTTTAGTTTTCAGGTTAATGTTAAGGTTGTGTTTCGTGTTAGGGTTAAGTTTACGGGTTCTGTTTACTTTTAGGGTGAGGGTTAGATTTTAGGTTAGGGTTAAGTTTAGTGTTAGGATTCGCGTTAGGGTGACGGTTTGTGTCAGGCTTTGTGGTTGGGGTGAGGGTTAGGTTTAGGGTTAGGGTTGGGTAGGGTTCGGATTATGGTTATGGTAAGGTGTTAGGGGTTAGAGATTTAGTTTAGGGTGAGGGTTTGGGTGAGTGTCTCGGTTAGTCACTGTGGTTCTGGTCATGCTTAGTTTTGGTTTATGGTTAGGGTTAGGTTTATGATCAGGTTTAGGGTTAGTGTTAGAGTTAGGGTTAAGCTTTAGGTAAGGCTTTGGTGTTTGGGGTTAGGGTTTAGGTAAGGCTTTGGTGTTTGGGGTTAGGGTTTGGGTTGGGGTTAGGGTTTGGGTTCGGGTTAGAGTTATCGTTACGGCTTAGGGTTTCTCGTTAGTGTTAGGGTTAGGGTTAGGCAGAGCATTAGGGTTAGGGTTGGAGGATACGGTTAGGGGTTAGGGTGAGGGTTATGGTTAGTTTTATGGTTAAGGTGAGGGTTTAGGGTAAGTGTTATGTTTAAGGTTAGAGTTAGGGTTAGGGTTAGGTGTAGCGTAAGTTTTCGGTTTAGGTTCAGGTTTTGAATTAGAGTTAGTGTTCTACTTAAGATCAAGGTTAGACTTAGGGTTAGGGTTAGGATTAGGTCTAGACTTAGGTTCAGGGCTAATGTAAGGCTTAGTTTTAGGGTTAGAGGTGGAGTAGCATTATGACTAGAGTTTGGTTTAAGGTTAGGGTTTGGGTTAGGTTTAGGTTTAGGGTTAAAGTTAGGGTTAGGGTTGGATGAAGTTTAGGATGGGGTGAGGGTTATTCTTATGGTTAGGGCTAGAGTTTGATTTTGTGTTCAGGTTAGTGTTAAGGTTAGGCTTAGGGTTCGGGTTCGGGTTCGGAATTTCGTTTAGGGTTAGTGTTAGGTTTAGATTCAGGGTTAGAGTGACATTTCGGTTCAGGGTGAGAGTTAAGATAAGGGTTAGGATTACGGTGAGGGTTATACTTAGTGTTAGGGGTTAGGTTTACGGTTAGGATAGGGTTAATTTTAGGGTTCATGTTAGGGGTAGTGTTAGATTAGGGTTACTGTTCGTGTTTGGGTTAGGCTTAGGGATAAGTTTAGGGATAGCTTTAGGTTTAGGGTTGGGGATAGGTTTAGGGGTTAGGGTGAGAGTTAGCATTAGGTTTACAGTTAAGGTGAGGGTTTAGGGTAAGTGCTATGGTTAGGGTTAGTGTTAGAGTTAGGGTTAGGGTGAATTTTCAGTTAATAGTGAGGGTTAGGGTAAGGGTTAGGGTTAAGGTTTAGGTTAGATTTAGGATTAAGATTAGTGTTAGGGTTAGGTTTAGGGTCCGGGTTAGGGTAGGGGTAAGGTTAGGGTTAAGGCTAGGTTTACGGTCAGGGGTAGGGCTAGGTTAGGCTTAGGGTTAGGTTTAGAGTTAGAGTTAGTGCTAGGGGTTAGGGTTAGGTTTAGGGTTAGGTTTAGAGTTATTGTTAGGGTTCGGGTAGAGTTAAGGTTAGGGTTAAGTTTAAAGTTAGGTAAGGGTTACGTTTAGGTCAGGGTTAGGGTTATTATTAGAGATAGGGTTAGGTTTAGAGAAAGGGTTAGGGTTCGTGTGAGGGTTAGTGTTAGGTTTACAGTTAAGCTGATGTTTTACAGTGTTACGGTTAGGGTCAGGGTTAGAGTTAGGTTTAGGGTTAGGTTTAGGTGTAGGGCTTGAGTGAGGCGATAGTTTAGGGTTAGATTTAGGGTGAAGGTTAAGATTAGTGTTAGTGTAAATATTAGAGTTAGGCGTTTGTGTTAAGGTTATGATCAGGTTAAGTTTAGGTTTCGAGTTAGAGTTAGGGTTAGGTTTTGGTGTTTGTGTTAATGTTAGGGTCAGGATTAGGGTAGCTTTAGGGTTAGGGTTTGGTTTAGGGTTAGGGTTAGGGTGAAGTTGAAGTTAAGGGTCAGGGTTGAGCTTAGACTTAGCATTAGGGTTTAGGGTTAGGGTTAAGGTTAGGATAGGTTTTAGGGTTAAGATTAGTTTTAGGGTTAGGTTAAGTGTTAGGGTTAAGTCATGGTTAGGTTTAGGGCTAGTTTAAGGTTAGAGGTAAGGTTAGCTTAAGGGTAGTGTTTAGGTTTCGACGTTAGTGTGAGGGTTAGTGCTAGGTTTCCATTTGAGCTGAGTGTGTAGGGTAAGTTCTAGGGTTAGAATTAGGGTTAGAGATAGAGTTAGGGTCAGGGTTCGGGTTAAGTTTAGGGTTAGGGTTAGGTTTATGGTTAGGATTAGGGTTAGGGTCAGAGTTGGGGGATATTTAGTATTATGTTTCGTGTTAGGGTTTCGGTTAGGGTGAAGTTTATGTTAAGTGTGAGGGTTAGGGTTCGGGTTAGTTTTAGGGGTGGGTTCAGGTTAGGGTCAGGGATAGGGTTTGGGTTAGGTTTAGGGTTAGGGTTAGGGTTAGGGTTAGGTTTAGGGTTAGCTTTAGTTTTGGTTAGGGTTAGGATTTGAATGGATTTAGGTTAGGTTTAGGGTTCTGGATAGGGTGAAATTTTGGTTAAAGGTGAGGGTTCGGTTTAGGTTTAGGGTTAGAGTTATTGTTAGGGGTTAGGGTTAGGTTTGAGCTTATGGTAGGTTTAAAGTCTGGATTAAGGTTAGGTTAGGGTTATGGTCAGGGTTAGGATTAGGATTCCGTTTAGGGTGAGGGTTAGGATCAGAGTTATTGTAAGGGTTAGTTTTAGGTTGACATGTGCGCCAAGGTTAAGGTTATGGTTTGGTTTAGGGGTAGGGATAGGTTTAGTGTTAGGGTGAGCTTTAGTTTAGGGATAGGGTGAAGTTTAAGATAGAGTGAGGTTTAGGGTTAGGGTTATGGCTAAGGTTTGGTTTAGTTTTCAGGTTAATGTTAAGGTTGTGTTTCGTGTTAGGGTTAAGTTTACGGGTTCTGTTTACTTTTAGGGTGAGGGTTAGATTTTAGGTTAGGGTTAAGTTTAGTGTTAGGATTCGCGTTAGGGTGACGGTTTGTGTCAGGCTTTGTGGTTGGGGTGAGGGTTAGGTTTAGGGTTAGGGTTGGGTAGGGTTCGGATTATGGTTATGGTAAGGTGTTAGGGGTTAGAGATTTAGTTTAGGGTGAGGGTTTGGGTGAGTGTCTCGGTTAGTCACTGTGGTTCTGGTCATGCTTAGTTTTGGTTTATGGTTAGGGTTAGGTTTATGATCAGGTTTAGGGTTAGTGTTAGAGTTAGGGTTAAGCTTTAGGTAAGGCTTTGGTGTTTGGGGTTAGGGTTTAGGTAAGGCTTTGGTGTTTGGGGTTAGGGTTTGGGTTGGGGTTAGGGTTTGGGTTCGGGTTAGAGTTATCGTTACGGCTTAGGGTTTCTCGTTAGTGTTAGGGTTAGGGTTAGGCAGAGCATTAGGGTTAGGGTTGGAGGATACGGTTAGGGGTTAGGGTGAGGGTTATGGTTAGTTTTATGGTTAAGGTGAGGGTTTAGGGTAAGTGTTATGTTTAAGGTTAGAGTTAGGGTTAGGGTTAGGTGTAGCGTAAGTTTTCGGTTTAGGTTCAGGTTTTGAATTAGAGTTAGTGTTCTACTTAAGATCAAGGTTAGACTTAGGGTTAGGGTTAGGATTAGGTCTAGACTTAGGTTCAGGGCTAATGTAAGGCTTAGTTTTAGGGTTAGAGGTGGAGTAGCATTATGACTAGAGTTTGGTTTAAGGTTAGGGTTTGGGTTAGGTTTAGGTTTAGGGTTAAAGTTAGGGTTAGGGTTGGATGAAGTTTAGGATGGGGTGAGGGTTATTCTTATGGTTAGGGCTAGAGTTTGATTTTGTGTTCAGGTTAGTGTTAAGGTTAGGCTTAGGGTTCGGGTTCGGGTTCGGAATTTCGTTTAGGGTTAGTGTTAGGTTTAGATTCAGGGTTAGAGTGACATTTCGGTTCAGGGTGAGAGTTAAGATAAGGGTTAGGATTACGGTGAGGGTTATACTTAGTGTTAGGGGTTAGGTTTACGGTTAGGATAGGGTTAATTTTAGGGTTCATGTTAGGGGTAGTGTTAGATTAGGGTTACTGTTCGTGTTTGGGTTAGGCTTAGGGATAAGTTTAGGGATAGCTTTAGGTTTAGGGTTGGGGATAGGTTTAGGGGTTAGGGTGAGAGTTAGCATTAGGTTTACAGTTAAGGTGAGGGTTTAGGGTAAGTGCTATGGTTAGGGTTAGTGTTAGAGTTAGGGTTAGGGTGAATTTTCAGTTAATAGTGAGGGTTAGGGTAAGGGTTAGGGTTAAGGTTTAGGTTAGATTTAGGATTAAGATTAGTGTTAGGGTTAGGTTTAGGGTCCGGGTTAGGGTAGGGGTAAGGTTAGGGTTAAGGCTAGGTTTACGGTCAGGGGTAGGGCTAGGTTAGGCTTAGGGTTAGGTTTAGAGTTAGAGTTAGTGCTAGGGGTTAGGGTTAGGTTTAGGGTTAGGTTTAGAGTTATTGTTAGGGTTCGGGTAGAGTTAAGGTTAGGGTTAAGTTTAAAGTTAGGTAAGGGTTACGTTTAGGTCAGGGTTAGGGTTATTATTAGAGATAGGGTTAGGTTTAGAGAAAGGGTTAGGGTTCGTGTGAGGGTTAGTGTTAGGTTTACAGTTAAGCTGATGTTTTACAGTGTTACGGTTAGGGTCAGGGTTAGAGTTAGGTTTAGGGTTAGGTTTAGGTGTAGGGCTTGAGTGAGGCGATAGTTTAGGGTTAGATTTAGGGTGAAGGTTAAGATTAGTGTTAGTGTAAATATTAGAGTTAGGCGTTTGTGTTAAGGTTATGATCAGGTTAAGTTTAGGTTTCGAGTTAGAGTTAGGGTTAGGTTTTGGTGTTTGTGTTAATGTTAGGGTCAGGATTAGGGTAGCTTTAGGGTTAGGGTTTGGTTTAGGGTTAGGGTTAGGGTGAAGTTGAAGTTAAGGGTCAGGGTTGAGCTTAGACTTAGCATTAGGGTTTAGGGTTAGGGTTAAGGTTAGGATAGGTTTTAGGGTTAAGATTAGTTTTAGGGTTAGGTTAAGTGTTAGGGTTAAGTCATGGTTAGGTTTAGGGCTAGTTTAAGGTTAGAGGTAAGGTTAGCTTAAGGGTAGTGTTTAGGTTTCGACGTTAGTGTGAGGGTTAGTGCTAGGTTTCCATTTGAGCTGAGTGTGTAGGGTAAGTTCTAGGGTTAGAATTAGGGTTAGAGATAGAGTTAGGGTCAGGGTTCGGGTTAAGTTTAGGGTTAGGGTTAGGTTTATGGTTAGGATTAGGGTTAGGGTCAGAGTTGGGGGATATTTAGTATTATGTTTCGTGTTAGGGTTTCGGTTAGGGTGAAGTTTATGTTAAGTGTGAGGGTTAGGGTTCGGGTTAGTTTTAGGGGTGGGTTCAGGTTAGGGTCAGGGATAGGGTTTGGGTTAGGTTTAGGGTTAGGGTTAGGGTTAGGTTTAGGGTTAGCTTTAGTTTTGGTTAGGGTTAGGATTTGAATGGATTTAGGTTAGGTTTAGGGTTCTGGATAGGGTGAAATTTTGGTTAAAGGTGAGGGTTCGGTTTAGGTTTAGGGTTAGAGTTATTGTTAGGGGTTAGGGTTAGGTTTGAGCTTATGGTAGGTTTAAAGTCTGGATTAAGGTTAGGTTAGGGTTATGGTCAGGGTTAGGATTAGGATTCCGTTTAGGGTGAGGGTTAGGATCAGAGTTATTGTAAGGGTTAGTTTTAGGTTGACATGTGCGCCAAGGTTAAGGTTATGGTTTGGTTTAGGGGTAGGGATAGGTTTAGTGTTAGGGTGAGCTTTAGTTTAGGGATAGGGTGAAGTTTAAGATAGAGTGAGGTTTAGGGTTAGGGTTATGGCTAAGGTTTGGTTTAGTTTTCAGGTTAATGTTAAGGTTGTGTTTCGTGTTAGGGTTAAGTTTACGGGTTCTGTTTACTTTTAGGGTGAGGGTTAGATTTTAGGTTAGGGTTAAGTTTAGTGTTAGGATTCGCGTTAGGGTGACGGTTTGTGTCAGGCTTTGTGGTTGGGGTGAGGGTTAGGTTTAGGGTTAGGGTTGGGTAGGGTTCGGATTATGGTTATGGTAAGGTGTTAGGGGTTAGAGATTTAGTTTAGGGTGAGGGTTTGGGTGAGTGTCTCGGTTAGTCACTGTGGTTCTGGTCATGCTTAGTTTTGGTTTATGGTTAGGGTTAGGTTTATGATCAGGTTTAGGGTTAGTGTTAGAGTTAGGGTTAAGCTTTAGGTAAGGCTTTGGTGTTTGGGGTTAGGGTTTAGGTAAGGCTTTGGTGTTTGGGGTTAGGGTTTGGGTTGGGGTTAGGGTTTGGGTTCGGGTTAGAGTTATCGTTACGGCTTAGGGTTTCTCGTTAGTGTTAGGGTTAGGGTTAGGCAGAGCATTAGGGTTAGGGTTGGAGGATACGGTTAGGGGTTAGGGTGACGGTTATGGTTAGTTTTATGGTTAAGGTGAGGGTTTAGGGTAAGTGTTATGTTTAAGGTTAGAGTTAGGGTTAGGGTTAGGTGTAGCGTAAGTTTTCGGTTTAGGTTCAGGTTTTGAATTAGAGTTAGTGTTCTATTTAAGATCAAGGTTAGACTTAGGGTTAGGGTTAGGATTAGGTCTAGACTTAGGTTCAGGGCTAATGTAAGGCTTAGTTTTAGGGTTAGAGGTGGAGTAGCATTATGACTAGAGTTTGGTTTAAGGTTAGGGTTTGGGTTAGGTTTAGGTTTAGGGTTAAAGTTAGGGTTAGGGTTGGATGAAGTTTAGGATGGGGTGAGGGTTATTCTTATGGTTAGGGCTAGAGTTTGATTTTGTGTTCAGGTTAGTGTTAAGGTTAGGCTTAGGGTTCGGGTTCGGGTTCGGAATTTCGTTTAGGGTTAGTGTTAGGTTTAGATTCAGGGTTAGAGTGACATTTCGGTTCAGGGTGAGGGTTAAGATAAGGGTTAGGATTACGGTGAGGGTTATACTTAGTGTTAGGGGTTAGGTTTACGGTTAGGATAGGGTTAATTTTAGGGTTCATGTTAGGGGTAGTGTTAGATTAGGGTTACTGTTCGTGTTTGGGTTAGGCTTAGGGATAAGTTTAGGGATAGCTTTAGGTTTAGGGTTGGGGATAGGTTTAGGGGTTAGGGTGAGAGTTAGCATTAGGTTTACAGTTAAGGTGAGGGTTTAGGGTAAGTGCTATGGTTAGGGTTAGTGTTAGAGTTAGGGTTAGGGTGAATTTTCAGTTAATAGTGAGGGTTAGGGTAAGGGTTAGGGTTAAGGTTTAGGTTAGATTTAGGATTAAGATTAGTGTTAGGGTTAGGTTTAGGGTCCGGGTTAGGGTAGGGGTAAGGTTAGGGTTAAGGCTAGGTTTACGGTCAGGGGTAGGGCTAGGTTAGGCTTAGGGTTAGGTTTAGAGTTAGAGTTAGTGCTAGGGGTTAGGGTTAGGTTTAGGGTTAGGTTTAGAGTTATTGTTAGGGTTCGGGTAGAGTTAAGGTTAGGGTTAAGTTTAAAGTTAGGTAAGGGTTACGTTTAGGTCAGGGTTAGGGTTATTATTAGAGATAGGGTTAGGTTTAGAGAAAGGGTTAGGGTTCGTGTGAGGGTTAGTGTTAGGTTTACAGTTAAGCTGATGTTTTACAGTGTTACGGTTAGGGTCAGGGTTAGAGTTAGGTTTAGGGTTAGGTTTAGGTGTAGGGCTTGAGTGAGGCGATAGTTTAGGGTTAGATTTAGGGTGAAGGTTAAGATTAGTGTTAGTGTAAATATTAGAGTTAGGCGTTTGTGTTAAGGTTATGATCAGGTTAAGTTTAGGTTTCGAGTTAGAGTTAGGGTTAGGTTTTGGTGTTTGTGTTAATGTTAGGGTCAGGATTAGGGTAGCTTTAGGGTTAGGGTTTGGTTTAGGGTTAGGGTTAGGGTGAAGTTGAAGTTAAGGGTCAGGGTTGAGCTTAGACTTAGCATTAGGGTTTAGGGTTAGGGTTAAGGTTAGGATAGGTTTTAGGGTTAAGATTAGTTTTAGGGTTAGGTTAAGTGTTAGGGTTAAGTCATGGTTAGGTTTAGGGCTAGTTTAAGGTTAGAGGTAAGGTTAGCTTAAGGGTAGTGTTTAGGTTTCGACGTTAGTGTGAGGGTTAGTGCTAGGTTTCCATTTGAGCTGAGTGTGTAGGGTAAGTTCTAGGGTTAGAATTAGGGTTAGAGATAGAGTTAGGGTCAGGGTTCGGGTTAAGTTTAGGGTTAGGGTTAGGTTTATGGTTAGGATTAGGGTTAGGGTCAGAGTTGGGGGATATTTAGTATTATGTTTCGTGTTAGGGTTTCGGTTAGGGTGAAGTTTATGTTAAGTGTGAGGGTTAGGGTTCGGGTTAGTTTTAGGGGTGGGTTCAGGTTAGGGTCAGGGATAGGGTTTGGGTTAGGTTTAGGGTTAGGGTTAGGGTTAGGTTTAGGGTTAGCTTTAGTTTTGGTTAGGGTTAGGATTTGAATGGATTTAGGTTAGGTTTAGGGTTCTGGATAGGGTGAAATTTTGGTTAAAGGTGAGGGTTCGGTTTAGGTTTAGGGTTAGAGTTATTGTTAGGGGTTAGGGTTAGGTTTGAGCTTATGGTAGGTTTAAAGTCTGGATTAAGGTTAGGTTAGGGTTATGGTCAGGGTTAGGATTAGGATTCCGTTTAGGGTGAGGGTTAGGATCAGAGTTATTGTAAGGGTTAGTTTTAGGTTGACATGTGCGCCAAGGTTAAGGTTATGGTTTGGTTTAGGGGTAGGGATAGGTTTAGTGTTAGGGTGAGCTTTAGTTTAGGGATAGGGTGAAGTTTAAGATAGAGTGAGGTTTAGGGTTAGGGTTATGGCTAAGGTTTGGTTTAGTTTTCAGGTTAATGTTAAGGTTGTGTTTCGTGTTAGGGTTAAGTTTACGGGTTCTGTTTACTTTTAGGGTGAGGGTTAGATTTTAGGTTAGGGTTAAGTTTAGTGTTAGGATTCGCGTTAGGGTGACGGTTTGTGTCAGGCTTTGTGGTTGGGGTGAGGGTTAGGTTTAGGGTTAGGGTTGGGTAGGGTTCGGATTATGGTTATGGTAAGGTGTTAGGGGTTAGAGATTTAGTTTAGGGTGAGGGTTTGGGTGAGTGTCTCGGTTAGTCACTGTGGTTCTGGTCATGCTTAGTTTTGGTTTATGGTTAGGGTTAGGTTTATGATCAGGTTTAGGGTTAGTGTTAGAGTTAGGGTTAAGCTTTAGGTAAGGCTTTGGTGTTTGGGGTTAGGGTTTAGGTAAGGCTTTGGTGTTTGGGGTTAGGGTTTGGGTTGAGGTTAGGGTTTGGGTTCGGGTTAGAGTTATCGTTACGGCTTAGGGTTTCTCGTTAGTGTTAGGGTTAGGGTTAGGCAGAGCATTAGGGTTAGGGTTGGAGGATACGGTTAGGGGTTAGGGTGAGGGTTATGGTTAGTTTTATGGTTAAGGTGAGGGTTTAGGGTAAGTGTTATGTTTAAGGTTAGATTTAGGGTTAGGGTTAGGTGTAGCGTAAGTTTTCGGTTGAGGTTCAGGTTTTGAATTAGAGTTAGTGTTCTATTTAAGATCAAGGTTAGACTTAGGGTTAGGGTTAGGATTAGGTCTAGACTTAGGTTCAGGGCTAATGTAAGGCTTAGTTTTAGGGTTAGAGGTGGAGTAGCATTATGACTAGAGTTTGGTTTAAGGTTAGGGTTTGGGTTAGGTTTAGGTTTAGGGTTAAAGTTAGGGTTAGGGTTGGATGAAGTTTAGGATGGGGTGAGGGTTATTCTTATGGTTAGGGCTAGAGTTTGATTTTGTGTTCAGGTTAGTGTTAAGGTTAGGCTTAGGGTTCGGGTTCGGGTTCGGAATTTCGTTTAGGGTTAGTGTTAGGTTTAGATTCAGGGTTAGAGTGACATTTCGGTTCAGGGTGAGGGTTAAGATAAGGGTTAGGATTACGGTGAGGGTTATACTTAGTGTTAGGGGTTAGGTTTACGGTTAGGATAGGGTTAATTTTAGGGTTCATGTTAGGGGTAGTGTTAGATTAGGGTTACTGTTCGTGTTTGGGTTAGGCTTAGGGATAAGTTTAGGGATAGCTTTAGGTTTAGGGTTGGGGATAGGTTTAGGGGTTAGGGTGAGAGTTAGCATTAGGTTTACAGTTAAGGTGAGGGTTTAGGGTAAGTGCTATGGTTAGGGTTAGTGTTAGAGTTAGGGTTAGGGTGAATTTTCAGTTAATAGTGAGGGTTAGGGTAAGGGTTAGGGTTAAGGTTTAGGTTAGATTTAGGATTAAGATTAGTGTTAGGGTTAGGTTTAGGGTCCGGGTTAGGGTAGGGGTAAGGTTAGGGTTAAGGCTAGGTTTACGGTCAGGGGTAGGGCTAGGTTAGGCTTAGGGTTAGGTTTAGAGTTAGAGTTAGTGCTAGGGGTTAGGGTTAGGTTTAGGGTTAGGTTTAGAGTTATTGTTAGGGTTCGGGTAGAGTTAAGGTTAGGGTTAAGTTTAAAGTTAGGTAAGGGTTACGTTTAGGTCAGGGTTAGGGTTATTATTAGAGATAGGGTTAGGTTTAGAGAAAGGGTTAGGGTTCGTGTGAGGGTTAGTGTTAGGTTTACAGTTAAGCTGATGTTTTACAGTGTTACGGTTAGGGTCAGGGTTAGAGTTAGGTTTAGGGTTAGGTTTAGGTGTAGGGCTTGAGTGAGGCGATAGTTTAGGGTTAGATTTAGGGTGAAGGTTAAGATTAGTGTTAGTGTAAATATTAGAGTTAGGCGTTTGTGTTAAGGTTATGATCAGGTTAAGTTTAGGTTTCGAGTTAGAGTTAGGGTTAGGTTTTGGTGTTTGTGTTAATGTTAGGGTCAGGATTAGGGTAGCTTTAGGGTTAGGGTTTGGTTTAGGGTTAGGGTTAGGGTGAAGTTGAAGTTAAGGGTCAGGGTTGAGCTTAGACTTAGCATTAGGGTTTAGGGTTAGGGTTAAGGTTAGGATAGGTTTTAGGGTTAAGATTAGTTTTAGGGTTAGGTTAAGTGTTAGGGTTAAGTCATGGTTAGGTTTAGGGCTAGTTTAAGGTTAGAGGTAAGGTTAGCTTAAGGGTAGTGTTTAGGTTTCGACGTTAGTGTGAGGGTTAGTGCTAGGTTTCCATTTGAGCTGAGTGTGTAGGGTAAGTTCTAGGGTTAGAATTAGGGTTAGAGATAGAGTTAGGGTCAGGGTTCGGGTTAAGTTTAGGGTTAGGGTTAGGTTTATGGTTAGGATTAGGGTTAGGGTCAGAGTTGGGGGATATTTAGTATTATGTTTCGTGTTAGGGTTTCGGTTAGGGTGAAGTTTATGTTAAGTGTGAGGGTTAGGGTTCGGGTTAGTTTTAGGGGTGGGTTCAGGTTAGGGTCAGGGATAGGGTTTGGGTTAGGTTTAGGGTTAGGGTTAGGGTTAGAGTTAGGTTTAGGGTTAGCTTTAGTTTTGGTTAGGGTTAGGATTTGAATGGATTTAGGTTAGGTTTAGGGTTCTGGATAGGGTGAAATTTTGGTTAAAGGTGAGGGTTCGGTTTAGGTTTAGGGTTAGAGTTATTGTTAGGGGTTAGGGTTAGGTTTGAGCTTATGGTAGGTTTAAAGTCTGGATTAAGGTTAGGTTAGGGTTATGGTCAGGGTTAGGATTAGGATTCCGTTTAGGGTGAGGGTTAGGATCAGAGTTATTGTAAGGGTTAGTTTTAGGTTGACATGTGCGCCAAGGTTAAGGTTATGGTTTGGTTTAGGGGTAGGGATAGGTTTAGTGTTAGGGTGAGCTTTAGTTTAGGGATAGGGTGAAGTTTAAGATAGAGTGAGGTTTAGGGTTAGGGTTATGGCTAAGGTTTGGTTTAGTTTTCAGGTTAATGTTAAGGTTGTGTTTCGTGTTAGGGTTAAGTTTACGGGTTCTGTTTACTTTTAGGGTGAGGGTTAGATTTTAGGTTAGGGTTAAGTTTAGTGTTAGGATTCGCGTTAGGGTGACGGTTTGTGTCAGGCTTTGTGGTTGGGGTGAGGGTTAGGTTTAGGGTTAGGGTTGGGTAGGGTTCGGATTATGGTTATGGTAAGGTGTTAGGGGTTAGAGATTTAGTTTAGGGTGAGGGTTTGGGTGAGTGTCTCGGTTAGTCACTGTGGTTCTGGTCATGCTTAGTTTTGGTTTATGGTTAGGGTTAGGTTTATGATCAGGTTTAGGGTTAGTGTTAGAGTTAGGGTTAAGCTTTAGGTAAGGCTTTGGTGTTTGGGGTTAGGGTTTAGGTAAGGCTTTGGTGTTTGGGGTTAGGGTTTGGGTTGGGGTTAGGGTTTGGGTTCAGGTTAGAGTTATCGTTACGGCTTAGGGTTTCTCGTTAGTGTTAGGGTTAGGGTTAGGCAGAGCATTAGGGTTAGGGTTGGAGGATACGGTTAGGGGTTAGGGTGAGGGTTATGGTTAGTTTTATGGTTAAGGTGAGGGTTTAGGGTAAGTGTTATGTTTAAGGTTAGAGTTAGGGTTAGGGTTAGGTGTAGCGTAAGTTTTCGGTTGAGGTTCAGGTTTTGAATTAGAGTTAGTGTTCTATTTAAGATCAAGGTTAGACTTAGGGTTAGGGTTAGGATTAGGTCTAGACTTAGGTTCAGGGCTAATGTAAGGCTTAGTTTTAGGGTTAGAGGTGGAGTAGCATTATGACTAGAGTTTGGTTTAAGGTTAGGGTTTGGGTTAGGTTTAGGTTTAGGGTTAAAGTTAGGGTTAGGGTTGGATGAAGTTTAGGATGGGGTGAGGGTTATTCTTATGGTTAGGGCTAGAGTTTGATTTTGTGTTCAGGTTAGTGTTAAGGTTAGGCTTAGGGTTCGGGTTCGGGTTCGGAATTTCGTTTAGGGTTAGTGTTAGGTTTAGATTCAGGGTTAGAGTGACATTTCGGTTCAGGGTGAGGGTTAAGATAAGGGTTAGGATTACGGTGAGGGTTCTACTTAGTGTTAGGGGTTAGGTTTACGGTTAGGATAGGGTTAATTTTAGGGTTCATGTTAGGGGTAGTGTTAGATTAGGGTTACTGTTCGTGTTTGGGTTAGGCTTAGGGATAAGTTTAGGGATAGCTTTAGGTTTAGGGTTGGGGATAGGTTTAGGGGTTAGGGTGAGAGTTAGCATTAGGTTTACAGTTAAGGTGAGGGTTTAGGGTAAGTGCTATGGTTAGGGTTAGTGTTAGAGTTAGGGTTAGGGTGAATTTTCAGTTAATAGTGAGGGTTAGGGTAAGGGTTAGGGTTAAGGTTTAGGTTAGATTTAGGATTAAGATTAGTGTTAGGGTTAGGTTTAGGGTCCGGGTTAGGGTAGGGGTAAGGTTAGGGTTAAGGCTAGGTTTACGGTCAGGGGTAGGGCTAGGTTAGGCTTAGGGTTAGGTTTAGAGTTAGAGTTAGTGCTAGGGGTTAGGGTTAGGTTTAGGGTTAGGTTTAGAGTTATTGTTAGGGTTCGGGTAGAGTTAAGGTTAGGGTTAAGTTTAAAGTTAGGTAAGGGTTACGTTTAGGTCAGGGTTAGGGTTATTATTAGAGATAGGGTTAGGTTTAGAGAAAGGGTTAGGGTTCGTGTGAGGGTTAGTGTTAGGTTTACAGTTAAGCTGATGTTTTACAGTGTTACGGTTAGGGTCAGGGTTAGAGTTAGGTTTAGGGTTAGGTTTAGGTGTAGGGCTTGAGTGAGGCGATAGTTTAGGGTTAGATTTAGGGTGAAGGTTAAGATTAGTGTTAGTGTAAATATTAGAGTTAGGCGTTTGTGTTAAGGTTATGATCAGGTTAAGTTTAGGTTTCGAGTTAGAGTTAGGGTTAGGTTTTGGTGTTTGTGTTAATGTTAGGGTCAGGATTAGGGTAGCTTTAGGGTTAGGGTTTGGTTTAGGGTTAGGGTTAGGGTGAAGTTGAAGTTAAGGGTCAGGGTTGAGCTTAGACTTAGCATTAGGGTTTAGGGTTAGGGTTAAGGTTAGGATAGGTTTTAGGGTTAAGATTAGTTTTAGGGTTAGGTTAAGTGTTAGGGTTAAGTCATGGTTAGGTTTAGGGCTAGTTTAAGGTTAGAGGTAAGGTTAGCTTAAGGGTAGTGTTTAGGTTTCGACGTTAGTGTGAGGGTTAGTGCTAGGTTTCCATTTGAGCTGAGTGTGTAGGGTAAGTTCTAGGGTTAGAATTAGGGTTAGAGATAGAGTTAGGGTCAGGGTTCGGGTTAAGTTTAGGGTTAGGGTTAGGTTTATGGTTAGGATTAGGGTTAGGGTCAGAGTTGGGGGATATTTAGTATTATGTTTCGTGTTAGGGTTTCGGTTAGGGTGAAGTTTATGTTAAGTGTGAGGGTTAGGGTTCGGGTTAGTTTTAGGGGTGGGTTCAGGTTAGGGTCAGGGATAGGGTTTGGGTTAGGTTTAGGGTTAGGGTTAGGGTTAGAGTTAGGTTTAGGGTTAGCTTTAGTTTTGGTTAGGGTTAGGATTTGAATGGATTTAGGTTAGGTTTAGGGTTCTGGATAGGGTGAAATTTTGGTTAAAGGTGAGGGTTCGGTTTAGGTTTAGGGTTAGAGTTATTGTTAGGGGTTAGGGTTAGGTTTGAGCTTATGGTAGGTTTAAAGTCTGGATTAAGGTTAGGTTAGGGTTATGGTCAGGGTTAGGATTAGGATTCCGTTTAGGGTGAGGGTTAGGATCAGAGTTATTGTAAGGGTTAGTTTTAGGTTGACATGTGCGCCAAGGTTAAGGTTATGGTTTGGTTTAGGGGTAGGGATAGGTTTAGTGTTAGGGTGAGCTTTAGTTTAGGGATAGGGTGAAGTTTAAGATAGAGTGAGGTTTAGGGTTAGGGTTATGGCTAAGGTTTGGTTTAGTTTTCAGGTTAATGTTAAGGTTGTGTTTCGTGTTAGGGTTAAGTTTACGGGTTCTGTTTACTTTTAGGGTGAGGGTTAGATTTTAGGTTAGGGTTAAGTTTAGTGTTAGGATTCGCGTTAGGGTGACGGTTTGTGTCAGGCTTTGTGGTTGGGGTGAGGGTTAGGTTTAGGGTTAGGGTTGGGTAGGGTTCGGATTATGGTTATGGTAAGGTGTTAGGGGTTAGAGATTTAGTTTAGGGTGAGGGTTTGGGTGAGTGTCTCGGTTAGTCACTGTGGTTCTGGTCATGCTTAGTTTTGGTTTATGGTTAGGGTTAGGTTTATGATCAGGTTTAGGGTTAGTGTTAGAGTTAGGGTTAAGCTTTAGGTAAGGCTTTGGTGTTTGGGGTTAGGGTTTAGGTAAGGCTTTGGTGTTTGGGGTTAGGGTTTGGGTTGGGGTTAGGGTTTGGGTTCGGGTTAGAGTTATCGTTACGGCTTAGGGTTTCTCGTTAGTGTTAGGGTTAGGGTTAGGCAGAGCATTAGGGTTAGGGTTGGAGGATACGGTTAGGGGTTAGGGTGAGGGTTATGGTTAGTTTTATGGTTAAGGTGAGGGTTTAGGGTAAGTGTTATGTTTAAGGTTAGAGTTAGGGTTAGGGTTAGGTGTAGCGTAAGTTTTCGGTTGAGGTTCAGGTTTTGAATTAGAGTTAGTGTTCTATTTAAGATCAAGGTTAGACTTAGGGTTAGGGTTAGGATTAGGTCTAGACTTAGGTTCAGGGCTAATGTAAGGCTTAGTTTTAGGGTTAGAGGTGGAGTAGCATTATGACTAGAGTTTGGTTTAAGGTTAGGGTTTGGGTTAGGTTTAGGTTTAGGGTTAAAGTTAGGGTTAGGGTTGGATGAAGTTTAGGATGGGGTGAGGGTTATTCTTATGGTTAGGGCTAGAGTTTGATTTTGTGTTCAGGTTAGTGTTAAGGTTAGGCTTAGGGTTCGGGTTCGGGTTCGGAATTTCGTTTAGGGTTAGTGTTAGGTTTAGATTCAGGGTTAGAGTGACATTTCGGTTCAGGGTGAGGGTTAAGATAAGGGTTAGGATTACGGTGAGGGTTCTACTTAGTGTTAGGGGTTAGGTTTACGGTTAGGATAGGGTTAATTTTAGGGTTCATGTTAGGGGTAGTGTTAGATTAGGGTTACTGTTCGTGTTTGGGTTAGGCTTAGGGATAAGTTTAGGGATAGCTTTAGGTTTAGGGTTGGGGATAGGTTTAGGGGTTAGGGTGAGAGTTAGCATTAGGTTTACAGTTAAGGTGAGGGTTTAGGGTAAGTGCTATGGTTAGGGTTAGTGTTAGAGTTAGGGTTAGGGTGAATTTTCAGTTAATAGTGAGGGTTAGGGTAAGGGTTAGGGTTAAGGTTTAGGTTAGATTTAGGATTAAGATTAGTGTTAGGGTTAGGTTTAGGGTCCGGGTTAGGGTAGGGGTAAGGTTAGGGTTAAGGCTAGGTTTACGGTCAGGGGTAGGGCTAGGTTAGGCTTAGGGTTAGGTTTAGAGTTAGAGTTAGTGCTAGGGGTTAGGGTTAGGTTTAGGGTTAGGTTTAGAGTTATTGTTAGGGTTCAGGTAGAGTTAAGGTTAGGGTTAAGTTTAAAGTTAGGTAAGGGTTACGTTTAGGTCAGGGTTAGGGTTATTATTAGAGATAGGGTTAGGTTTAGAGAAAGGGTTAGGGTTCGTGTGAGGGTTAGTGTTAGGTTTACAGTTAAGCTGATGTTTTACAGTGTTACGGTTAGGGTCAGGGTTAGAGTTAGGTTTAGGGTTAGGTTTAGGTGTAGGGCTTGAGTGAGGCGATAGTTTAGGGTTAGATTTAGGGTGAAGGTTAAGATTAGTGTTAGTGTAAATATTAGAGTTAGGCGTTTGTGTTAAGGTTATGATCAGGTTAAGTTTAGGTTTCGAGTTAGAGTTAGGGTTAGGTTTTGGTGTTTGTGTTAATGTTAGGGTCAGGATTAGGGTAGCTTTAGGGTTAGGGTTTGGTTTAGGGTTAGGGTTAGGGTGAAGTTGAAGTTAAGGGTCAGGGTTGAGCTTAGACTTAGCATTAGGGTTTAGGGTTAGGGTTAAGGTTAGGATAGGTTTTAGGGTTAAGATTAGTTTTAGGGTTAGGTTAAGTGTTAGGGTTAAGTCATGGTTAGGTTTAGGGCTAGTTTAAGGTTAGAGGTAAGGTTAGCTTAAGGGTAGTGTTTAGGTTTCGACGTTAGTGTGAGGGTTAGTGCTAGGTTTCCATTTGAGCTGAGTGTGTAGGGTAAGTTCTAGGGTTAGAATTAGGGTTAGAGATAGAGTTAGGGTCAGGGTTCGGGTTAAGTTTAGGGTTAGGGTTAGGTTTATGGTTAGGATTAGGGTTAGGGTCAGAGTTGGGGGATATTTAGTATTATGTTTCGTGTTAGGGTTTCGGTTAGGGTGAAGTTTATGTTAAGTGTGAGGGTTAGGGTTCGGGTTAGTTTTAGGGGTGGGTTCAGGTTAGGGTCAGGGATAGGGTTTGGGTTAGGTTTAGGGTTAGGGTTAGGGTTAGAGTTAGGTTTAGGGTTAGCTTTAGTTTTGGTTAGGGTTAGGATTTGAATGGATTTAGGTTAGGTTTAGGGTTCTGGATAGGGTGAAATTTTGGTTAAAGGTGAGGGTTCGGTTTAGGTTTAGGGTTAGAGTTATTGTTAGGGGTTAGGGTTAGGTTTGAGCTTATGGTAGGTTTAAAGTCTGGATTAAGGTTAGGTTAGGGTTATGGTCAGGGTTAGGATTAGGATTCCGTTTAGGGTGAGGGTTAGGATCAGAGTTATTGTAAGGGTTAGTTTTAGGTTGACATGTGCGCCAAGGTTAAGGTTATGGTTTGGTTTAGGGGTAGGGATAGGTTTAGTGTTAGGGTGAGCTTTAGTTTAGGGATAGGGTGAAGTTTAAGATAGAGTGAGGTTTAGGGTTAGGGTTATGGCTAAGGTTTGGTTTAGTTTTCAGGTTAATGTTAAGGTTGTGTTTCGTGTTAGGGTTAAGTTTACGGGTTCTGTTTACTTTTAGGGTGAGGGTTAGATTTTAGGTTAGGGTTAAGTTTAGTGTTAGGATTCGCGTTAGGGTGACGGTTTGTGTCAGGCTTTGTGGTTGGGGTGAGGGTTAGGTTTAGGGTTAGGGTTGGGTAGGGTTCGGATTATGGTTATGGTAAGGTGTTAGGGGTTAGAGATTTAGTTTAGGGTGAGGGTTTGGGTGAGTGTCTCGGTTAGTCACTGTGGTTCTGGTCATGCTTAGTTTTGGTTTATGGTTAGGGTTAGGTTTATGATCAGGTTTAGGGTTAGTGTTAGAGTTAGGGTTAAGCTTTAGGTAAGGCTTTGGTGTTTGGGGTTAGGGTTTAGGTAAGGCTTTGGTGTTTGGGGTTAGGGTTTGGGTTGGGGTTAGGGTTTGGGTTCGGGTTAGAGTTATCGTTACGGCTTAGGGTTTCTCGTTAGTGTTAGGGTTAGGGTTAGGCAGAGCATTAGGGTTAGGGTTGGAGGATACGGTTAGGGGTTAGGGTGAGGGTTATGGTTAGTTTTATGGTTAAGGTGAGGGTTTAGGGTAAGTGTTATGTTTAAGGTTAGAGTTAGGGTTAGGGTTAGGTGTAGCGTAAGTTTTCGGTTGAGGTTCAGGTTTTGAATTAGAGTTAGTGTTCTATTTAAGATCAAGGTTAGACTTAGGGTTAGGGTTAGGATTAGGTCTAGACTTAGGTTCAGGGCTAATGTAAGGCTTAGTTTTAGGGTTAGAGGTGGAGTAGCATTATGACTAGAGTTTGGTTTAAGGTTAGGGTTTGGGTTAGGTTTAGGTTTAGGGTTAAAGTTAGGGTTAGGGTTGGATGAAGTTTAGGATGGGGTGAGGGTTATTCTTATGGTTAGGGCTAGAGTTTGATTTTGTGTTCAGGTTAGTGTTAAGGTTAGGCTTAGGGTTCGGGTTCGGGTTCGGAATTTCGTTTAGGGTTAGTGTTAGGTTTAGATTCAGGGTTAGAGTGACATTTCGGTTCAGGGTGAGGGTTAAGATAAGGGTTAGGATTACGGTGAGGGTTCTACTTAGTGTTAGGGGTTAGGTTTACGGTTAGGATAGGGTTAATTTTAGGGTTCATGTTAGGGGTAGTGTTAGATTAGGGTTACTGTTCGTGTTTGGGTTAGGCTTAGGGATAAGTTTAGGGATAGCTTTAGGTTTAGGGTTGGGGATAGGTTTAGGGGTTAGGGTGAGAGTTAGCATTAGGTTTACAGTTAAGGTGAGGGTTTAGGGTAAGTGCTATGGTTAGGGTTAGTGTTAGAGTTAGGGTTAGGGTGAATTTTCAGTTAATAGTGAGGGTTAGGGTAAGGGTTAGGGTTAAGGTTTAGGTTAGATTTAGGATTAAGATTAGTGTTAGGGTTAGGTTTAGGGTCCGGGTTAGGGTAGGGGTAAGGTTAGGGTTAAGGCTAGGTTTACGGTCAGGGGTAGGGCTAGGTTAGGCTTAGGGTTAGGTTTAGAGTTAGAGTTAGTGCTAGGGGTTAGGGTTAGGTTTAGGGTTAGGTTTAGAGTTATTGTTAGGGTTCAGGTAGAGTTAAGGTTAGGGTTAAGTTTAAAGTTAGGTAAGGGTTACGTTTAGGTCAGGGTTAGGGTTATTATTAGAGATAGGGTTAGGTTTAGAGAAAGGGTTAGGGTTCGTGTGAGGGTTAGTGTTAGGTTTACAGTTAAGCTGATGTTTTACAGTGTTACGGTTAGGGTCAGGGTTAGAGTTAGGTTTAGGGTTAGGTTTAGGTGTAGGGCTTGAGTGAGGCGATAGTTTAGGGTTAGATTTAGGGTGAAGGTTAAGATTAGTGTTAGTGTAAATATTAGAGTTAGGCGTTTGTGTTAAGGTTATGATCAGGTTAAGTTTAGGTTTCGAGTTAGAGTTAGGGTTAGGTTTTGGTGTTTGTGTTAATGTTAGGGTCAGGATTAGGGTAGCTTTAGGGTTAGGGTTTGGTTTAGGGTTAGGGTTAGGGTGAAGTTGAAGTTAAGGGTCAGGGTTGAGCTTAGACTTAGCATTAGGGTTTAGGGTTAGGGTTAAGGTTAGGATAGGTTTTAGGGTTAAGATTAGTTTTAGGGTTAGGTTAAGTGTTAGGGTTAAGTCATGGTTAGGTTTAGGGCTAGTTTAAGGTTAGAGGTAAGGTTAGCTTAAGGGTAGTGTTTAGGTTTCGACGTTAGTGTGAGGGTTAGTGCTAGGTTTCCATTTGAGCTGAGTGTGTAGGGTAAGTTCTAGGGTTAGAATTAGGGTTAGAGATAGAGTTAGGGTCAGGGTTCGGGTTAAGTTTAGGGTTAGGGTTAGGTTTATGGTTAGGATTAGGGTTAGGGTCAGAGTTGGGGGATATTTAGTATTATGTTTCGTGTTAGGGTTTCGGTTAGGGTGAAGTTTATGTTAAGTGTGAGGGTTAGGGTTCGGGTTAGTTTTAGGGGTGGGTTCAGGTTAGGGTCAGGGATAGGGTTTGGGTTAGGTTTAGGGTTAGGGTTAGGGTTAGAGTTAGGTTTAGGGTTAGCTTTAGTTTTGGTTAGGGTTAGGATTTGAATGGATTTAGGTTAGGTTTAGGGTTCTGGATAGGGTGAAATTTTGGTTAAAGGTGAGGGTTCGGTTTAGGTTTAGGGTTAGAGTTATTGTTAGGGGTTAGGGTTAGGTTTGAGCTTATGGTAGGTTTAAAGTCTGGATTAAGGTTAGGTTAGGGTTATGGTCAGGGTTAGGATTAGGATTCCGTTTAGGGTGAGGGTTAGGATCAGAGTTATTGTAAGGGTTAGTTTTAGGTTGACATGTGCGCCAAGGTTAAGGTTATGGTTTGGTTTAGGGGTAGGGATAGGTTTAGTGTTAGGGTGAGCTTTAGTTTAGGGATAGGGTGAAGTTTAAGATAGAGTGAGGTTTAGGGTTAGGGTTATGGCTAAGGTTTGGTTTAGTTTTCAGGTTAATGTTAAGGTTGTGTTTCGTGTTAGGGTTAAGTTTACGGGTTCTGTTTACTTTTAGGGTGAGGGTTAGATTTTAGGTTAGGGTTAAGTTTAGTGTTAGGATTCGCGTTAGGGTGACGGTTTGTGTCAGGCTTTGTGGTTGGGGTGAGGGTTAGGTTTAGGGTTAGGGTTGGGTAGGGTTCGGATTATGGTTATGGTAAGGTGTTAGGGGTTAGAGATTTAGTTTAGGGTGAGGGTTTGGGTGAGTGTCTCGGTTAGTCACTGTGGTTCTGGTCATGCTTAGTTTTGGTTTATGGTTAGGGTTAGGTTTATGATCAGGTTTAGGGTTAGTGTTAGAGTTAGGGTTAAGCTTTAGGTAAGGCTTTGGTGTTTGGGGTTAGGGTTTAGGTAAGGCTTTGGTGTTTGGGGTTAGGGTTTGGGTTGGGGTTAGGGTTTGGGTTCGGGTTAGAGTTATCGTTACGGCTTAGGGTTTCTCGTTAGTGTTAGGGTTAGGGTTAGGCAGAGCATTAGGGTTAGGGTTGGAGGATACGGTTAGGGGTTAGGGTGAGGGTTATGGTTAGTTTTATGGTTAAGGTGAGGGTTTAGGGTAAGTGTTATGTTTAAGGTTAGAGTTAGGGTTAGGGTTAGGTGTAGCGTAAGTTTTCGGTTGAGGTTCAGGTTTTGAATTAGAGTTAGTGTTCTATTTAAGATCAAGGTTAGACTTAGGGTTAGGGTTAGGATTAGGTCTAGACTTAGGTTCAGGGCTAATGTAAGGCTTAGTTTTAGGGTTAGAGGTGGAGTAGCATTATGACTAGAGTTTGGTTTAAGGTTAGGGTTTGGGTTAGGTTTAGGTTTAGGGTTAAAGTTAGGGTTAGGGTTGGATGAAGTTTAGGATGGGGTGAGGGTTATTCTTATGGTTAGGGCTAGAGTTTGATTTTGTGTTCAGGTTAGTGTTAAGGTTAGGCTTAGGGTTCGGGTTCGGGTTCGGAATTTCGTTTAGGGTTAGTGTTAGGTTTAGATTCAGGGTTAGAGTGACATTTCGGTTCAGGGGGAGGGTTAAGATAAGGGTTAGGATTACGGTGAGGGTTCTACTTAGTGTTAGGGGTTAGGTTTACGGTTAGGATAGGGTTAATTTTAGGGTTCATGTTAGGGGTAGTGTTAGATTAGGGTTACTGTTCGTGTTTGGGTTAGGCTTAGGGATAAGTTTAGGGATAGCTTTAGGTTTAGGGTTGGGGATAGGTTTAGGGGTTAGGGTGAGAGTTAGCATTAGGTTTACAGTTAAGGTGAGGGTTTAGGGTAAGTGCTATGGTTAGGGTTAGTGTTAGAGTTAGGGTTAGGGTGAATTTTCAGTTAATAGTGAGGGTTAGGGTAAGGGTTAGGGTTAAGGTTTAGGTTAGATTTAGGATTAAGATTAGTGTTAGGGTTAGGTTTAGGGTCCGGGTTAGGGTAGGGGTAAGGTTAGGGTTAAGGCTAGGTTTACGGTCAGGGGTAGGGCTAGGTTAGGCTTAGGGTTAGGTTTAGAGTTAGAGTTAGTGCTAGGGGTTAGGGTTAGGTTTAGGGTTAGGTTTAGAGTTATTGTTAGGGTTCGGGTAGAGTTAAGGTTAGGGTTAAGTTTAAAGTTAGGTAAGGGTTACGTTTAGGTCAGGGTTAGGGTTATTATTAGAGATAGGGTTAGGTTTAGAGAAAGGGTTAGGGTTCGTGTGAGGGTTAGTGTTAGGTTTACAGTTAAGCTGATGTTTTACAGTGTTACGGTTAGGGTCAGGGTTAGAGTTAGGTTTAGGGTTAGGTTTAGGTGTAGGGCTTGAGTGAGGCGATAGTTTAGGGTTAGATTTAGGGTGAAGGTTAAGATTAGTGTTAGTGTAAATATTAGAGTTAGGCGTTTGTGTTAAGGTTATGATCAGGTTAAGTTTAGGTTTCGAGTTAGAGTTAGGGTTAGGTTTTGGTGTTTGTGTTAATGTTAGGGTCAGGATTAGGGTAGCTTTAGGGTTAGGGTTTGGTTTAGGGTTAGGGTTAGGGTGAAGTTGAAGTTAAGGGTCAGGGTTGAGCTTAGACTTAGCATTAGGGTTTAGGGTTAGGGTTAAGGTTAGGATAGGTTTTAGGGTTAAGATTAGTTTTAGGGTTAGGTTAAGTGTTAGGGTTAAGTCATGGTTAGGTTTAGGGCTAGTTTAAGGTTAGAGGTAAGGTTAGCTTAAGGGTAGTGTTTAGGTTTCGACGTTAGTGTGAGGGTTAGTGCTAGGTTTCCATTTGAGCTGAGTGTGTAGGGTAAGTTCTAGGGTTAGAATTAGGGTTAGAGATAGAGTTAGGGTCAGGGTTCGGGTTAAGTTTAGGGTTAGGGTTAGGTTTATGGTTAGGATTAGGGTTAGGGTCAGAGTTGGGGGATATTTAGTATTATGTTTCGTGTTAGGGTTTCGGTTAGGGTGAAGTTTATGTTAAGTGTGAGGGTTAGGGTTCGGGTTAGTTTTAGGGGTGGGTTCAGGTTAGGGTCAGGGATAGGGTTTGGGTTAGGTTTAGGGTTAGGGTTAGGGTTAGAGTTAGGTTTAGGGTTAGCTTTAGTTTTGGTTAGGGTTAGGATTTGAATGGATTTAGGTTAGGTTTAGGGTTCTGGATAGGGTGAAATTTTGGTTAAAGGTGAGGGTTCGGTTTAGGTTTAGGGTTAGAGTTATTGTTAGGGGTTAGGGTTAGGTTTGAGCTTATGGTAGGTTTAAAGTCTGGATTAAGGTTAGGTTAGGGTTATGGTCAGGGTTAGGATTAGGATTCCGTTTAGGGTGAGGGTTAGGATCAGAGTTATTGTAAGGGTTAGTTTTAGGTTGACATGTGCGCCAAGGTTAAGGTTATGGTTTGGTTTAGGGGTAGGGATAGGTTTAGTGTTAGGGTGAGCTTTAGTTTAGGGATAGGGTGAAGTTTAAGATAGAGTGAGGTTTAGGGTTAGGGTTATGGCTAAGGTTTGGTTTAGTTTTCAGGTTAATGTTAAGGTTGTGTTTCGTGTTAGGGTTAAGTTTACGGGTTCTGTTTACTTTTAGGGTGAGGGTTAGATTTTAGGTTAGGGTTAAGTTTAGTGTTAGGATTCGCGTTAGGGTGACGGTTTGTGTCAGGCTTTGTGGTTGGGGTGAGGGTTAGGTTTAGGGTTAGGGTTGGGTAGGGTTCGGATTATGGTTATGGTAAGGTGTTAGGGGTTAGAGATTTAGTTTAGGGTGAGGGTTTGGGTGAGTGTCTCGGTTAGTCACTGTGGTTCTGGTCATGCTTAGTTTTGGTTTATGGTTAGGGTTAGGTTTATGATCAGGTTTAGGGTTAGTGTTAGAGTTAGGGTTAAGCTTTAGGTAAGGCTTTGGTGTTTGGGGTTAGGGTTTAGGTAAGGCTTTGGTGTTTGGGGTTAGGGTTTGGGTTGGGGTTAGGGTTTGGGTTCGGGTTAGAGTTATCGTTACGGCTTAGGGTTTCTCGTTAGTGTTAGGGTTAGGGTTAGGCAGAGCATTAGGGTTAGGGTTGGAGGATACGGTTAGGGGTTAGGGTGAGGGTTATGGTTAGTTTTATGGTTAAGGTGAGGGTTTAGGGTAAGTGTTATGTTTAAGGTTAGAGTTAGGGTTAGGGTTAGGTGTAGCGTAAGTTTTCGGTTGAGGTTCAGGTTTTGAATTAGAGTTAGTGTTCTATTTAAGATCAAGGTTAGACTTAGGGTTAGGGTTAGGATTAGGTCTAGACTTAGGTTCAGGGCTAATGTAAGGCTTAGTTTTAGGGTTAGAGGTGGAGTAGCATTATGACTAGAGTTTGGTTTAAGGTTAGGGTTTGGGTTAGGTTTAGGTTTAGGGTTAAAGTTAGGGTTAGGGTTGGATGAAGTTTAGGATGGGGTGAGGGTTATTCTTATGGTTAGGGCTAGAGTTTGATTTTGTGTTCAGGTTAGTGTTAAGGTTAGGCTTAGGGTTCGGGTTCGGGTTCGGAATTTCGTTTAGGGTTAGTGTTAGGTTTAGATTCAGGGTTAGAGTGACATTTCGGTTCAGGGGGAGGGTTAAGATAAGGGTTAGGATTACGGTGAGGGTTCTACTTAGTGTTAGGGGTTAGGTTTACGGTTAGGATAGGGTTAATTTTAGGGTTCATGTTAGGGGTAGTGTTAGATTAGGGTTACTGTTCGTGTTTGGGTTAGGCTTAGGGATAAGTTTAGGGATAGCTTTAGGTTTAGGGTTGGGGATAGGTTTAGGGGTTAGGGTGAGAGTTAGCATTAGGTTTACAGTTAAGGTGAGGGTTTAGGGTAAGTGCTATGGTTAGGGTTAGTGTTAGAGTTAGGGTTAGGGTGAATTTTCAGTTAATAGTGAGGGTTAGGGTAAGGGTTAGGGTTAAGGTTTAGGTTAGATTTAGGATTAAGATTAGTGTTAGGGTTAGGTTTAGGGTCCGGGTTAGGGTAGGGGTAAGGTTAGGGTTAAGGCTAGGTTTACGGTCAGGGGTAGGGCTAGGTTAGGCTTAGGGTTAGGTTTAGAGTTAGAGTTAGTGCTAGGGGTTAGGGTTAGGTTTAGGGTTAGGTTTAGAGTTATTGTTAGGGTTCGGGTAGAGTTAAGGTTAGGGTTAAGTTTAAAGTTAGGTAAGGGTTACGTTTAGGTCAGGGTTAGGGTTATTATTAGAGATAGGGTTAGGTTTAGAGAAAGGGTTAGGGTTCGTGTGAGGGTTAGTGTTAGGTTTACAGTTAAGCTGATGTTTTACAGTGTTACGGTTAGGGTCAGGGTTAGAGTTAGGTTTAGGGTTAGGTTTAGGTGTAGGGCTTGAGTGAGGCGATAGTTTAGGGTTAGATTTAGGGTGAAGGTTAAGATTAGTGTTAGTGTAAATATTAGAGTTAGGCGTTTGTGTTAAGGTTATGATCAGGTTAAGTTTAGGTTTCGAGTTAGAGTTAGGGTTAGGTTTTGGTGTTTGTGTTAATGTTAGGGTCAGGATTAGGGTAGCTTTAGGGTTAGGGTTTGGTTTAGGGTTAGGGTTAGGGTGAAGTTGAAGTTAAGGGTCAGGGTTGAGCTTAGACTTAGCATTAGGGTTTAGGGTTAGGGTTAAGGTTAGGATAGGTTTTAGGGTTAAGATTAGTTTTAGGGTTAGGTTAAGTGTTAGGGTTAAGTCATGGTTAGGTTTAGGGCTAGTTTAAGGTTAGAGGTAAGGTTAGCTTAAGGGTAGTGTTTAGGTTTCGACGTTAGTGTGAGGGTTAGTGCTAGGTTTCCATTTGAGCTGAGTGTGTAGGGTAAGTTCTAGGGTTAGAATTAGGGTTAGAGATAGAGTTAGGGTCAGGGTTCGGGTTAAGTTTAGGGTTAGGGTTAGGTTTATGGTTAGGATTAGGGTTAGGGTCAGAGTTGGGGGATATTTAGTATTATGTTTCGTGTTAGGGTTTCGGTTAGGGTGAAGTTTATGTTAAGTGTGAGGGTTAGGGTTCGGGTTAGTTTTAGGGGTGGGTTCAGGTTAGGGTCAGGGATAGGGTTTGGGTTAGGTTTAGGGTTAGGGTTAGGGTTAGAGTTAGGTTTAGGGTTAGCTTTAGTTTTGGTTAGGGTTAGGATTTGAATGGATTTAGGTTAGGTTTAGGGTTCTGGATAGGGTGAAATTTTGGTTAAAGGTGAGGGTTCGGTTTAGGTTTAGGGTTAGAGTTATTGTTAGGGGTTAGGGTTAGGTTTGAGCTTATGGTAGGTTTAAAGTCTGGATTAAGGTTAGGTTAGGGTTATGGTCAGGGTTAGGATTAGGATTCCGTTTAGGGTGAGGGTTAGGATCAGAGTTATTGTAAGGGTTAGTTTTAGGTTGACATGTGCGCCAAGGTTAAGGTTATGGTTTGGTTTAGGGGTAGGGATAGGTTTAGTGTTAGGGTGAGCTTTAGTTTAGGGATAGGGTGAAGTTTAAGATAGAGTGAGGTTTAGGGTTAGGGTTATGGCTAAGGTTTGGTTTAGTTTTCAGGTTAATGTTAAGGTTGTGTTTCGTGTTAGGGTTAAGTTTACGGGTTCTGTTTACTTTTAGGGTGAGGGTTAGATTTTAGGTTAGGGTTAAGTTTAGTGTTAGGATTCGCGTTAGGGTGACGGTTTGTGTCAGGCTTTGTGGTTGGGGTGAGGGTTAGGTTTAGGGTTAGGGTTGGGTAGGGTTCGGATTATGGTTATGGTAAGGTGTTAGGGGTTAGAGATTTAGTTTAGGGTGAGGGTTTGGGTGAGTGTCTCGGTTAGTCACTGTGGTTCTGGTCATGCTTAGTTTTGGTTTATGGTTAGGGTTAGGTTTATGATCAGGTTTAGGGTTAGTGTTAGAGTTAGGGTTAAGCTTTAGGTAAGGCTTTGGTGTTTGGGGTTAGGGTTTAGGTAAGGCTTTGGTGTTTGGGGTTAGGGTTTGGGTTGGGGTTAGGGTTTGGGTTCGGGTTAGAGTTATCGTTACGGCTTAGGGTTTCTCGTTAGTGTTAGGGTTAGGGTTAGGCAGAGCATTAGGGTTAGGGTTGGAGGATACGGTTAGGGGTTAGGGTGAGGGTTATGGTTAGTTTTATGGTTAAGGTGAGGGTTTAGGGTAAGTGTTATGTTTAAGGTTAGAGTTAGGGTTAGGGTTAGGTGTAGCGTAAGTTTTCGGTTGAGGTTCAGGTTTTGAATTAGAGTTAGTGTTCTATTTAAGATCAAGGTTAGACTTAGGGTTAGGGTTAGGATTAGGTCTAGACTTAGGTTCAGGGCTAATGTAAGGCTTAGTTTTAGGGTTAGAGGTGGAGTAGCATTATGACTAGAGTTTGGTTTAAGGTTAGGGTTTGGGTTAGGTTTAGGTTTAGGGTTAAAGTTAGGGTTAGGGTTGGATGAAGTTTAGGATGGGGTGAGGGTTATTCTTATGGTTAGGGCTAGAGTTTGATTTTGTGTTCAGGTTAGTGTTAAGGTTAGGCTTAGGGTTCGGGTTCGGGTTCGGAATTTCGTTTAGGGTTAGTGTTAGGTTTAGATTCAGGGTTAGAGTGACATTTCGGTTCAGGGTGAGGGTTAAGATAAGGGTTAGGATTACGGTGAGGGTTCTACTTAGTGTTAGGGGTTAGGTTTACGGTTAGGATAGGGTTAAGTTTAGGGTTCATGTTAGGGGTAGTGTTAGATTAGGGTTACTGTTCGTGTTTGGGTTAGGCTTAGGGATAAGTTTAGGGATAGCTTTAGGTTTAGGGTTGGGGATAGGTTTAGGGGTTAGGGTGAGAGTTAGCATTAGGTTTACAGTTAAGGTGAGGGTTTAGGGTAAGTGCTATGGTTAGGGTTAGTGTTAGAGTTAGGGTTAGGGTGAATTTTCAGTTAATAGTGAGGGTTAGGGTAAGGGTTAGGGTTAAGGTTTAGGTTAGATTTAGGATTAAGATTAGTGTTAGGGTTAGGTTTTTGGTCCGGGTTAGGGTAGGGGTAAGGTTAGGGTTAAGGCTAGGTTTACGGTCAGGGGTAGGGCTAGGTTAGGCTTAGGGTTAGGTTTAGAGTTAGAGTTAGTGCTAGGGGTTAGGGTTAGGTTTAGGGTTAGGTTTAGAGTTATTGTTAGGGTTCGGGTAGAGTTAAGGTTAGGGTTAAGTTTAAAGTTAGGTAAGGGTTACGTTTAGGTCAGGGTTAGGGTTATTATTAGAGATAGGGTTAGGTTTAGAGAAAGGGTTAGGGTTCGTGTGAGGGTTAGTGTTAGGTTTACAGTTAAGCTGATGTTTTACAGTATTACGGTTAGGGTCAGGGTTAGAGTTAGGTTTAGGGTTAGGTTTAGGTGTAGGGCTTGAGTGAGGCGATAGTTTAGGGTTAGATTTAGGGTGAAGGTTAAGATTAGTGTTAGTGTAAATATTAGAGTTAGGCGTTTGTGTTAAGGTTATGATCAGGTTAAGTTTAGGTTTCGAGTTAGAGTTAGGGTTAGGTTTTGGTGTTTGTGTTAATGTTAGGGTCAGGATTAGGGTAGCTTTAGGGTTAGGGTTTGGTTTAGGGTTAGGGTTAGGGTGAAGTTGAAGTTAAGGGTCAGGGTTGAGCTTAGACTTAGCATTAGGGTTTAGGGTTAGGGTTAAGGTTAGGATAGGTTTTAGGGTTAAGATTAGTTTTAGGCTTAGGTTAAGTGTTAGGGTTAAGTCATGGTTAGGTTTAGGGCTAGTTTAAGGTTAGAGGTAAGGTTAGCTTAAGGGTAGTGTTTAGGTTTCGACGTTAGTGTGAGGGTTAGTGCTAGGTTTCCATTTGAGCTGAGTGTGTAGGGTAAGTTCTAGGGTTAGAATTAGGGTTAGAGATAGAGTTAGGGTCAGGGTTCGGGTTAAGTTTAGGGTTAGGGTTAGGTTTATGGTTAGGATTAGGGTTAGGGTCAGAGTTGGGGGATATTTAGTATTATGTTTCGTGTTAGGGTTTCGGTTAGGGTGAAGTTTATGTTAAGTGTGAGGGTTAGGGTTCGGGTTAGTTTTAGGGGTGGGTTCAGGTTAGGGTCAGGGATAGGGTTTGGGTTAGGTTTAGGGTTAGGGTTAGGGTTAGGGTTAGGTTTAGGGTTAGCTTTAGTTTTGGTTAGGGTTAGGATTTGAATGGATTTAGGTTAGGTTTAGGGTTCTGGATAGGGTGAAATTTTGGTTAAAGGTGAGGGTTCGGTTTAGGTTTAGGGTTAGAGTTATTGTTAGGGGTTAGGGTTAGGTTTGAGCTTATGGTAGGTTTAAAGTCTGGATTAAGGTTAGGTTAGGGTTATGGTCAGGGTTAGGATTAGGATTCCGTTTAGGGTGAGGGTTAGGATCAGAGTTATTGTAAGGGTTAGTTTTAGGTTGACATGTGCGCCAAGGTTAAGGTTATGGTTTGGTTTAGGGGTAGGGATAGGTTTAGTGTTAGGGTGAGCTTTAGTTTAGGGATAGGGTGAAGTTTAAGATAGAGTGAGGTTTAGGGTTAGGGTTATGGCTAAGGTTTGGTTTAGTTTTCAGGTTAATGTTAAGGTTGTGTTTCGTGTTAGGGTTAAGTTTACGGGTTCTGTTTACTTTTAGGGTGAGGGTTAGATTTTAGGTTAGGGTTAAGTTTAGTGTTAGGATTCGCGTTAGGGTGACGGTTTGTGTCAGGCTTTGTGGTTGGGGTGAGGGTTAGGTTTAGGGTTAGGGTTGGGTAGGGTTCGGATTATGGTTATGGTAAGGTGTTAGGGGTTAGAGATTTAGTTTAGGGTGAGGGTTTGGGTGAGTGTCTCGGTTAGTCACTGTGGTTCTGGTCATGCTTAGTTTTGGTTTATGGTTAGGGTTAGGTTTATGATCAGGTTTAGGGTTAGTGTTAGAGTTAGGGTTAAGCTTTAGGTAAGGCTTTGGTGTTTGGGGTTAGGGTTTAGGTAAGGCTTTGGTGTTTGGGGTTAGGGTTTGGGTTGGGGTTAGGGTTTGGGTTCGGGTTAGAGTTATCGTTACGGCTTAGGGTTTCTCGTTAGTGTTAGGGTTAGGGTTAGGCAGAGCATTAGGGTTAGGGTTGGAGGATACGGTTAGGGGTTAGGGTGAGGGTTATGGTTAGTTTTATGGTTAAGGTGAGGGTTTAGGGTAAGTGTTATGTTTAAGGTTAGAGTTAGGGTTAGGGTTAGGTGTAGCGTAAGTTTTCGGTTTAGGTTCAGGTTTTGAATTAGAGTTAGTGTTCTACTTAAGATCAAGGTTAGACTTAGGGTTAGGGTTAGGATTAGGTCTAGACTTAGGTTCAGGGCTAATGTAAGGCTTAGTTTTAGGGTTAGAGGTGGAGTAGCATTATGACTAGAGTTTGGTTTAAGGTTAGGGTTTGGGTTAGGTTTAGGTTTAGGGTTAAAGTTAGGGTTAGGGTTGGATGAAGTTTAGGATGGGGTGAGGGTTATTCTTATGGTTAGGGCTAGAGTTTGATTTTGTGTTCAGGTTAGTGTTAAGGTTAGGCTTAGGGTTCGGGTTCGGGTTCGGAATTTCGTTTAGGGTTAGTGTTAGGTTTAGATTCAGGGTTAGAGTGACATTTCGGTTCAGGGTGAGGGTTAAGATAAGGGTTAGGATTACGGTGAGGGTTCTACTTAGTGTTAGGGGTTAGGTTTACGGTTAGGATAGGGTTAATTTTAGGGTTCATGTTAGGGGTAGTGTTAGATTAGGGTTACTGTTCGTGTTTGGGTTAGGCTTAGGGATAAGTTTAGGGATAGCTTTAGGTTTAGGGTTGGGGATAGGTTTAGGGGTTAGGGTGAGAGTTAGCATTAGGTTTACAGTTAAGGTGAGGGTTTAGGGTAAGTGCTATGGTTAGGGTTAGTGTTAGAGTTAGGGTTAGGGTGAATTTTCAGTTAATAGTGAGGGTTAGGGTAAGGGTTAGGGTTAAGGTTTAGGTTAGATTTAGGATTAAGATTAGTGTTAGGGTTAGGTTTAGGGTCCGGGTTAGGGTAGGGGTAAGGTTAGGGTTAAGGCTAGGTTTACGGTCAGGGGTAGGGCTAGGTTAGGCTTAGGGTTAGGTTTAGAGTTAGAGTTAGTGCTAGGGGTTAGGGTTAGGTTTAGGGTTAGGTTTAGAGTTATTGTTAGGGTTCGGGTAGAGTTAAGGTTAGGGTTAAGTTTAAAGTTAGGTAAGGGTTACGTTTAGGTCAGGGTTAGGGTTATTATTAGAGATAGGGTTAGGTTTAGAGAAAGGGTTAGGGTTCGTGTGAGGGTTAGTGTTAGGTTTACAGTTAAGCTGATGTTTTACAGTGTTACGGTTAGGGTCAGGGTTAGAGTTAGGTTTAGGGTTAGGTTTAGGTGTAGGGCTTGAGTGAGGCGATAGTTTAGGGTTAGATTTAGGGTGAAGGTTAAGATTAGTGTTAGTGTAAATATTAGAGTTAGGCGTTTGTGTTAAGGTTATGATCAGGTTAAGTTTAGGTTTCGAGTTAGAGTTAGGGTTAGGTTTTGGTGTTTGTGTTAATGTTAGGGTCAGGATTAGGGTAGCTTTAGGGTTAGGGTTTGGTTTAGGGTTAGGGTTAGGGTGAAGTTGAAGTTAAGGGTCAGGGTTGAGCTTAGACTTAGCATTAGGGTTTAGGGTTAGGGTTAAGGTTAGGATAGGTTTTAGGGTTAAGATTAGTTTTAGGGTTAGGTTAAGTGTTAGGGTTAAGTCATGGTTAGGTTTAGGGCTAGTTTAAGGTTAGAGGTAAGGTTAGCTTAAGGGTAGTGTTTAGGTTTCGACGTTAGTGTGAGGGTTAGTGCTAGGTTTCCATTTGAGCTGAGTGTGTAGGGTAAGTTCTAGGGTTAGAATTAGGGTTAGAGATAGAGTTAGGGTCAGGGTTCGGGTTAAGTTTAGGGTTAGGGTTAGGTTTATGGTTAGGATTAGGGTTAGGGTCAGAGTTGGGGGATATTTAGTATTATGTTTCGTGTTAGGGTTTCGGTTAGGGTGAAGTTTATGTTAAGTGTGAGGGTTAGGGTTCGGGTTAGTTTTAGGGGTGGGTTCAGGTTAGGGTCAGGGATAGGGTTTGGGTTAGGTTTAGGGTTAGGGTTAGGGTTAGAGTTAGGTTTAGGGTTAGCTTTAGTTTTGGTTAGGGTTAGGATTTGAATGGATTTAGGTTAGGTTTAGGGTTCTGGATAGGGTGAAATTTTGGTTAAAGGTGAGGGTTCGGTTTAGGTTTAGGGTTAGAGTTATTGTTAGGGGTTAGGGTTAGGTTTGAGCTTATGGTAGGTTTAAAGTCTGGATTAAGGTTAGGTTAGGGTTATGGTCAGGGTTAGGATTAGGATTCCGTTTAGGGTGAGGGTTAGGATCAGAGTTATTGTAAGGGTTAGTTTTAGGTTGACATGTGCGCCAAGGTTAAGGTTATGGTTTGGTTTAGGGGTAGGGATAGGTTTAGTGTTAGGGTGAGCTTTAGTTTAGGGATAGGGTGAAGTTTAAGATAGAGTGAGGTTTAGGGTTAGGGTTATGGCTAAGGTTTGGTTTAGTTTTCAGGTTAATGTTAAGGTTGTGTTTCGTGTTAGGGTTAAGTTTACGGGTTCTGTTTACTTTTAGGGTGAGGGTTAGATTTTAGGTTAGGGTTAAGTTTAGTGTTAGGATTCGCGTTAGGGTGACGGTTTGTGTCAGGCTTTGTGGTTGGGGTGAGGGTTAGGTTTAGGGTTAGGGTTGGGTAGGGTTCGGATTATGGTTATGGTAAGGTGTTAGGGGTTAGAGATTTAGTTTAGGGTGAGGGTTTGGGTGAGTGTCTCGGTTAGTCACTGTGGTTCTGGTCATGCTTAGTTTTGGTTTATGGTTAGGGTTAGGTTTATGATCAGGTTTAGGGTTAGTGTTAGAGTTAGGGTTAAGCTTTAGGTAAGGCTTTGGTGTTTGGGGTTAGGGTTTAGGTAAGGCTTTGGTGTTTGGGGTTAGGGTTTGGGTTGGGGTTAGGGTTTGGGTTCGGGTTAGAGTTATCGTTACGGCTTAGGGTTTCTCGTTAGTGTTAGGGTTAGGGTTAGGCAGAGCATTAGGGTTAGGGTTGGAGGATACGGTTAGGGGTTAGGGTGAGGGTTATGGTTAGTTTTATGGTTAAGGTGAGGGTTTAGGGTAAGTGTTATGTTTAAGGTTAGAGTTAGGGTTAGGGTTAGGTGTAGCGTAAGTTTTCGGTTGAGGTTCAGGTTTTGAATTAGAGTTAGTGTTCTATTTAAGATCAAGGTTAGACTTAGGGTTAGGGTTAGGATTAGGTCTAGACTTAGGTTCAGGGCTAATGTAAGGCTTAGTTTTAGGGTTAGAGGTGGAGTAGCATTATGACTAGAGTTTGGTTTAAGGTTAGGGTTTGGGTTAGGTTTAGGTTTAGGGTTAAAGTTAGGGTTAGGGTTGGATGAAGTTTAGGATGGGGTGAGGGTTATTCTTATGGTTAGGGCTAGAGTTTGATTTTGTGTTCAGGTTAGTGTTAAGGTTAGGCTTAGGGTTCGGGTTCGGGTTCGGAATTTCGTTTAGGGTTAGTGTTAGGTTTAGATTCAGGGTTAGAGTGACATTTCGGTTCAGGGTGAGGGTTAAGATAAGGGTTAGGATTACAGTGAGGGTTATACTTAGTGTTAGGGGTTAGGTTTACGGTTAGGATAGGGTTAATTTTAGGGTTCATGTTAGGGGTAGTGTTAGATTAGGGTTACTGTTCGTGTTTGGGTTAGGCTTAGGGATAAGTTTAGGGATAGCTTTAGGTTTAGGGTTGGGGATAGGTTTAGGGGTTAGGGTGAGAGTTAGCATTAGGTTTACAGTTAAGGTGAGGGTTTAGGGTAAGTGCTATGGTTAGGGTTAGTGTTAGAGTTAGGGTTAGGGTGAATTTTCAGTTAATAGTGAGGGTTAGGGTAAGGGTTAGGGTTAAGGTTTAGGTTAGATTTAGGATTAAGATTAGTGTTAGGGTTAGGTTTAGTGTCCGGGTTAGGGTAGGGGTAAGGTTAGGGTTAAGGCTAGGTTTACGGTCAGGGGTAGGGCTAGGTTAGGCTTAGGGTTAGGTTTAGAGTTAGAGTTAGTGCTAGGGGTTAGGGTTAGGTTTAGGGTTAGGTTTAGAGTTATTGTTAGGGTTCGGGTAGAGTTAAGGTTAGGGTTAAGTTTAAAGTTAGGTAAGGGTTACGTTTAGGTCAGGGTTAGGGTTATTATTAGAGATAGGGTTAGGTTTAGAGAAAGGGTTAGGGTTCGTGTGAGGGTTAGTGTTAGGTTTACAGTTAAGCTGATGTTTTACAGTATTACGGTTAGGGTCAGGGTTAGAGTTAGGTTTAGGGTTAGGTTTAGGTGTAGGGCTTGAGTGAGGCGATAGTTTAGGGTTAGATTTAGGGTGAAGGTTAAGATTAGTGTTAGTGTAAATATTAGAGTTAGGCGTTTGTGTTAAGGTTATGATCAGGTTAAGTTTAGGTTTCGAGTTAGAGTTAGGGTTAGGTTTTGGTGTTTGTGTTAATGTTAGGGTCAGGATTAGGGTAGCTTTAGGGTTAGGGTTTGGTTTAGGGTTAGGGTTAGGGTGAAGTTGAAGTTAAGGGTCAGGGTTGAGCTTAGACTTAGCATTAGGGTTTAGGGTTAGGGTTAAGGTTAGGATAGGTTTTAGGGTTAAGATTAGTTTTAGGCTTAGGTTAAGTGTTAGGGTTAAGTCATGGTTAGGTTTAGGGCTAGTTTAAGGTTAGAGGTAAGGTTAGCTTAAGGGTAGTGTTTAGGTTTCGACGTTAGTGTGAGGGTTAGTGCTAGGTTTCCATTTGAGCTGAGTGTGTAGGGTAAGTTCTAGGGTTAGAATTAGGGTTAGAGATAGAGTTAGGGTCAGGGTTCGGGTTAAGTTTAGGGTTAGGGTTAGGTTTATGGTTAGGATTAGGGTTAGGGTCAGAGTTGGGGGATATTTAGTATTATGTTTCGTGTTAGGGTTTCGGTTAGGGTGAAGTTTATGTTAAGTGTGAGGGTTAGGGTTCGGGTTAGTTTTAGGGGTGGGTTCAGGTTAGGGTCAGGGATAGGGTTTGGGTTAGGTTTAGGGTTAGGGTTAGGGTTAGAGTTAGGTTTAGGGTTAGCTTTAGTTTTGGTTAGGGTTAGGATTTGAATGGATTTAGGTTAGGTTTAGGGTTCTGGATAGGGTGAAATTTTGGTTAAAGGTGAGGGTTCGGTTTAGGTTTAGGGTTAGAGTTATTGTTAGGGGTTAGGGTTAGGTTTGAGCTTATGGTAGGTTTAAAGTCTGGATTAAGGTTAGGTTAGGGTTATGGTCAGGGTTAGGATTAGGATTCCGTTTAGGGTGAGGGTTAGGATCAGAGTTATTGTAAGGGTTAGTTTTAGGTTGACATGTGCGCCAAGGTTAAGGTTATGGTTTGGTTTAGGGGTAGGGATAGGTTTAGTGTTAGGGTGAGCTTTAGTTTAGGGATAGGGTGAAGTTTAAGATAGAGTGAGGTTTAGGGTTAGGGTTATGGCTAAGGTTTGGTTTAGTTTTCAGGTTAATGTTAAGGTTGTGTTTCGTGTTAGGGTTAAGTTTACGGGTTCTGTTTACTTTTAGGGTGAGGGTTAGATTTTAGGTTAGGGTTAAGTTTAGTGTTAGGATTCGCGTTAGGGTGACGGTTTGTGTCAGGCTTTGTGGTTGGGGTGAGGGTTAGGTTTAGGGTTAGGGTTGGGTAGGGTTCGGATTATGGTTATGGTAAGGTGTTAGGGGTTAGAGATTTAGTTTAGGGTGAGGGTTTGGGTGAGTGTCTCGGTTAGTCACTGTGGTTCTGGTCATGCTTAGTTTTGGTTTATGGTTAGGGTTAGGTTTATGATCAGGTTTAGGGTTAGTGTTAGAGTTAGGGTTAAGCTTTAGGTAAGGCTTTGGTGTTTGGGGTTAGGGTTTAGGTAAGGCTTTGGTGTTTGGGGTTAGGGTTTGGGTTGGGGTTAGGGTTTGGGTTCGGGTTAGAGTTATCGTTACGGCTTAGGGTTTCTCGTTAGTGTTAGGGTTAGGGTTAGGCAGAGCATTAGGGTTAGGGTTGGAGGATACGGTTAGGGGTTAGGGTGAGGGTTATGGTTAGTTTTATGGTTAAGGTGAGGGTTTAGGGTAAGTGTTATGTTTAAGGTTAGAGTTAGGGTTAGGGTTAGGTGTAGCGTAAGTTTTCGGTTGAGGTTCAGGTTTTGAATTAGAGTTAGTGTTCTATTTAAGATCAAGGTTAGACTTAGGGTTAGGGTTAGGATTAGGTCTAGACTTAGGTTCAGGGCTAATGTAAGGCTTAGTTTTAGGGTTAGAGGTGGAGTAGCATTATGACTAGAGTTTGGTTTAAGGTTAGGGTTTGGGTTAGGTTTAGGTTTAGGGTTAAAGTTAGGGTTAGGGTTGGATGAAGTTTAGGATGGGGTGAGGGTTATTCTTATGGTTAGGGCTAGAGTTTGATTTTGTGTTCAGGTTAGTGTTAAGGTTAGGCTTAGGGTTCGGGTTCGGGTTCGGAATTTCGTTTAGGGTTAGTGTTAGGTTTAGATTCAGGGTTAGAGTGACATTTCGGTTCAGGGTGAGGGTTAAGATAAGGGTTAGGATTACGGTGAGGGTTATACTTAGTGTTAGGGGTTAGGTTTACGGTTAGGATAGGGTTAATTTTAGGGTTCATGTTAGGGGTAGTGTTAGATTAGGGTTACTGTTCGTGTTTGGGTTAGGCTTAGGGATAAGTTTAGGGATAGCTTTAGGTTTAGGGTTGGGGATAGGTTTAGGGGTTAGGGTGAGAGTTAGCATTAGGTTTACAGTTAAGGTGAGGGTTTAGGGTAAGTGCTATGGTTAGGGTTAGTGTTAGAGTTAGGGTTAGGGTGAATTTTCAGTTAATAGTGAGGGTTAGGGTAAGGGTTAGGGTTAAGGTTTAGGTTAGATTTAGGATTAAGATTAGTGTTAGGGTTAGGTTTAGTGTCCGGGTTAGGGTAGGGGTAAGGTTAGGGTTAAGGCTAGGTTTACGGTCAGGGGTAGGGCTAGGTTAGGCTTAGGGTTAGGTTTAGAGTTAGAGTTAGTGCTAGGGGTTAGGGTTAGGTTTAGGGTTAGGTTTAGAGTTATTGTTAGGGTTCGGGTAGAGTTAAGGTTAGGGTTAAGTTTAAAGTTAGGTAAGGGTTACGTTTAGGTCAGGGTTAGGGTTATTATTAGAGATAGGGTTAGGTTTAGAGAAAGGGTTAGGGTTCGTGTGAGGGTTAGTGTTAGGTTTACAGTTAAGCTGATGTTTTACAGTATTACGGTTAGGGTCAGGGTTAGAGTTAGGTTTAGGGTTAGGTTTAGGTGTAGGGCTTGAGTGAGGCGATAGTTTAGGGTTAGATTTAGGGTGAAGGTTAAGATTAGTGTTAGTGTAAATATTAGAGTTAGGCGTTTGTGTTAAGGTTATGATCAGGTTAAGTTTAGGTTTCGAGTTAGAGTTAGGGTTAGGTTTTGGTGTTTGTGTTAATGTTAGGGTCAGGATTAGGGTAGCTTTAGGGTTAGGGTTTGGTTTAGGGTTAGGGTTAGGGTGAAGTTGAAGTTAAGGGTCAGGGTTGAGCTTAGACTTAGCATTAGGGTTTAGGGTTAGGGTTAAGGTTAGGATAGGTTTTAGGGTTAAGATTAGTTTTAGGGTTAGGTTAAGTGTTAGGGTTAAGTCATGGTTAGGTTTAGGGCTAGTTTAAGGTTAGAGGTAAGGTTAGCTTAAGGGTAGTGTTTAGGTTTCGACGTTAGTGTGAGGGTTAGTGCTAGGTTTCCATTTGAGCTGAGTGTGTAGGGTAAGTTCTAGGGTTAGAATTAGGGTTAGAGATAGAGTTAGGGTCAGGGTTCGGGTTAAGTTTAGGGTTAGGGTTAGGTTTATGGTTAGGATTAGGGTTAGGGTCAGAGTTGGGGGATATTTAGTATTATGTTTCGTGTTAGGGTTTCGGTTAGGGTGAAGTTTATGTTAAGTGTGAGGGTTAGGGTTCGGGTTAGTTTTAGGGGTGGGTTCAGGTTAGGGTCAGGGATAGGGTTTGGGTTAGGTTTAGGGTTAGGGTTAGGGTTAGAGTTAGGTTTAGGGTTAGCTTTAGTTTTGGTTAGGGTTAGGATTTGAATGGATTTAGGTTAGGTTTAGGGTTCTGGATAGGGTGAAATTTTGGTTAAAGGTGAGGGTTCGGTTTAGGTTTAGGGTTAGAGTTATTGTTAGGGGTTAGGGTTAGGTTTGAGCTTATGGTAGGTTTAAAGTCTGGATTAAGGTTAGGTTAGGGTTATGGTCAGGGTTAGGATTAGGATTCCGTTTAGGGTGAGGGTTAGGATCAGAGTTATTGTAAGGGTTAGTTTTAGGTTGACATGTGCGCCAAGGTTAAGGTTATGGTTTGGTTTAGGGGTAGGGATAGGTTTAGTGTTAGGGTGAGCTTTAGTTTAGGGATAGGGTGAAGTTTAAGATAGAGTGAGGTTTAGGGTTAGGGTTATGGCTAAGGTTTGGTTTAGTTTTCAGGTTAATGTTAAGGTTGTGTTTCGTGTTAGGGTTAAGTTTACGGGTTCTGTTTACTTTTAGGGTGAGGGTTAGATTTTAGGTTAGGGTTAAGTTTAGTGTTAGGATTCGCGTTAGGGTGACGGTTTGTGTCAGGCTTTGTGGTTGGGGTGAGGGTTAGGTTTAGGGTTAGGGTTGGGTAGGGTTCGGATTATGGTTATGGTAAGGTGTTAGGGGTTAGAGATTTAGTTTAGGGTGAGGGTTTGGGTGAGTGTCTCGGTTAGTCACTGTGGTTCTGGTCATGCTTAGTTTTGGTTTATGGTTAGGGTTAGGTTTATGATCAGGTTTAGGGTTAGTGTTAGAGTTAGGGTTAAGCTTTAGGTAAGGCTTTGGTGTTTGGGGTTAGGGTTTAGGTAAGGCTTTGGTGTTTGGGGTTAGGGTTTGGGTTGGGGTTAGGGTTTGGGTTCGGGTTAGAGTTATCGTTACGGCTTAGGGTTTCTCGTTAGTGTTAGGGTTAGGGTTAGGCAGAGCATTAGGGTTAGGGTTGGAGGATACGGTTAGGGGTTAGGGTGAGGGTTATGGTTAGTTTTATGGTTAAGGTGAGGGTTTAGGGTAAGTGTTATGTTTAAGGTTAGAGTTAGGGTTAGGGTTAGGTGTAGCGTAAGTTTTCGGTTGAGGTTCAGGTTTTGAATTAGAGTTAGTGTTCTATTTAAGATCAAGGTTAGACTTAGGGTTAGGGTTAGGATTAGGTCTAGACTTAGGTTCAGGGCTAATGTAAGGCTTAGTTTTAGGGTTAGAGGTGGAGTAGCATTATGACTAGAGTTTGGTTTAAGGTTAGGGTTTGGGTTAGGTTTAGGTTTAGGGTTAAAGTTAGGGTTAGGGTTGGATGAAGTTTAGGATGGGGTGAGGGTTATTCTTATGGTTAGGGCTAGAGTTTGATTTTGTGTTCAGGTTAGTGTTAAGGTTAGGCTTAGGGTTCGGGTTCGGGTTCGGAATTTCGTTTAGGGTTAGTGTTAGGTTTAGATTCAGGGTTAGAGTGACATTTCGGTTCAGGGTGAGGGTTAAGATAAGGGTTAGGATTACGGTGAGGGTTATACTTAGTGTTAGGGGTTAGGTTTACGGTTAGGATAGGGTTAAGTTTAGGGTTCATGTTAGGGGTAGTGTTAGATTAGGGTTACTGTTCGTGTTTGGGTTAGGCTTAGGGATAAGTTTAGGGATAGCTTTAGGTTTAGGGTTGGGGATAGGTTTAGGGGTTAGGGTGAGAGTTAGCATTAGGTTTACAGTTAAGGTGAGGGTTTAGGGTAAGTGCTATGGTTAGGGTTAGTGTTAGAGTTAGGGTTAGGGTGAATTTTCAGTTAATAGTGAGGGTTAGGGTAAGGGTTAGGGTTAAGGTTTAGGTTAGATTTAGGATTAAGATTAGTGTTAGGGTTAGGTTTAGGGTCCGGGTTAGGGTAGGGGTAAGGTTAGGGTTAAGGCTAGGTTTACGGTCAGGGGTAGGGCTAGGTTAGGCTTAGGGTTAGGTTTAGAGTTAGAGTTAGTGCTAGGGGTTAGGGTTAGGTTTAGGGTTAGGTTTAGAGTTATTGTTAGGGTTCGGGTAGAGTTAAGGTTAGGGTTAAGTTTAAAGTTAGGTAAGGGTTACGTTTAGGTCAGGGTTAGGGTTATTATTAGAGATAGGGTTAGGTTTAGAGAAAGGGTTAGGGTTCGTGTGAGGGTTAGTGTTAGGTTTACAGTTAAGCTGATGTTTTACAGTATTACGGTTAGGGTCAGGGTTAGAGTTAGGTTTAGGGTTAGGTTTAGGTGTAGGGCTTGAGTGAGGCGATAGTTTAGGGTTAGATTTAGGGTGAAGGTTAAGATTAGTGTTAGTGTAAATATTAGAGTTAGGCGTTTGTGTTAAGGTTATGATCAGGTTAAGTTTAGGTTTCGAGTTAGAGTTAGGGTTAGGTTTTGGTGTTTGTGTTAATGTTAGGGTCAGGATTAGGGTAGCTTTAGGGTTAGGGTTTGGTTTAGGGTTAGGGTTAGGGTGAAGTTGAAGTTAAGGGTCAGGGTTGAGCTTAGACTTAGCATTAGGGTTTAGGGTTAGGGTTAAGGTTAGGATAGGTTTTAGGGTTAAGATTAGTTTTAGGCTTAGGTTAAGTGTTAGGGTTAAGTCATGGTTAGGTTTAGGGCTAGTTTAAGGTTAGAGGTAAGGTTAGCTTAAGGGTAGTGTTTAGGTTTCGACGTTAGTGTGAGGGTTAGTGCTAGGTTTCCATTTGAGCTGAGTGTGTAGGGTAAGTTCTAGGGTTAGAATTAGGGTTAGAGATAGAGTTAGGGTCAGGGTTCGGGTTAAGTTTAGGGTTAGGGTTAGGTTTATGGTTAGGATTAGGGTTAGGGTCAGAGTTGGGGGATATTTAGTATTATGTTTCGTGTTAGGGTTTCGGTTAGGGTGAAGTTTATGTTAAGTGTGAGGGTTAGGGTTCGGGTTAGTTTTAGGGGTGGGTTCAGGTTAGGGTCAGGGATAGGGTTTGGGTTAGGTTTAGGGTTAGGGTTAGGGTTAGAGTTAGGTTTAGGGTTAGCTTTAGTTTTGGTTAGGGTTAGGATTTGAATGGATTTAGGTTAGGTTTAGGGTTCTGGATAGGGTGAAATTTTGGTTAAAGGTGAGGGTTCGGTTTAGGTTTAGGGTTAGAGTTATTGTTAGGGGTTAGGGTTAGGTTTGAGCTTATGGTAGGTTTAAAGTCTGGATTAAGGTTAGGTTAGGGTTATGGTCAGGGTTAGGATTAGGATTCCGTTTAGGGTGAGGGTTAGGATCAGAGTTATTGTAAGGGTTAGTTTTAGGTTGACATGTGCGCCAAGGTTAAGGTTATGGTTTGGTTTAGGGGTAGGGATAGGTTTAGTGTTAGGGTGAGCTTTAGTTTAGGGATAGGGTGAAGTTTAAGATAGAGTGAGGTTTAGGGTTAGGGTTATGGCTAAGGTTTGGTTTAGTTTTCAGGTTAATGTTAAGGTTGTGTTTCGTGTTAGGGTTAAGTTTACGGGTTCTGTTTACTTTTAGGGTGAGGGTTAGATTTTAGGTTAGGGTTAAGTTTAGTGTTAGGATTCGCGTTAGGGTGACGGTTTGTGTCAGGCTTTGTGGTTGGGGTGAGGGTTAGGTTTAGGGTTAGGGTTGGGTAGGGTTCGGATTATGGTTATGGTAAGGTGTTAGGGGTTAGAGATTTAGTTTAGGGTGAGGGTTTGGGTGAGTGTCTCGGTTAGTCACTGTGGTTCTGGTCATGCTTAGTTTTGGTTTATGGTTAGGGTTAGGTTTATGATCAGGTTTAGGGTTAGTGTTAGAGTTAGGGTTAAGCTTTAGGTAAGGCTTTGGTGTTTGGGGTTAGGGTTTAGGTAAGGCTTTGGTGTTTGGGGTTAGGGTTTGGGTTGGGGTTAGGGTTTGGGTTCGGGTTAGAGTTATCGTTACGGCTTAGGGTTTCTCGTTAGTGTTAGGGTTAGGGTTAGGCAGAGCATTAGGGTTAGGGTTGGAGGATACGGTTAGGGGTTAGGGTGAGGGTTATGGTTAGTTTTATGGTTAAGGTGAGGGTTTAGGGTAAGTGTTATGTTTAAGGTTAGAGTTAGGGTTAGGGTTAGGTGTAGCGTAAGTTTTCGGTTGAGGTTCAGGTTTTGAATTAGAGTTAGTGTTCTATTTAAGATCAAGGTTAGACTTAGGGTTAGGGTTAGGATTAGGTCTAGACTTAGGTTCAGGGCTAATGTAAGGCTTAGTTTTAGGGTTAGAGGTGGAGTAGCATTATGACTAGAGTTTGGTTTAAGGTTAGGGTTTGGGTTAGGTTTAGGTTTAGGGTTAAAGTTAGGGTTAGGGTTGGATGAAGTTTAGGATGGGGTGAGGGTTATTCTTATGGTTAGGGCTAGAGTTTGATTTTGTGTTCAGGTTAGTGTTAAGGTTAGGCTTAGGGTTCGGGTTCGGGTTCGGAATTTCGTTTAGGGTTAGTGTTAGGTTTAGATTCAGGGTTAGAGTGACATTTCGGTTCAGGGTGAGGGTTAAGATAAGGGTTAGGATTACGGTGAGGGTTATACTTAGTGTTAGGGGTTAGGTTTACGGTTAGGATAGGGTTAAGTTTAGGGTTCATGTTAGGGGTAGTGTTAGATTAGGGTTACTGTTCGTGTTTGGGTTAGGCTTAGGGATAAGTTTAGGGATAGCTTTAGGTTTAGGGTTGGGGATAGGTTTAGGGGTTAGGGTGAGAGTTAGCATTAGGTTTACAGTTAAGGTGAGGGTTTAGGGTAAGTGCTATGGTTAGGGTTAGTGTTAGAGTTAGGGTTAGGGTGAATTTTCAGTTAATAGTGAGGGTTAGGGTAAGGGTTAGGGTTAAGGTTTAGGTTAGATTTAGGATTAAGATTAGTGTTAGGGTTAGGTTTTTGGTCCGGGTTAGGGTAGGGGTAAGGTTAGGGTTAAGGCTAGGTTTACGGTCAGGGGTAGGGCTAGGTTAGGCTTAGGGTTAGGTTTAGAGTTAGAGTTAGTGCTAGGGGTTAGGGTTAGGTTTAGGGTTAGGTTTAGAGTTATTGTTAGGGTTCGGGTAGAGTTAAGGTTAGGGTTAAGTTTAAAGTTAGGTAAGGGTTACGTTTAGGTCAGGGTTAGGGTTATTATTAGAGATAGGGTTAGGTTTAGAGAAAGGGTTAGGGTTCGTGTGAGGGTTAGTGTTAGGTTTACAGTTAAGCTGATGTTTTACAGTGTTACGGTTAGGGTCAGGGTTAGAGTTAGGTTTAGGGTTAGGTTTAGGTGTAGGGCTTGAGTGAGGCGATAGTTTAGGGTTAGATTTAGGGTGAAGGTTAAGATTAGTGTTAGTGTAAATATTAGAGTTAGGCGTTTGTGTTAAGGTTATGATCAGGTTAAGTTTAGGTTTCGAGTTAGAGTTAGGGTTAGGTTTTGGTGTTTGTGTTAATGTTAGGGTCAGGATTAGGGTAGCTTTAGGGTTAGGGTTTGGTTTAGGGTTAGGGTTAGGGTGAAGTTGAAGTTAAGGGTCAGGGTTGAGCTTAGACTTAGCATTAGGGTTTAGGGTTAGGGTTAAGGTTAGGATAGGTTTTAGGGTTAAGATTAGTTTTAGGGTTAGGTTAAGTGTTAGGGTTAAGTCATGGTTAGGTTTAGGGCTAGTTTAAGGTTAGAGGTAAGGTTAGCTTAAGGGTAGTGTTTAGGTTTCGACGTTAGTGTGAGGGTTAGTGCTAGGTTTCCATTTGAGCTGAGTGTGTAGGGTAAGTTCTAGGGTTAGAATTAGGGTTAGAGATAGAGTTAGGGTCAGGGTTCGGGTTAAGTTTAGGGTTAGGGTTAGGTTTATGGTTAGGATTAGGGTTAGGGTCAGAGTTGGGGGATATTTAGTATTATGTTTCGTGTTAGGGTTTCGGTTAGGGTGAAGTTTATGTTAAGTGTGAGGGTTAGGGTTCGGGTTAGTTTTAGGGGTGGGTTCAGGTTAGGGTCAGGGATAGGGTTTGGGTTAGGTTTAGGGTTAGGGTTAGGGTTAGGGTTAGGTTTAGGGTTAGCTTTAGTTTTGGTTAGGGTTAGGATTTGAATGGATTTAGGTTAGGTTTAGGGTTCTGGATAGGGTGAAATTTTGGTTAAAGGTGAGGGTTCGGTTTAGGTTTAGGGTTAGAGTTATTGTTAGGGGTTAGGGTTAGGTTTGAGCTTATGGTAGGTTTAAAGTCTGGATTAAGGTTAGGTTAGGGTTATGGTCAGGGTTAGGATTAGGATTCCGTTTAGGGTGAGGGTTAGGATCAGAGTTATTGTAAGGGTTAGTTTTAGGTTGACATGTGCGCCAAGGTTAAGGTTATGGTTTGGTTTAGGGGTAGGGATAGGTTTAGTGTTAGGGTGAGCTTTAGTTTAGGGATAGGGTGAAGTTTAAGATAGAGTGAGGTTTAGGGTTAGGGTTATGGCTAAGGTTTGGTTTAGTTTTCAGGTTAATGTTAAGGTTGTGTTTCGTGTTAGGGTTAAGTTTACGGGTTCTGTTTACTTTTAGGGTGAGGGTTAGATTTTAGGTTAGGGTTAAGTTTAGTGTTAGGATTCGCGTTAGGGTGACGGTTTGTGTCAGGCTTTGTGGTTGGGGTGAGGGTTAGGTTTAGGGTTAGGGTTGGGTAGGGTTCGGATTATGGTTATGGTAAGGTGTTAGGGGTTAGAGATTTAGTTTAGGGTGAGGGTTTGGGTGAGTGTCTCGGTTAGTCACTGTGGTTCTGGTCATGCTTAGTTTTGGTTTATGGTTAGGGTTAGGTTTATGATCAGGTTTAGGGTTAGTGTTAGAGTTAGGGTTAAGCTTTAGGTAAGGCTTTGGTGTTTGGGGTTAGGGTTTAGGTAAGGCTTTGGTGTTTGGGGTTAGGGTTTGGGTTGGGGTTAGGGTTTGGGTTCGGGTTAGAGTTATCGTTACGGCTTAGGGTTTCTCGTTAGTGTTAGGGTTAGGGTTAGGCAGAGCATTAGGGTTAGGGTTGGAGGATACGGTTAGGGGTTAGGGTGAGGGTTATGGTTAGTTTTATGGTTAAGGTGAGGGTTTAGGGTAAGTGTTATGTTTAAGGTTAGAGTTAGGGTTAGGGTTAGGTGTAGCGTAAGTTTTCGGTTGAGGTTCAGGTTTTGAATTAGAGTTAGTGTTCTATTTAAGATCAAGGTTAGACTTAGGGTTAGGGTTAGGATTAGGTCTAGACTTAGGTTCAGGGCTAATGTAAGGCTTAGTTTTAGGGTTAGAGGTGGAGTAGCATTATGACTAGAGTTTGGTTTAAGGTTAGGGTTTGGGTTAGGTTTAGGTTTAGGGTTAAAGTTAGGGTTAGGGTTGGATGAAGTTTAGGATGGGGTGAGGGTTATTCTTATGGTTAGGGCTAGAGTTTGATTTTGTGTTCAGGTTAGTGTTAAGGTTAGGCTTAGGGTTCGGGTTCGGGTTCGGAATTTCGTTTAGGGTTAGTGTTAGGTTTAGATTCAGGGTTAGAGTGACATTTCGGTTCAGGGTGAGGGTTAAGATAAGGGTTAGGATTACGGTGAGGGTTATACTTAGTGTTAGGGGTTAGGTTTACGGTTAGGATAGGGTTAAGTTTAGGGTTCATGTTAGGGGTAGTGTTAGATTAGGGTTACTGTTCGTGTTTGGGTTAGGCTTAGGGATAAGTTTAGGGATAGCTTTAGGTTTAGGGTTGGGGATAGGTTTAGGGGTTAGGGTGAGAGTTAGCATTAGGTTTACAGTTAAGGTGAGGGTTTAGGGTAAGTGCTATGGTTAGGGTTAGTGTTAGAGTTAGGGTTAGGGTGAATTTTCAGTTAATAGTGAGGGTTAGGGTAAGGGTTAGGGTTAAGGTTTAGGTTAGATTTAGGATTAAGATTAGTGTTAGGGTTAGGTTTTTGGTCCGGGTTAGGGTAGGGGTAAGGTTAGGGTTAAGGCTAGGTTTACGGTCAGGGGTAGGGCTAGGTTAGGCTTAGGGTTAGGTTTAGAGTTAGAGTTAGTGCTAGGGGTTAGGGTTAGGTTTAGGGTTAGGTTTAGAGTTATTGTTAGGGTTCGGGTAGAGTTAAGGTTAGGGTTAAGTTTAAAGTTAGGTAAGGGTTACGTTTAGGTCAGGGTTAGGGTTATTATTAGAGATAGGGTTAGGTTTAGAGAAAGGGTTAGGGTTCGTGTGAGGGTTAGTGTTAGGTTTACAGTTAAGCTGATGTTTTACAGTGTTACGGTTAGGGTCAGGGTTAGAGTTAGGTTTAGGGTTAGGTTTAGGTGTAGGGCTTGAGTGAGGCGATAGTTTAGGGTTAGATTTAGGGTGAAGGTTAAGATTAGTGTTAGTGTAAATATTAGAGTTAGGCGTTTGTGTTAAGGTTATGATCAGGTTAAGTTTAGGTTTCGAGTTAGAGTTAGGGTTAGGTTTTGGTGTTTGTGTTAATGTTAGGGTCAGGATTAGGGTAGCTTTAGGGTTAGGGTTTGGTTTAGGGTTAGGGTTAGGGTGAAGTTGAAGTTAAGGGTCAGGGTTGAGCTTAGACTTAGCATTAGGGTTTAGGGTTAGGGTTAAGGTTAGGATAGGTTTTAGGGTTAAGATTAGTTTTAGGGTTAGGTTAAGTGTTAGGGTTAAGTCATGGTTAGGTTTAGGGCTAGTTTAAGGTTAGAGGTAAGGTTAGCTTAAGGGTAGTGTTTAGGTTTCGACGTTAGTGTGAGGGTTAGTGCTAGGTTTCCATTTGAGCTGAGTGTGTAGGGTAAGTTCTAGGGTTAGAATTAGGGTTAGAGATAGAGTTAGGGTCAGGGTTCGGGTTAAGTTTAGGGTTAGGGTTAGGTTTATGGTTAGGATTAGGGTTAGGGTCAGAGTTGGGGGATATTTAGTATTATGTTTCGTGTTAGGGTTTCGGTTAGGGTGAAGTTTATGTTAAGTGTGAGGGTTAGGGTTCGGGTTAGTTTTAGGGGTGGGTTCAGGTTAGGGTCAGGGATAGGGTTTGGGTTAGGTTTAGGGTTAGGGTTAGGGTTAGGGTTAGGTTTAGGGTTAGCTTTAGTTTTGGTTAGGGTTAGGATTTGAATGGATTTAGGTTAGGTTTAGGGTTCTGGATAGGGTGAAATTTTGGTTAAAGGTGAGGGTTCGGTTTAGGTTTAGGGTTAGAGTTATTGTTAGGGGTTAGGGTTAGGTTTGAGCTTATGGTAGGTTTAAAGTCTGGATTAAGGTTAGGTTAGGGTTATGGTCAGGGTTAGGATTAGGATTCCGTTTAGGGTGAGGGTTAGGATCAGAGTTATTGTAAGGGTTAGTTTTAGGTTGACATGTGCGCCAAGGTTAAGGTTATGGTTTGGTTTAGGGGTAGGGATAGGTTTAGTGTTAGGGTGAGCTTTAGTTTAGGGATAGGGTGAAGTTTAAGATAGAGTGAGGTTTAGGGTTAGGGTTATGGCTAAGGTTTGGTTTAGTTTTCAGGTTAATGTTAAGGTTGTGTTTCGTGTTAGGGTTAAGTTTACGGGTTCTGTTTACTTTTAGGGTGAGGGTTAGATTTTAGGTTAGGGTTAAGTTTAGTGTTAGGATTCGCGTTAGGGTGACGGTTTGTGTCAGGCTTTGTGGTTGGGGTGAGGGTTAGGTTTAGGGTTAGGGTTGGGTAGGGTTCGGATTATGGTTATGGTAAGGTGTTAGGGGTTAGAGATTTAGTTTAGGGTGAGGGTTTGGGTGAGTGTCTCGGTTAGTCACTGTGGTTCTGGTCATGCTTAGTTTTGGTTTATGGTTAGGGTTAGGTTTATGATCAGGTTTAGGGTTAGTGTTAGAGTTAGGGTTAAGCTTTAGGTAAGGCTTTGGTGTTTGGGGTTAGGGTTTAGGTAAGGCTTTGGTGTTTGGGGTTAGGGTTTGGGTTGGGGTTAGGGTTTGGGTTCGGGTTAGAGTTATCGTTACGGCTTAGGGTTTCTCGTTAGTGTTAGGGTTAGGGTTAGGCAGAGCATTAGGGTTAGGGTTGGAGGATACGGTTAGGGGTTAGGGTGAGGGTTATGGTTAGTTTTATGGTTAAGGTGAGGGTTTAGGGTAAGTGTTATGTTTAAGGTTAGAGTTAGGGTTAGGGTTAGGTGTAGCGTAAGTTTTCGGTTTAGGTTCAGGTTTTGAATTAGAGTTAGTGTTCTATTTAAGATCAAGGTTAGACTTAGGGTTAGGGTTAGGATTAGGTCTAGACTTAGGTTCAGGGCTAATGTAAGGCTTAGTTTTAGGGTTAGAGGTGGAGTAGCATTATGACTAGAGTTTGGTTTAAGGTTAGGGTTTGGGTTAGGTTTAGGTTTAGGGTTAAAGTTAGGGTTAGGGTTGGATGAAGTTTAGGATGGGGTGAGGGTTATTCTTATGGTTAGGGCTAGAGTTTGATTTTGTGTTCAGGTTAGTGTTAAGGTTAGGCTTAGGGTTCGGGTTCGGGTTCGGAATTTCGTTTAGGGTTAGTGTTAGGTTTAGATTCAGGGTTAGAGTGACATTTCGGTTCAGGGTGAGGGTTAAGATAAGGGTTAGGATTACGGTGAGGGTTATACTTAGTGTTAGGGGTTAGGTTTACGGTTAGGATAGGGTTAATTTTAGGGTTCATGTTAGGGGTAGTGTTAGATTAGGGTTACTGTTCGTGTTTGGGTTAGGCTTAGGGATAAGTTTAGGGATAGCTTTAGGTTTAGGGTTGGGGATAGGTTTAGGGGTTAGGGTGAGAGTTAGCATTAGGTTTACAGTTAAGGTGAGGGTTTAGGGTAAGTGCTATGGTTAGGGTTAGTGTTAGAGTTAGGGTTAGGGTGAATTTTCAGTTAATAGTGAGGGTTAGGGTAAGGGTTAGGGTTAAGGTTAAGGTTAGATTTAGGATTAAGATTAGTGTTAGGGTTAGGTTTAGGGTCCGGGTTAGGGTAGGGGTAAGGTTAGGGTTAAGGCTAGGTTTACGGTCAGGGGTAGGGCTAGGTTAGGCTTAGGGTTAGGTTTAGAGTTAGAGTTAGTGCTAGGGGTTAGGGTTAGGTTTAGGGTTAGGTTTAGAGTTATTGTTAGGGTTCGGGTAGAGTTAAGGTTAGGGTTAAGTTTAAAGTTAGGTAAGGGTTACGTTTAGGTCAGGGTTAGGGTTATTATTAGAGATAGGGTTAGGTTTAGAGAAAGGGTTAGGGTTCGTGTGAGGGTTAGTGTTAGGTTTACAGTTAAGCTGATGTTTTACAGTATTACGGTTAGGGTCAGGGTTAGAGTTAGGTTTAGGGTTAGGTTTAGGTGTAGGGCTTGAGTGAGGCGATAGTTTAGGGTTAGATTTAGGGTGAAGGTTAAGATTAGTGTTAGTGTAAATATTAGAGTTAGGCGTTTGTGTTAAGGTTATGATCAGGTTAAGTTTAGGTTTCGAGTTAGAGTTAGGGTTAGGTTTTGGTGTTTGTGTTAATGTTAGGGTCAGGATTAGGGTAGCTTTAGGGTTAGGGTTTGGTTTAGGGTTAGGGTTAGGGTGAAGTTGAAGTTAAGGGTCAGGGTTGAGCTTAGACTTAGCATTAGGGTTTAGGGTTAGGGTTAAGGTTAGGATAGGTTTTAGGGTTAAGATTAGTTTTAGGCTTAGGTTAAGTGTTAGGGTTAAGTCATGGTTAGGTTTAGGGCTAGTTTAAGGTTAGAGGTAAGGTTAGCTTAAGGGTAGTGTTTAGGTTTCGACGTTAGTGTGAGGGTTAGTGCTAGGTTTCCATTTGAGCTGAGTGTGTAGGGTAAGTTCTAGGGTTAGAATTAGGGTTAGAGATAGAGTTAGGGTCAGGGTTCGGGTTAAGTTTAGGGTTAGGGTTAGGTTTATGGTTAGGATTAGGGTTAGGGTCAGAGTTGGGGGATATTTAGTATTATGTTTCGTGTTAGGGTTTCGGTTAGGGTGAAGTTTATGTTAAGTGTGAGGGTTAGGGTTCGGGTTAGTTTTAGGGGTGGGTTCAGGTTAGGGTCAGGGATAGGGTTTGGGTTAGGTTTAGGGTTAGGGTTAGGGTTAGAGTTAGGTTTAGGGTTAGCTTTAGTTTTGGTTAGGGTTAGGATTTGAATGGATTTAGGTTAGGTTTAGGGTTCTGGATAGGGTGAAATTTTGGTTAAAGGTGAGGGTTCGGTTTAGGTTTAGGGTTAGAGTTATTGTTAGGGGTTAGGGTTAGGTTTGAGCTTATGGTAGGTTTAAAGTCTGGATTAAGGTTAGGTTAGGGTTATGGTCAGGGTTAGGATTAGGATTCCGTTTAGGGTGAGGGTTAGGATCAGAGTTATTGTAAGGGTTAGTTTTAGGTTGACATGTGCGCCAAGGTTAAGGTTATGGTTTGGTTTAGGGGTAGGGATAGGTTTAGTGTTAGGGTGAGCTTTAGTTTAGGGATAGGGTGAAGTTTAAGATAGAGTGAGGTTTAGGGTTAGGGTTATGGCTAAGGTTTGGTTTAGTTTTCAGGTTAATGTTAAGGTTGTGTTTCGTGTTAGGGTTAAGTTTACGGGTTCTGTTTACTTTTAGGGTGAGGGTTAGATTTTAGGTTAGGGTTAAGTTTAGTGTTAGGATTCGCGTTAGGGTGACGGTTTGTGTCAGGCTTTGTGGTTGGGGTGAGGGTTAGGTTTAGGGTTAGGGTTGGGTAGGGTTCGGATTATGGTTATGGTAAGGTGTTAGGGGTTAGAGATTTAGTTTAGGGTGAGGGTTTGGGTGAGTGTCTCGGTTAGTCACTGTGGTTCTGGTCATGCTTAGTTTTGGTTTATGGTTAGGGTTAGGTTTATGATCAGGTTTAGGGTTAGTGTTAGAGTTAGGGTTAAGCTTTAGGTAAGGCTTTGGTGTTTGGGGTTAGGGTTTAGGTAAGGCTTTGGTGTTTGGGGTTAGGGTTTGGGTTGGGGTTAGGGTTTGGGTTCGGGTTAGAGTTATCGTTACGGCTTAGGGTTTCTCGTTAGTGTTAGGGTTAGGGTTAGGCAGAGCATTAGGGTTAGGGTTGGAGGATACGGTTAGGGGTTAGGGTGAGGGTTATGGTTAGTTTTATGGTTAAGGTGAGGGTTTAGGGTAAGTGTTATGTTTAAGGTTAGAGTTAGGGTTAGGGTTAGGTGTAGCGTAAGTTTTCGGTTTAGGTTCAGGTTTTGAATTAGAGTTAGTGTTCTATTTAAGATCAAGGTTAGACTTAGGGTTAGGGTTAGGATTAGGTCTAGACTTAGGTTCAGGGCTAATGTAAGGCTTAGTTTTAGGGTTAGAGGTGGAGTAGCATTATGACTAGAGTTTGGTTTAAGGTTAGGGTTTGGGTTAGGTTTAGGTTTAGGGTTAAAGTTAGGGTTAGGGTTGGATGAAGTTTAGGATGGGGTGAGGGTTATTCTTATGGTTAGGGCTAGAGTTTGATTTTGTGTTCAGGTTAGTGTTAAGGTTAGGCTTAGGGTTCGGGTTCGGGTTCGGAATTTCGTTTAGGGTTAGTGTTAGGTTTAGATTCAGGGTTAGAGTGACATTTCGGTTCAGGGTGAGGGTTAAGATAAGGGTTAGGATTACGGTGAGGGTTATACTTAGTGTTAGGGGTTAGGTTTACGGTTAGGATAGGGTTAATTTTAGGGTTCATGTTAGGGGTAGTGTTAGATTAGGGTTACTGTTCGTGTTTGGGTTAGGCTTAGGGATAAGTTTAGGGATAGCTTTAGGTTTAGGGTTGGGGATAGGTTTAGGGGTTAGGGTGAGAGTTAGCATTAGGTTTACAGTTAAGGTGAGGGTTTAGGGTAAGTGCTATGGTTAGGGTTAGTGTTAGAGTTAGGGTTAGGGTGAATTTTCAGTTAATAGTGAGGGTTAGGGTAAGGGTTAGGGTTAAGGTTTAGGTTAGATTTAGGATTAAGATTAGTGTTAGGGTTAGGTTTAGGGTCCGGGTTAGGGTAGGGGTAAGGTTAGGGTTAAGGCTAGGTTTACGGTCAGGGGTAGGGCTAGGTTAGGCTTAGGGTTAGGTTTAGAGTTAGAGTTAGTGCTAGGGGTTAGGGTTAGGTTTAGGGTTAGGTTTAGAGTTATTGTTAGGGTTCGGGTAGAGTTAAGGTTAGGGTTAAGTTTAAAGTTAGGTAAGGGTTACGTTTAGGTCAGGGTTAGGGTTATTATTAGAGATAGGGTTAGGTTTAGAGAAAGGGTTAGGGTTCGTGTGAGGGTTAGTGTTAGGTTTACAGTTAAGCTGATGTTTTACAGTGTTACGGTTAGGGTCAGGGTTAGAGTTAGGTTTAGGGTTAGGTTTAGGTGTAGGGCTTGAGTGAGGCGATAGTTTAGGGTTAGATTTAGGGTGAAGGTTAAGATTAGTGTTAGTGTAAATATTAGAGTTAGGCGTTTGTGTTAAGGTTATGATCAGGTTAAGTTTAGGTTTCGAGTTAGAGTTAGGGTTAGGTTTTGGTGTTTGTGTTAATGTTAGGGTCAGGATTAGGGTAGCTTTAGGGTTAGGGTTTGGTTTAGGGTTAGGGTTAGGGTGAAGTTGAAGTTAAGGGTCAGGGTTGAGCTTAGACTTAGCATTAGGGTTTAGGGTTAGGGTTAAGGTTAGGATAGGTTTTAGGGTTAAGATTAGTTTTAGGGTTAGGTTAAGTGTTAGGGTTAAGTCATGGTTAGGTTTAGGGCTAGTTTAAGGTTAGAGGTAAGGTTAGCTTAAGGGTAGTGTTTAGGTTTCGACGTTAGTGTGAGGGTTAGTGCTAGGTTTCCATTTGAGCTGAGTGTGTAGGGTAAGTTCTAGGGTTAGAATTAGGGTTAGAGATAGAGTTAGGGTCAGGGTTCGGGTTAAGTTTAGGGTTAGGGTTAGGTTTATGGTTAGGATTAGGGTTAGGGTCAGAGTTGGGGGATATTTAGTATTATGTTTCGTGTTAGGGTTTCGGTTAGGGTGAAGTTTATGTTAAGTGTGAGGGTTAGGGTTCGGGTTAGTTTTAGGGGTGGGTTCAGGTTAGGGTCAGGGATAGGGTTTGGGTTAGGTTTAGGGTTAGGGTTAGGGTTAGGGTTAGGTTTAGGGTTAGCTTTAGTTTTGGTTAGGGTTAGGATTTGAATGGATTTAGGTTAGGTTTAGGGTTCTGGATAGGGTGAAATTTTGGTTAAAGGTGAGGGTTCGGTTTAGGTTTAGGGTTAGAGTTATTGTTAGGGGTTAGGGTTAGGTTTGAGCTTATGGTAGGTTTAAAGTCTGGATTAAGGTTAGGTTAGGGTTATGGTCAGGGTTAGGATTAGGATTCCGTTTAGGGTGAGGGTTAGGATCAGAGTTATTGTAAGGGTTAGTTTTAGGTTGACATGTGCGCCAAGGTTAAGGTTATGGTTTGGTTTAGGGGTAGGGATAGGTTTAGTGTTAGGGTGAGCTTTAGTTTAGGGATAGGGTGAAGTTTAAGATAGAGTGAGGTTTAGGGTTAGGGTTATGGCTAAGGTTTGGTTTAGTTTTCAGGTTAATGTTAAGGTTGTGTTTCGTGTTAGGGTTAAGTTTACGGGTTCTGTTTACTTTTAGGGTGAGGGTTAGATTTTAGGTTAGGGTTAAGTTTAGTGTTAGGATTCGCGTTAGGGTGACGGTTTGTGTCAGGCTTTGTGGTTGGGGTGAGGGTTAGGTTTAGGGTTAGGGTTGGGTAGGGTTCGGATTATGGTTATGGTAAGGTGTTAGGGGTTAGAGATTTAGTTTAGGGTGAGGGTTTGGGTGAGTGTCTCGGTTAGTCACTGTGGTTCTGGTCATGCTTAGTTTTGGTTTATGGTTAGGGTTAGGTTTATGATCAGGTTTAGGGTTAGTGTTAGAGTTAGGGTTAAGCTTTAGGTAAGGCTTTGGTGTTTGGGGTTAGGGTTTAGGTAAGGCTTTGGTGTTTGGGGTTAGGGTTTGGGTTGGGGTTAGGGTTTGGGTTCGGGTTAGAGTTATCGTTACGGCTTAGGGTTTCTCGTTAGTGTTAGGGTTAGGGTTAGGCAGAGCATTAGGGTTAGGGTTGGAGGATACGGTTAGGGGTTAGGGTGAGGGTTATGGTTAGTTTTATGGTTAAGGTGAGGGTTTAGGGTAAGTGTTATGTTTAAGGTTAGAGTTAGGGTTAGGGTTAGGTGTAGCGTAAGTTTTCGGTTTAGGTTCAGGTTTTGAATTAGAGTTAGTGTTCTATTTAAGATCAAGGTTAGACTTAGGGTTAGGGTTAGGATTAGGTCTAGACTTAGGTTCAGGGCTAATGTAAGGCTTAGTTTTAGGGTTAGAGGTGGAGTAGCATTATGACTAGAGTTTGGTTTAAGGTTAGGGTTTGGGTTAGGTTTAGGTTTAGGGTTAAAGTTAGGGTTAGGGTTGGATGAAGTTTAGGATGGGGTGAGGGTTATTCTTATGGTTAGGGCTAGAGTTTGATTTTGTGTTCAGGTTAGTGTTAAGGTTAGGCTTAGGGTTCGGGTTCGGGTTCGGAATTTCGTTTAGGGTTAGTGTTAGGTTTAGATTCAGGGTTAGAGTGACATTTCGGTTCAGGGTGAGGGTTAAGATAAGGGTTAGGATTACGGTGAGGGTTATACTTAGTGTTAGGGGTTAGGTTTACGGTTAGGATAGGGTTAAGCTTAGGGTTCATGTTAGGGGTAGTGTTAGATTAGGGTTACTGTTCGTGTTTGGGTTAGGCTTAGGGATAAGTTTAGGGATAGCTTTAGGTTTAGGGTTGGGGATAGGTTTAGGGGTTAGGGTGAGAGTTAGCATTAGGTTTACAGTTAAGGTGAGGGTTTAGGGTAAGTGCTATGGTTAGGGTTAGTGTTAGAGTTAGGGTTAGGGTGAATTTTCAGTTAATAGTGAGGGTTAGGGTAAGGGTTAGGGTTAAGGTTTAGGTTAGATTTAGGATTAAGATTAGTGTTAGGGTTAGGTTTTTGGTCCGGGTTAGGGTAGGGGTAAGGTTAGGGTTAAGGCTAGGTTTACGGTCAGGGGTAGGGCTAGGTTAGGCTTAGGGTTAGGTTTAGAGTTAGAGTTAGTGCTAGGGGTTAGGGTTAGGTTTAGGGTTAGGTTTAGAGTTATTGTTAGGGTTCGGGTAGAGTTAAGGTTAGGGTTAAGTTTAAAGTTAGGTAAGGGTTACGTTTAGGTCAGGGTTAGGGTTATTATTAGAGATAGGGTTAGGTTTAGAGAAAGGGTTAGGGTTCGTGTGAGGGTTAGTGTTAGGTTTACAGTTAAGCTGATGTTTTACAGTATTACGGTTAGGGTCAGGGTTAGAGTTAGGTTTAGGGTTAGGTTTAGGTGTAGGGCTTGAGTGAGGCGATAGTTTAGGGTTAGATTTAGGGTGAAGGTTAAGATTAGTGTTAGTGTAAATATTAGAGTTAGGCGTTTGTGTTAAGGTTATGATCAGGTTAAGTTTAGGTTTCGAGTTAGAGTTAGGGTTAGGTTTTGGTGTTTGTGTTAATGTTAGGGTCAGGATTAGGGTAGCTTTAGGGTTAGGGTTTGGTTTAGGGTTAGGGTTAGGGTGAAGTTGAAGTTAAGGGTCAGGGTTGAGCTTAGACTTAGCATTAGGGTTTAGGGTTAGGGTTAAGGTTAGGATAGGTTTTAGGGTTAAGATTAGTTTTAGGCTTAGGTTAAGTGTTAGGGTTAAGTCATGGTTAGGTTTAGGGCTAGTTTAAGGTTAGAGGTAAGGTTAGCTTAAGGGTAGTGTTTAGGTTTCGACGTTAGTGTGAGGGTTAGTGCTAGGTTTCCATTTGAGCTGAGTGTGTAGGGTAAGTTCTAGGGTTAGAATTAGGGTTAGAGATAGAGTTAGGGTCAGGGTTCGGGTTAAGTTTAGGGTTAGGGTTAGGTTTATGGTTAGGATTAGGGTTAGGGTCAGAGTTGGGGGATATTTAGTATTATGTTTCGTGTTAGGATTTCGGTTAGGGTGAAGTTTATGTTAAGTGTGAGGGTTAGGGTTCGGGTTAGTTTTAGGGGTGGGTTCAGGTTAGGGTCAGGGATAGGGTTTGGGTTAGGTTTAGGGTTAGGGTTAGGGTTAGAGTTAGGTTTAGGGTTAGCTTTAGTTTTGGTTAGGGTTAGGATTTGAATGGATTTAGGTTAGGTTTAGGGTTCTGGATAGGGTGAAATTTTGGTTAAAGGTGAGGGTTCGGTTTAGGTTTAGGGTTAGAGTTATTGTTAGGGGTTAGGGTTAGGTTTGAGCTTATGGTAGGTTTAAAGTCTGGATTAAGGTTAGGTTAGGGTTATGGTCAGGGTTAGGATTAGGATTCCGTTTAGGGTGAGGGTTAGGATCAGAGTTATTGTAAGGGTTAGTTTTAGGTTGACATGTGCGCCAAGGTTAAGGTTATGGTTTGGTTTAGGGGTAGGGATAGGTTTAGTGTTAGGGTGAGCTTTAGTTTAGGGATAGGGTGAAGTTTAAGATAGAGTGAGGTTTAGGGTTAGGGTTATGGCTAAGGTTTGGTTTAGTTTTCAGGTTAATGTTAAGGTTGTGTTTCGTGTTAGGGTTAAGTTTACGGGTTCTGTTTACTTTTAGGGTGAGGGTTAGATTTTAGGTTAGGGTTAAGTTTAGTGTTAGGATTCGCGTTAGGGTGACGGTTTGTGTCAGGCTTTGTGGTTGGGGTGAGGGTTAGGTTTAGGGTTAGGGTTGGGTAGGGTTCGGATTATGGTTATGGTAAGGTGTTAGGGGTTAGAGATTTAGTTTAGGGTGAGGGTTTGGGTGAGTGTCTCGGTTAGTCACTGTGGTTCTGGTCATGCTTAGTTTTGGTTTATGGTTAGGGTTAGGTTTATGATCAGGTTTAGGGTTAGTGTTAGAGTTAGGGTTAAGCTTTAGGTAAGGCTTTGGTGTTTGGGGTTAGGGTTTAGGTAAGGCTTTGGTGTTTGGGGTTAGGGTTTGGGTTGGGGTTAGGGTTTGGGTTCGGGTTAGAGTTATCGTTACGGCTTAGGGTTTCTCGTTAGTGTTAGGGTTAGGGTTAGGCAGAGCATTAGGGTTAGGGTTGGAGGATACGGTTAGGGGTTAGGGTGAGGGTTATGGTTAGTTTTATGGTTAAGGTGAGGGTTTAGGGTAAGTGTTATGTTTAAGGTTAGAGTTAGGGTTAGGGTTAGGTGTAGCGTAAGTTTTCGGTTGAGGTTCAGGTTTTGAATTAGAGTTAGTGTTCTATTTAAGATCAAGGTTAGACTTAGGGTTAGGGTTAGGATTAGGTCTAGACTTAGGTTCAGGGCTAATGTAAGGCTTAGTTTTAGGGTTAGAGGTGGAGTAGCATTATGACTAGAGTTTGGTTTAAGGTTAGGGTTTGGGTTAGGTTTAGGTTTAGGGTTAAAGTTAGGGTTAGGGTTGGATGAAGTTTAGGATGGGGTGAGGGTTATTCTTATGGTTAGGGCTAGAGTTTGATTTTGTGTTCAGGTTAGTGTTAAGGTTAGGCTTAGGGTTCGGGTTCGGGTTCGGAATTTCGTTTAGGGTTAGTGTTAGGTTTAGATTCAGGGTTAGAGTGACATTTCGGTTCAGGGTGAGGGTTAAGATAAGGGTTAGGATTACGGTGAGGGTTATACTTAGTGTTAGGGGTTAGGTTTACGGTTAGGATAGGGTTAATTTTAGGGTTCATGTTAGGGGTAGTGTTAGATTAGGGTTACTGTTCGTGTTTGGGTTAGGCTTAGGGATAAGTTTAGGGATAGCTTTAGGTTTAGGGTTGGGGATAGGTTTAGGGGTTAGGGTGAGAGTTAGCATTAGGTTTACAGTTAAGGTGAGGGTTTAGGGTAAGTGCTATGGTTAGGGTTAGTGTTAGAGTTAGGGTTAGGGTGAATTTTCAGTTAATAGTGAGGGTTAGGGTAAGGGTTAGGGTTAAGGTTTAGGTTAGATTTAGGATTAAGATTAGTGTTAGGGTTAGGTTTAGGGTCCGGGTTAGGGTAGGGGTAAGGTTAGGGTTAAGGCTAGGTTTACGGTCAGGGGTAGGGCTAGGTTAGGCTTAGGGTTAGGTTTAGAGTTAGAGTTAGTGCTAGGGGTTAGGGTTAGGTTTAGGGTTAGGTTTAGAGTTATTGTTAGGGTTCGGGTAGAGTTAAGGTTAGGGTTAAGTTTAAAGTTAGGTAAGGGTTACATTTAGGTCAGGGTTAGGGTTATTATTAGAGATAGGGTTAGGTTTAGAGAAAGGGTTAGGGTTCGTGTGAGGGTTAGTGTTAGGTTTACAGTTAAGCTGATGTTTTACAGTGTTACGGTTAGGGTCAGGTTAGAGTTAGGTTTAGGGTTAGGTTTAGGTGTAGGGCTTGAGTGAGGCGATAGTTTAGGGTTAGATTTAGGGTGAAGGTTAAGATTAGTGTTAGTGTAAATATTAGAGTTAGGCGTTTGTGTTAAGGTTATGATCAGGTTAAGTTTAGGTTTCGAGTTAGAGTTAGGGTTAGGTTTTGGTGTTTGTGTTAATGTTAGGGTCAGGATTAGGGTAGCTTTAGGGTTAGGGTTTGGTTTAGGGTTAGGGTTAGGGTGAAGTTGAAGTTAAGGGTCAGGGTTGAGCTTAGACTTAGCATTAGGGTTTAGGGTTAGGGTTAAGGTTAGGATAGGTTTTAGGGTTAAGATTAGTTTTAGGGTTAGGTTAAGTGTTAGGGTTAAGTCATGGTTAGGTTTAGGGCTAGTTTAAGGTTAGAGGTAAGGTTAGCTTAAGGGTAGTGTTTAGGTTTCGACGTTAGTGTGAGGGTTAGTGCTAGGTTTCCATTTGAGCTGAGTGTGTAGGGTAAGTTCTAGGGTTAGAATTAGGGTTAGAGATAGAGTTAGGGTCAGGGTTCGGGTTAAGTTTAGGGTTAGGGTTAGGTTTATGGTTAGGATTAGGGTTAGGGTCAGAGTTGGGGGATATTTAGTATTATGTTTCGTGTTAGGGTTTCGGTTAGGGTGAAGTTTATGTTAAGTGTGAGGGTTAGGGTTCGGGTTAGTTTTAGGGGTGGGTTCAGGTTAGGGTCAGGGATAGGGTTTGGGTTAGGTTTAGGGTTAGGGTTAGGGTTAGAGTTAGGTTTAGGGTTAGCTTTAGTTTTGGTTAGGGTTAGGATTTGAATGGATTTAGGTTAGGTTTAGGGTTCTGGATAGGGTGAAATTTTGGTTAAAGGTGAGGGTTCGGTTTAGGTTTAGGGTTAGAGTTATTGTTAGGGGTTAGGGTTAGGTTTGAGCTTATGGTAGGTTTAAAGTCTGGATTAAGGTTAGGTTAGGGTTATGGTCAGGGTTAGGATTAGGATTCCGTTTAGGGTGAGGGTTAGGATCAGAGTTATTGTAAGGGTTAGTTTTAGGTTGACATGTGCGCCAAGGTTAAGGTTATGGTTTGGTTTAGGGGTAGGGATAGGTTTAGTGTTAGGGTGAGCTTTAGTTTAGGGATAGGGTGAAGTTTAAGATAGAGTGAGGTTTAGGGTTAGGGTTATGGCTAAGGTTTGGTTTAGTTTTCAGGTTAATGTTAAGGTTGTGTTTCGTGTTAGGGTTAAGTTTACGGGTTCTGTTTACTTTTAGGGTGAGGGTTAGATTTTAGGTTAGGGTTAAGTTTAGTGTTAGGATTCGCGTTAGGGTGACGGTTTGTGTCAGGCTTTGTGGTTGGGGTGAGGGTTAGGTTTAGGGTTAGGGTTGGGTAGGGTTCGGATTATGGTTATGGTAAGGTGTTAGGGGTTAGAGATTTAGTTTAGGGTGAGGGTTTGGGTGAGTGTCTCGGTTAGTCACTGTGGTTCTGGTCATGCTTAGTTTTGGTTTATGGTTAGGGTTAGGTTTATGATCAGGTTTAGGGTTAGTGTTAGAGTTAGGGTTAAGCTTTAGGTAAGGCTTTGGTGTTTGGGGTTAGGGTTTAGGTAAGGCTTTGGTGTTTGGGGTTAGGGTTTGGGTTGGGGTTAGGGTTTGGGTTCGGGTTAGAGTTATCGTTACGGCTTAGGGTTTCTCGTTAGTGTTAGGGTTAGGGTTAGGCAGAGCATTAGGGTTAGGGTTGGAGGATACGGTTAGGGGTTAGGGTGAGGGTTATGGTTAGTTTTATGGTTAAGGTGAGGGTTTAGGGTAAGTGTTATGTTTAAGGTTAGAGTTAGGGTTAGGGTTAGGTGTAGCGTAAGTTTTCGGTTTAGGTTCAGGTTTTGAATTAGAGTTAGTGTTCTATTTAAGATCAAGGTTAGACTTAGGGTTAGGGTTAGGATTAGGTCTAGACTTAGGTTCAGGGCTAATGTAAGGCTTAGTTTTAGGGTTAGAGGTGGAGTAGCATTATGACTAGAGTTTGGTTTAAGGTTAGGGTTTGGGTTAGGTTTAGGTTTAGGGTTAAAGTTAGGGTTAGGGTTGGATGAAGTTTAGGATGGGGTGAGGGTTATTCTTATGGTTAGGGCTAGAGTTTGATTTTGTGTTCAGGTTAGTGTTAAGGTTAGGCTTAGGGTTCGGGTTCGGGTTCGGAATTTCGTTTAGGGTTAGTGTTAGGTTTAGATTCAGGGTTAGAGTGACATTTCGGTTCAGGGTGAGGGTTAAGATAAGGGTTAGGATTACGGTGAGGGTTATACTTAGTGTTAGGGGTTAGGTTTACGGTTAGGATAGGGTTAAGTTTAGGGTTCATGTTAGGGGTAGTGTTAGATTAGGGTTACTGTTCGTGTTTGGGTTAGGCTTAGGGATAAGTTTAGGGATAGCTTTAGGTTTAGGGTTGGGGATAGGTTTAGGGGTTAGGGTGAGAGTTAGCATTAGGTTTACAGTTAAGGTGAGGGTTTAGGGTAAGTGCTATGGTTAGGGTTAGTGTTAGAGTTAGGGTTAGGGTGAATTTTCAGTTAATAGTGAGGGTTAGGGTAAGGGTTAGGGTTAAGGTTTAGGTTAGATTTAGGATTAAGATTAGTGTTAGGGTTAGGTTTTTGGTCCGGGTTAGGGTAGGGGTAAGGTTAGGGTTAAGGCTAGGTTTACGGTCAGGGGTAGGGCTAGGTTAGGCTTAGGGTTAGGTTTAGAGTTAGAGTTAGTGCTAGGGGTTAGGGTTAGGTTTAGGGTTAGGTTTAGAGTTATTGTTAGGGTTCGGGTAGAGTTAAGGTTAGGGTTAAGTTTAAAGTTAGGTAAGGGTTACGTTTAGGTCAGGGTTAGGGTTATTATTAGAGATAGGGTTAGGTTTAGAGAAAGGGTTAGGGTTCGTGTGAGGGTTAGTGTTAGGTTTACAGTTAAGCTGATGTTTTACAGTGTTACGGTTAGGGTCAGGGTTAGAGTTAGGTTTAGGGTTAGGTTTAGGTGTAGGGCTTGAGTGAGGCGATAGTTTAGGGTTAGATTTAGGGTGAAGGTTAAGATTAGTGTTAGTGTAAATATTAGAGTTAGGCGTTTGTGTTAAGGTTATGATCAGGTTAAGTTTAGGTTTCGAGTTAGAGTTAGGGTTAGGTTTTGGTGTTTGTGTTAATGTTAGGGTCAGGATTAGGGTAGCTTTAGGGTTAGGGTTTGGTTTAGGGTTAGGGTTAGGGTGAAGTTGAAGTTAAGGGTCAGGGTTGAGCTTAGACTTAGCATTAGGGTTTAGGGTTAGGGTTAAGGTTAGGATAGGTTTTAGGGTTAAGATTAGTTTTAGGGTTAGGTTAAGTGTTAGGGTTAAGTCATGGTTAGGTTTAGGGCTAGTTTAAGGTTAGAGGTAAGGTTAGCTTAAGGGTAGTGTTTAGGTTTCGACGTTAGTGTGAGGGTTAGTGCTAGGTTTCCACTTGAGCTGAGTGTGTAGGGTAAGTTCTAGGGTTAGAATTAGGGTTAGAGATAGAGTTAGGGTCAGGGTTCGGGTTAAGTTTAGGGTTAGGGTTAGGTTTATGGTTAGGATTAGGGTTAGGGTCAGAGTTGGGGGATATTTAGTATTATGTTTCGTGTTAGGGTTTCGGTTAGGGTGAAGTTTATGTTAAGTGTGAGGGTTAGGGTTCGGGTTAGTTTTAGGGGTGGGTTCAGGTTAGGGTCAGGGATAGGGTTTGGGTTAGGTTTAGGGTTAGGGTTAGGGTTAGGGTTAGGTTTAGGGTTAGCTTTAGTTTTGGTTAGGGTTAGGATTTGAATGGATTTAGGTTAGGTTTAGGGTTCTGGATAGGGTGAAATTTTGGTTAAAGGTGAGGGTTCGGTTTAGGTTTAGGGTTAGAGTTATTGTTAGGGGTTAGGGTTAGGTTTGAGCTTATGGTAGGTTTAAAGTCTGGATTAAGGTTAGGTTAGGGTTATGGTCAGGGTTAGGATTAGGATTCCGTTTAGGGTGAGGGTTAGGATCAGAGTTATTGTAAGGGTTAGTTTTAGGTTGACATGTGCGCCAAGGTTAAGGTTATGGTTTGGTTTAGGGGTAGGGATAGGTTTAGTGTTAGGGTGAGCTTTAGTTTAGGGATAGGGTGAAGTTTAAGATAGAGTGAGGTTTAGGGTTAGGGTTATGGCTAAGGTTTGGTTTAGTTTTCAGGTTAATGTTAAGGTTGTGTTTCGTGTTAGGGTTAAGTTTACGGGTTCTGTTTACTTTTAGGGTGAGGGTTAGATTTTAGGTTAGGGTTAAGTTTAGTGTTAGGATTCGCGTTAGGGTGACGGTTTGTGTCAGGCTTTGTGGTTGGGGTGAGGGTTAGGTTTAGGGTTAGGGTTGGGTAGGGTTCGGATTATGGTTATGGTAAGGTGTTAGGGGTTAGAGATTTAGTTTAGGGTGAGGGTTTGGGTGAGTGTCTCGGTTAGTCACTGTGGTTCTGGTCATGCTTAGTTTTGGTTTATGGTTAGGGTTAGGTTTATGATCAGGTTTAGGGTTAGTGTTAGAGTTAGGGTTAAGCTTTAGGTAAGGCTTTGGTGTTTGGGGTTAGGGTTTAGGTAAGGCTTTGGTGTTTGGGGTTAGGGTTTGGGTTGGGGTTAGGGTTTGGGTTCGGGTTAGAGTTATCGTTACGGCTTAGGGTTTCTCGTTAGTGTTAGGGTTAGGGTTAGGCAGAGCATTAGGGTTAGGGTTGGAGGATACGGTTAGGGGTTAGGGTGAGGGTTATGGTTAGTTTTATGGTTAAGGTGAGGGTTTAGGGTAAGTGTTATGTTTAAGGTTAGAGTTAGGGTTAGGGTTAGGTGTAGCGTAAGTTTTCGGTTGAGGTTCAGGTTTTGAATTAGAGTTAGTGTTCTATTTAAGATCAAGGTTAGACTTAGGGTTAGGGTTAGGATTAGGTCTAGACTTAGGTTCAGGGCTAATGTAAGGCTTAGTTTTAGGGTTAGAGGTGGAGTAGCATTATGACTAGAGTTTGGTTTAAGGTTAGGGTTTGGGTTAGGTTTAGGTTTAGGGTTAAAGTTAGGGTTAGGGTTGGATGAAGTTTAGGATGGGGTGAGGGTTATTCTTATGGTTAGGGCTAGAGTTTGATTTTGTGTTCAGGTTAGTGTTAAGGTTAGGCTTAGGGTTCGGGTTCGGGTTCGGAATTTCGTTTAGGGTTAGTGTTAGGTTTAGATTCAGGGTTAGAGTGACATTTCGGTTCAGGGTGAGGGTTAAGATAAGGGTTAGGATTACGGTGAGGGTTATACTTAGTGTTAGGGGTTAGGTTTACGGTTAGGATAGGGTTAAGTTTAGGGTTCATGTTAGGGGTAGTGTTAGATTAGGGTTACTGTTCGTGTTTGGGTTAGGCTTAGGGATAAGTTTAGGGATAGCTTTAGGTTTAGGGTTGGGGATAGGTTTAGGGGTTAGGGTGAGAGTTAGCATTAGGTTTACAGTTAAGGTGAGGGTTTAGGGTAAGTGCTATGGTTAGGGTTAGTGTTAGAGTTAGGGTTAGGGTGAATTTTCAGTTAATAGTGAGGGTTAGGGTAAGGGTTAGGGTTAAGGTTTAGGTTAGATTTAGGATTAAGATTAGTGTTAGGGTTAGGTTTTTGGTCCGGGTTAGGGTAGGGGTAAGGTTAGGGTTAAGGCTAGGTTTACGGTCAGGGGTAGGGCTAGGTTAGGCTTAGGGTTAGGTTTAGAGTTAGAGTTAGTGCTAGGGGTTAGGGTTAGGTTTAGGGTTAGGTTTAGAGTTATTGTTAGGGTTCGGGTAGAGTTAAGGTTAGGGTTAAGTTTAAAGTTAGGTAAGGGTTACGTTTAGGTCAGGGTTAGGGTTATTATTAGAGATAGGGTTAGGTTTAGAGAAAGGGTTAGGGTTCGTGTGAGGGTTAGTGTTAGGTTTACAGTTAAGCTGATGTTTTACAGTGTTACGGTTAGGGTCAGGGTTAGAGTTAGGTTTAGGGTTAGGTTTAGGTGCAGGGCTTGAGTGAGGCGATAGTTTAGGGTTAGATTTAGGGTGAAGGTTAAGATTAGTGTTAGTGTAAATATTAGAGTTAGGCGTTTGTGTTAAGGTTATGATCAGGTTAAGTTTAGGTTTCGAGTTAGAGTTAGGGTTAGGTTTTGGTGTTTGTGTTAATGTTAGGGTCAGGATTAGGGTAGCTTTAGGGTTAGGGTTTGGTTTAGGGTTAGGGTTAGGGTGAAGTTGAAGTTAAGGGTCAGGGTTGAGCTTAGACTTAGCATTAGGGTTTAGGGTTAGGGTTAAGGTTAGGATAGGTTTTAGGGTTAAGATTAGTTTTAGGGTTAGGTTAAGTGTTAGGGTTAAGTCATGGTTAGGTTTAGGGCTAGTTTAAGGTTAGAGGTAAGGTTAGCTTAAGGGTAGTGTTTAGGTTTCGACGTTAGTGTGAGGGTTAGTGCTAGGTTTCCACTTGAGCTGAGTGTGTAGGGTAAGTTCTAGGGTTAGAATTAGGGTTAGAGATAGAGTTAGGGTCAGGGTTCGGGTTAAGTTTAGGGTTAGGGTTAGGTTTATGGTTAGGATTAGGGTTAGGGTCAGAGTTGGGGGATATTTAGTATTATGTTTCGTGTTAGGGTTTCGGTTAGGGTGAAGTTTATGTTAAGTGTGAGGGTTAGGGTTCGGGTTAGTTTTAGGGGTGGGTTCAGGTTAGGGTCAGGGATAGGGTTTGGGTTAGGTTTAGGGTTAGGGTTAGGGTTAGGGTTAGGTTTAGGGTTAGCTTTAGTTTTGGTTAGGGTTAGGATTTGAATGGATTTAGGTTAGGTTTAGGGTTCTGGATAGGGTGAAATTTTGGTTAAAGGTGAGGGTTCGGTTGAGGTTTAGGGTTAGAGTTATTGTTAGGGGTTAGGGTTAGGTTTGAGCTTATGGTAGGTTTAAAGTCTGGATTAAGGTTAGGTTAGGGTTATGGTCAGGGTTAGGATTAGGATTCCGTTTAGGGTGAGGGTTAGGATCAGAGTTATTGTAAGGGTTAGTTTTAGGTTGACATGTGCGCCAAGGTTAAGGTTATGGTTTGGTTTAGGGGTAGGGATAGGTTTAGTGTTAGGGTGAGCTTTAGTTTAGGGATAGGGTGAAGTTTAAGATAGAGTGAGGTTTAGGGTTAGGGTTATGGCTAAGGTTTGGTTTAGTTTTCAGGTTAATGTTAAGGTTGTGTTTCGTGTTAGGGTTAAGTTTACGGGTTCTGTTTACTTTTAGGGTGAGGGTTAGATTTTAGGTTAGGGTTAAGTTTAGTGTTAGGATTCGCGTTAGGGTGACGGTTTGTGTCAGGCTTTGTGGTTGGGGTGAGGGTTAGGTTTAGGGTTAGGGTTGGGTAGGGTTCGGATTATGGTTATGGTAAGGTGTTAGGGGTTAGAGATTTAGTTTAGGGTGAGGGTTTGGGTGAGTGTCTCGGTTAGTCACTGTGGTTCTGGTCATGCTTAGTTTTGGTTTATGGTTAGGGTTAGGTTTATGATCAGGTTTAGGGTTAGTGTTAGAGTTAGGGTTAAGCTTTAGGTAAGGCTTTGGTGTTTGGGGTTAGGGTTTAGGTAAGGCTTTGGTGTTTGGGGTTAGGGTTTGGGTTGGGGTTAGGGTTTGGGTTCGGGTTAGAGTTATCGTTACGGCTTAGGGTTTCTCGTTAGTGTTAGGGTTAGGGTTAGGCAGAGCATTAGGGTTAGGGTTGGAGGATACGGTTAGGGGTTAGGGTGAGGGTTATGGTTAGTTTTATGGTTAAGGTGAGGGTTTAGGGTAAGTGTTATGTTTAAGGTTAGAGTTAGGGTTAGGGTTAGGTGTAGCGTAAGTTTTCGGTTTAGGTTCAGGTTTTGAATTAGAGTTAGTGTTCTATTTAAGATCAAGGTTAGACTTAGGGTTAGGGTTAGGATTAGGTCTAGACTTAGGTTCAGGGCTAATGTAAGGCTTAGTTTTAGGGTTAGAGGTGGAGTAGCATTATGACTAGAGTTTGGTTTAAGGTTAGGGTTTGGGTTAGGTTTAGGTTTAGGGTTAAAGTTAGGGTTAGGGTTGGATGAAGTTTAGGATGGGGTGAGGGTTATTCTTATGGTTAGGGCTAGAGTTTGATTTTGTGTTCAGGTTAGTGTTAAGGTTAGGCTTAGGGTTCGGGTTCGGGTTCGGAATTTCGTTTAGGGTTAGTGTTAGGTTTAGATTCAGGGTTAGAGTGACATTTCGGTTCAGGGTGAGGGTTAAGATAAGGGTTAGGATTACGGTGAGGGTTATACTTAGTGTTAGGGGTTAGGTTTACGGTTAGGATAGGGTTAAGTTTAGGGTTCATGTTAGGGGTAGTGTTAGATTAGGGTTACTGTTCGTGTTTGGGTTAGGCTTAGGGATAAGTTTAGGGATAGCTTTAGGTTTAGGGTTGGGGATAGGTTTAGGGGTTAGGGTGAGAGTTAGCATTAGGTTTACAGTTAAGGTGAGGGTTTAGGGTAAGTGCTATGGTTAGGGTTAGTGTTAGAGTTAGGGTTAGGGTGAATTTTCAGTTAATAGTGAGGGTTAGGGTAAGGGTTAGGGTTAAGGTTTAGGTTAGATTTAGGATTAAGATTAGTGTTAGGGTTAGGTTTTTGGTCCGGGTTAGGGTAGGGGTAAGGTTAGGGTTAAGGCTAGGTTTACGGTCAGGGGTAGGGCTAGGTTAGGCTTAGGGTTAGGTTTAGAGTTAGAGTTAGTGCTAGGGGTTAGGGTTAGGTTTAGGGTTAGGTTTAGAGTTATTGTTAGGGTTCGGGTAGAGTTAAGGTTAGGGTTAAGTTTAAAGTTAGGTAAGGGTTACGTTTAGGTCAGGGTTAGGGTTATTATTAGAGATAGGGTTAGGTTTAGAGAAAGGGTTAGGGTTCGTGTGAGGGTTAGTGTTAGGTTTACAGTTAAGCTGATGTTTTACAGTGTTACGGTTAGGGTCAGGGTTAGAGTTAGGTTTAGGGTTAGGTTTAGGTGCAGGGCTTGAGTGAGGCGATAGTTTAGGGTTAGATTTAGGGTGAAGGTTAAGATTAGTGTTAGTGTAAATATTAGAGTTAGGCGTTTGTGTTAAGGTTATGATCAGGTTAAGTTTAGGTTTCGAGTTAGAGTTAGGGTTAGGTTTTGGTGTTTGTGTTAATGTTAGGGTCAGGATTAGGGTAGCTTTAGGGTTAGGGTTTGGTTTAGGGTTAGGGTTAGGGTGAAGTTGAAGTTAAGGGTCAGGGTTGAGCTTAGACTTAGCATTAGGGTTTAGGGTTAGGGTTAAGGTTAGGATAGGTTTTAGGGTTAAGATTAGTTTTAGGGTTAGGTTAAGTGTTAGGGTTAAGTCATGGTTAGGTTTAGGGCTAGTTTAAGGTTAGAGGTAAGGTTAGCTTAAGGGTAGTGTTTAGGTTTCGACGTTAGTGTGAGGGTTAGTGCTAGGTTTCCACTTGAGCTGAGTGTGTAGGGTAAGTTCTAGGGTTAGAATTAGGGTTAGAGATAGAGTTAGGGTCAGGGTTCGGGTTAAGTTTAGGGTTAGGGTTAGGTTTATGGTTAGGATTAGGGTTAGGGTCAGAGTTGGGGGATATTTAGTATTATGTTTCGTGTTAGGGTTTCGGTTAGGGTGAAGTTTATGTTAAGTGTGAGGGTTAGGGTTCGGGTTAGTTTTAGGGGTGGGTTCAGGTTAGGGTCAGGGATAGGGTTTGGGTTAGGTTTAGGGTTAGGGTTAGGGTTAGGGTTAGGTTTAGGGTTAGCTTTAGTTTTGGTTAGGGTTAGGATTTGAATGGATTTAGGTTAGGTTTAGGGTTCTGGATAGGGTGAAATTTTGGTTAAAGGTGAGGGTTCGGTTGAGGTTTAGGGTTAGAGTTATTGTTAGGGGTTAGGGTTAGGTTTGAGCTTATGGTAGGTTTAAAGTCTGGATTAAGGTTAGGTTAGGGTTATGGTCAGGGTTAGGATTAGGATTCCGTTTAGGGTGAGGGTTAGGATCAGAGTTATTGTAAGGGTTAGTTTTAGGTTGACATGTGCGCCAAGGTTAAGGTTATGGTTTGGTTTAGGGGTAGGGATAGGTTTAGTGTTAGGGTGAGCTTTAGTTTAGGGATAGGGTGAAGTTTAAGATAGAGTGAGGTTTAGGGTTAGGGTTATGGCTAAGGTTTGGTTTAGTTTTCAGGTTAATGTTAAGGTTGTGTTTCGTGTTAGGGTTAAGTTTACGGGTTCTGTTTACTTTTAGGGTGAGGGTTAGATTTTAGGTTAGGGTTAAGTTTAGTGTTAGGATTCGCGTTAGGGTGACGGTTTGTGTCAGGCTTTGTGGTTGGGGTGAGGGTTAGGTTTAGGGTTAGGGTTGGGTAGGGTTCGGATTATGGTTATGGTAAGGTGTTAGGGGTTAGAGATTTAGTTTAGGGTGAGGGTTTGGGTGAGTGTCTCGGTTAGTCACTGTGGTTCTGGTCATGCTTAGTTTTGGTTTATGGTTAGGGTTAGGTTTATGATCAGGTTTAGGGTTAGTGTTAGAGTTAGGGTTAAGCTTTAGGTAAGGCTTTGGTGTTTGGGGTTAGGGTTTAGGTAAGGCTTTGGTGTTTGGGGTTAGGGTTTGGGTTGGGGTTAGGGTTTGGGTTCGGGTTAGAGTTATCGTTACGGCTTAGGGTTTCTCGTTAGTGTTAGGGTTAGGGTTAGGCAGAGCATTAGGGTTAGGGTTGGAGGATACGGTTAGGGGTTAGGGTGAGGGTTATGGTTAGTTTTATGGTTAAGGTGAGGGTTTAGGGTAAGTGTTATGTTTAAGGTTAGAGTTAGGGTTAGGGTTAGGTGTAGCGTAAGTTTTCGGTTTAGGTTCAGGTTTTGAATTAGAGTTAGTGTTCTATTTAAGATCAAGGTTAGACTTAGGGTTAGGGTTAGGATTAGGTCTAGACTTAGGTTCAGGGCTAATGTAAGGCTTAGTTTTAGGGTTAGAGGTGGAGTAGCATTATGACTAGAGTTTGGTTTAAGGTTAGGGTTTGGGTTAGGTTTAGGTTTAGGGTTAAAGTTAGGGTTAGGGTTGGATGAAGTTTAGGATGGGGTGAGGGTTATTCTTATGGTTAGGGCTAGAGTTTGATTTTGTGTTCAGGTTAGTGTTAAGGTTAGGCTTAGGGTTCGGGTTCGGGTTCGGAATTTCGTTTAGGGTTAGTGTTAGGTTTAGATTCAGGGTTAGAGTGACATTTCGGTTCAGGGTGAGGGTTAAGATAAGGGTTAGGATTACGGTGAGGGTTATACTTAGTGTTAGGGGTTAGGTTTACGGTTAGGATAGGGTTAAGTTTAGGGTTCATGTTAGGGGTAGTGTTAGATTAGGGTTACTGTTCGTGTTTGGGTTAGGCTTAGGGATAAGTTTAGGGATAGCTTTAGGTTTAGGGTTGGGGATAGGTTTAGGGGTTAGGGTGAGAGTTAGCATTAGGTTTACAGTTAAGGTGAGGGTTTAGGGTAAGTGCTATGGTTAGGGTTAGTGTTAGAGTTAGGGTTAGGGTGAATTTTCAGTTAATAGTGAGGGTTAGGGTAAGGGTTAGGGTTAAGGTTTAGGTTAGATTTAGGATTAAGATTAGTGTTAGGGTTAGGTTTAGGGTCCGGGTTAGGGTAGGGGTAAGGTTAGGGTTAAGGCTAGGTTTACGGTCAGGGGTAGGGCTAGGTTAGGCTTAGGGTTAGGTTTAGAGTTAGAGTTAGTGCTAGGGGTTAGGGTTAGGTTTAGGGTTAGGTTTAGAGTTATTGTTAGGGTTCGGGTAGAGTTAAGGTTAGGGTTAAGTTTAAAGTTAGGTAAGGGTTACGTTTAGGTCAGGGTTAGGGTTATTATTAGAGATAGGGTTAGGTTTAGAGAAAGGGTTAGGGTTCGTGTGAGGGTTAGTGTTAGGTTTACAGTTAAGCTGATGTTTTACAGTGTTACGGTTAGGGTCAGGGTTAGAGTTAGGTTTAGGGTTAGGTTTAGGTGTAGGGCTTGAGTGAGGCGATAGTTTAGGGTTAGATTTAGGGTGAAGGTTAAGATTAGTGTTAGTGTAAATATTAGAGTTAGGCGTTTGTGTTAAGGTTATGATCAGGTTAAGTTTAGGTTTCGAGTTAGAGTTAGGGTTAGGTTTTGGTGTTTGTGTTAATGTTAGGGTCAGGATTAGGGTAGCTTTAGGGTTAGGGTTTGGTTTAGGGTTAGGGTTAGGGTGAAGTTGAAGTTAAGGGTCAGGGTTGAGCTTAGACTTAGCATTAGGGTTTAGGGTTAGGGTTAAGGTTAGGATAGGTTTTAGGGTTAAGATTAGTTTTAGGGTTAGGTTAAGTGTTAGGGTTAAGTCATGGTTAGGTTTAGGGCTAGTTTAAGGTTAGAGGTAAGGTTAGCTTAAGGGTAGTGTTTAGGTTTCGACGTTAGTGTGAGGGTTAGTGCTAGGTTTCCATTTGAGCTGAGTGTGTAGGGTAAGTTCTAGGGTTAGAATTAGGGTTAGAGATAGAGTTAGGGTCAGGGTTCGGGTTAAGTTTAGGGTTAGGGTTAGGTTTATGGTTAGGATTAGGGTTAGGGTCAGAGTTGGGGGATATTTAGTATTATGTTTCGTGTTAGGGTTTCGGTTAGGGTGAAGTTTATGTTAAGTGTGAGGGTTAGGGTTCGGGTTAGTTTTAGGGGTGGGTTCAGGTTAGGGTCAGGGATAGGGTTTGGGTTAGGTTTAGGGTTAGGGTTAGGGTTAGAGTTAGGTTTAGGGTTAGCTTTAGTTTTGGTTAGGGTTAGGATTTGAATGGATTTAGGTTAGGTTTAGGGTTCTGGATAGGGTGAAATTTTGGTTAAAGGTGAGGGTTCGGTTGAGGTTTAGGGTTAGAGTTATTGTTAGGGGTTAGGGTTAGGTTTGAGCTTATGGTAGGTTTAAAGTCTGGATTAAGGTTAGGTTAGGGTTATGGTCAGGGTTAGGATTAGGATTCCGTTTAGGGTGAGGGTTAGGATCAGAGTTATTGTAAGGGTTAGTTTTAGGTTGACATGTGCGCCAAGGTTAAGGTTATGGTTTGGTTTAGGGGTAGGGATAGGTTTAGTGTTAGGGTGAGCTTTAGTTTAGGGATAGGGTGAAGTTTAAGATAGAGTGAGGTTTAGGGTTAGGGTTATGGCTAAGGTTTGGTTTAGTTTTCAGGTTAATGTTAAGGTTGTGTTTCGTGTTAGGGTTAAGTTTACGGGTTCTGTTTACTTTTAGGGTGAGGGTTAGATTTTAGGTTAGGGTTAAGTTTAGTGTTAGGATTCGCGTTAGGGTGACGGTTTGTGTCAGGCTTTGTGGTTGGGGTGAGGGTTAGGTTTAGGGTTAGGGTTGGGTAGGGTTCGGATTATGGTTATGGTAAGGTGTTAGGGGTTAGAGATTTAGTTTAGGGTGAGGGTTTGGGTGAGTGTCTCGGTTAGTCACTGTGGTTCTGGTCATGCTTAGTTTTGGTTTATGGTTAGGGTTAGGTTTATGATCAGGTTTAGGGTTAGTGTTAGAGTTAGGGTTAAGCTTTAGGTAAGGCTTTGGTGTTTGGGGTTAGGGTTTAGGTAAGGCTTTGGTGTTTGGGGTTAGGGTTTGGGTTGGGGTTAGGGTTTGGGTTCGGGTTAGAGTTATCGTTACGGCTTAGGGTTTCTCGTTAGTGTTAGGGTTAGGGTTAGGCAGAGCATTAGGGTTAGGGTTGGAGGATACGGTTAGGGGTTAGGGTGACAGTTATGGTTAGTTTTATGGTTAAGGTGAGGGTTTAGGGTAAGTGTTATGTTTAAGGTTAGAGTTAGGGTTAGGGTTAGGTGTAGCGTAAGTTTTCGGTTTAGGTTCAGGTTTTGAATTAGAGTTAGTGTTCTACTTAAGATCAAGGTTAGACTTAGGGTTAGGGTTAGGATTAGGTCTAGACTTAGGTTCAGGGCTAATGTAAGGCTTAGTTTTAGGGTTAGAGGTGGAGTAGCATTATGACTAGAGTTTGGTTTAAGGTTAGGGTTTGGGTTATGTTTAGGTTTAGGGTTAAAGTTAGGGTTAGGGTTGGATGAAGTTTAGGATGGGGTGAGGGTTATTCTTATGGTTAGGGCTAGAGTTTGATTTTGTGTTCAGGTTAGTGTTAAGGTTAGGCTTAGGGTTCGGGTTCGGGTTCGGAATTTCGTTTAGGGTTAGTGTTAGGTTTAGATTCAGGGTTAGAGTGACATTTCGGTTCAGGGTGAGAGTTAAGATAAGGGTTAGGATTACGGTGAGGGTTATACTTAGTGTTAGGGGTTAGGTTTACGGTTAGGATAGGGTTAATTTTAGGGTTCATGTTAGGGGTAGTGTTAGATTAGGGTTACTGTTCGTGTTTGGGTTAGGCTTAGGGATAAGTTTAGGGATAGCTTTAGGTTTAGGGTTGGGGATAGGTTTAGGGGTTAGGGTGAGAGTTAGCATTAGGTTTACAGTTAAGGTGAGGGTTTAGGGTAAGTGCTATGGTTAGGGTTAGTGTTAGAGTTAGGGTTAGGGTGAATTTTCAGTTAATAGTGAGGGTTAGGGTAAGGGTTAGGGTTAAGGTTTAGGTTAGATTTAGGATTAAGATTAGTGTTAGGGTTAGGTTTAGGGTCCGGGTTAGGGTAGGGGTAAGGTTAGGGTTAAGGCTAGGTTTACGGTCAGGGGTAGGGCTAGGTTAGGCTTAGGGTTAGGTTTAGAGTTAGAGTTAGTGCTAGGGGTTAGGGTTAGGTTTAGGGTTAGGTTTAGAGTTATTGTTAGGGTTCGGGTAGAGTTAAGGTTAGGGTTAAGTTTAAAGTTAGGTAAGGGTTACGTTTAGGTCAGGGTTAGGGTTATTATTAGAGATAGGGTTAGGTTTAGAGAAAGGGTTAGGGTTCGTGTGAGGGTTAGTGTTAGGTTTACAGTTAAGCTGATGTTTTACAGTGTTACGGTTAGGGTCAGGGTTAGAGTTAGGTTTAGGGTTAGGTTTAGGTGTAGGGCTTGAGTGAGGCGATAGTTTAGGGTTAGATTTAGGGTGAAGGTTAAGATTAGTGTTAGTGTAAATATTAGAGTTAGGCGTTTGTGTTAAGGTTATGATCAGGTTAAGTTTAGGTTTCGAGTTAGAGTTAGGGTTAGGTTTTGGTGTTTGTGTTAATGTTAGGGTCAGGATTAGGGTAGCTTTAGGGTTAGGGTTTGGTTTAGGGTTAGGGTTAGGGTGAAGTTGAAGTTAAGGGTCAGGGTTGAGCTTAGACTTAGCATTAGGGTTTAGGGTTAGGGTTAAGGTTAGGATAGGTTTTAGGGTTAAGATTAGTTTTAGGGTTAGGTTAAGTGTTAGGGTTAAGTCATGGTTAGGTTTAGGGCTAGTTTAAGGTTAGAGGTAAGGTTAGCTTAAGGGTAGTGTTTAGGTTTCGACGTTAGTGTGAGGGTTAGTGCTAGGTTTCCATTTGAGCTGAGTGTGTAGGGTAAGTTCTAGGGTTAGAATTAGGGTTAGAGATAGAGTTAGGGTCAGGGTTCGGGTTAAGTTTAGGGTTAGGGTTAGGTTTATGGTTAGGATTAGGGTTAGGGTCAGAGTTGGGGGATATTTAGTATTATGTTTCGTGTTAGGGTTTCGGTTAGGGTGAAGTTTATGTTAAGTGTGAGGGTTAGGGTTCGGGTTAGTTTTAGGGGTGGGTTCAGGTTAGGGTCAGGGATAGGGTTTGGGTTAGGTTTAGGGTTAGGGTTAGGGTTAGAGTTAGGTTTAGGGTTAGCTTTAGTTTTGGTTAGGGTTAGGATTTGAATGGATTTAGGTTAGGTTTAGGGTTCTGGATAGGGTGAAATTTTGGTTAAAGGTGAGGGTTCGGTTGAGGTTTAGGGTTAGAGTTATTGTTAGGGGTTAGGGTTAGGTTTGAGCTTATGGTAGGTTTAAAGTCTGGATTAAGGTTAGGTTAGGGTTATGGTCAGGGTTAGGATTAGGATTCCGTTTAGGGTGAGGGTTAGGATCAGAGTTATTGTAAGGGTTAGTTTTAGGTTGACATGTGCGCCAAGGTTAAGGTTATGGTTTGGTTTAGGGGTAGGGATAGGTTTAGTGTTAGGGTGAGCTTTAGTTTAGGGATAGGGTGAAGTTTAAGATAGAGTGAGGTTTAGGGTTAGGGTTATGGCTAAGGTTTGGTTTAGTTTTCAGGTTAATGTTAAGGTTGTGTTTCGTGTTAGGGTTAAGTTTACGGGTTCTGTTTACTTTTAGGGTGAGGGTTAGATTTTAGGTTAGGGTTAAGTTTAGTGTTAGGATTCGCGTTAGGGTGACGGTTTGTGTTAGGCTTTGTGGTTGGGGTGAGGGTTAGGTTTAGGGTTAGGGTTGGGTAGGGTTCGGATTATGGTTATGGTAAGGTGTTAGGGGTTAGAGATTTAGTTTAGGGTGAGGGTTTGGGTGAGTGTCTCGGTTAGTCACTGTGGTTCTGGTCATGCTTAGTTTTGGTTTATGGTTAGGGTTAGGTTTATGATCAGGTTTAGGGTTAGTGTTAGAGTTAGGGTTAAGCTTTAGGTAAGGCTTTGGTGTTTGGGGTTAGGGTTTAGGTAAGGCTTTGGTGTTTGGGGTTAGGGTTTGGGTTGGGGTTAGGGTTTGGGTTCGGGTTAGAGTTATCGTTACGGCTTAGGGTTTCTCGTTAGTGTTAGGGTTAGGGTTAGGCAGAGCATTAGGGTTAGGGTTGGAGGATACGGTTAGGGGTTAGGGTGACAGTTATGGTTAGTTTTATGGTTAAGGTGAGGGTTTAGGGTAAGTGTTATGTTTAAGGTTAGAGTTAGGGTTAGGGTTAGGTGTAGCGTAAGTTTTCGGTTTAGGTTCAGGTTTTGAATTAGAGTTAGTGTTCTACTTAAGATCAAGGTTAGACTTAGGGTTAGGGTTAGGATTAGGTCTAGACTTAGGTTCAGGGCTAATGTAAGGCTTAGTTTTAGGGTTAGAGGTGGAGTAGCATTATGACTAGAGTTTGGTTTAAGGTTAGGGTTTGGGTTAGGTTTAGGTTTAGGGTTAAAGTTAGGGTTAGGGTTGGATGAAGTTTAGGATGGGGTGAGGGTTATTCTTATGGTTAGGGCTAGAGTTTGATTTTGTGTTCAGGTTAGTGTTAAGGTTAGGCTTAGGGTTCGGGTTCGGGTTCGGAATTTCGTTTAGGGTTAGTGTTAGGTTTAGATTCAGGGTTAGAGTGACATTTCGGTTCAGGGTGAGAGTTAAGATAAGGGTTAGGATTACGGTGAGGGTTATACTTAGTGTTAGGGGTTAGGTTTACGGTTAGGATAGGGTTAATTTTAGGGTTCATGTTAGGGGTAGTGTTAGATTAGGGTTACTGTTCGTGTTTGGGTTAGGCTTAGGGATAAGTTTAGGGATAGCTTTAGGTTTAGGGTTGGGGATAGGTTTAGGGGTTAGGGTGAGAGTTAGCATTAGGTTTACAGTTAAGGTGAGGGTTTAGGGTAAGTGCTATGGTTAGGGTTAGTGTTAGAGTTAGGGTTAGGGTGAATTTTCAGTTAATAGTGAGGGTTAGGGTAAGGGTTAGGGTTAAGGTTTAGGTTAGATTTAGGATTAAGATTAGTGTTAGGGTTAGGTTTAGGGTCCGGGTTAGGGTAGGGGTAAGGTTAGGGTTAAGGCTAGGTTTACGGTCAGGGGTAGGGCTAGGTTAGGCTTAGGGTTAGGTTTAGAGTTAGAGTTAGTGCTAGGGGTTAGGGTTAGGTTTAGGGTTAGGTTTAGAGTTATTGTTAGGGTTCGGGTAGAGTTAAGGTTAGGGTTAAGTTTAAAGTTAGGTAAGGGTTACGTTTAGGTCAGGGTTAGGGTTATTATTAGAGATAGGGTTAGGTTTAGAGAAAGGGTTAGGGTTCGTGTGAGGGTTAGTGTTAGGTTTACAGTTAAGCTGATGTTTTACAGTGTTACGGTTAGGGTCAGGGTTAGAGTTAGGTTTAGGGTTAGGTTTAGGTGTAGGGCTTGAGTGAGGCGATAGTTTAGGGTTAGATTTAGGGTGAAGGTTAAGATTAGTGTTAGTGTAAATATTAGAGTTAGGCGTTTGTGTTAAGGTTATGATCAGGTTAAGTTTAGGTTTCGAGTTAGAGTTAGGGTTAGGTTTTGGTGTTTGTGTTAATGTTAGGGTCAGGATTAGGGTAGCTTTAGGGTTAGGGTTTGGTTTAGGGTTAGGGTTAGGGTGAAGTTGAAGTTAAGGGTCAGGGTTGAGCTTAGACTTAGCATTAGGGTTTAGGGTTAGGGTTAAGGTTAGGATAGGTTTTAGGGTTAAGATTAGTTTTAGGGTTAGGTTAAGTGTTAGGGTTAAGTCATGGTTAGGTTTAGGGCTAGTTTAAGGTTAGAGGTAAGGTTAGCTTAAGGGTAGTGTTTAGGTTTCGACGTTAGTGTGAGGGTTAGTGCTAGGTTTCCATTTGAGCTGAGTGTGTAGGGTAAGTTCTAGGGTTAGAATTAGGGTTAGAGATAGAGTTAGGGTCAGGGTTCGGGTTAAGTTTAGGGTTAGGGTTAGGTTTATGGTTAGGATTAGGGTTAGGGTCAGAGTTGGGGGATATTTAGTATTATGTTTCGTGTTAGGGTTTCGGTTAGGGTGAAGTTTATGTTAAGTGTGAGGGTTAGGGTTCGGGTTAGTTTTAGGGGTGGGTTCAGGTTAGGGTCAGGGATAGGGTTTGGGTTAGGTTTAGGGTTAGGGTTAGGGTTAGAGTTAGGTTTAGGGTTAGCTTTAGTTTTGGTTAGGGTTAGGATTTGAATGGATTTAGGTTAGGTTTAGGGTTCTGGATAGGGTGAAATTTTGGTTAAAGGTGAGGGTTCGGTTGAGGTTTAGGGTTAGAGTTATTGTTAGGGGTTAGGGTTAGGTTTGAGCTTATGGTAGGTTTAAAGTCTGGATTAAGGTTAGGTTAGGGTTATGGTCAGGGTTAGGATTAGGATTCCGTTTAGGGTGAGGGTTAGGATCAGAGTTATTGTAAGGGTTAGTTTTAGGTTGACATGTGCGCCAAGGTTAAGGTTATGGTTTGGTTTAGGGGTAGGGATAGGTTTAGTGTTAGGGTGAGCTTTAGTTTAGGGATAGGGTGAAGTTTAAGATAGAGTGAGGTTTAGGGTTAGGGTTATGGCTAAGGTTTGGTTTAGTTTTCAGGTTAATGTTAAGGTTGTGTTTCGTGTTAGGGTTAAGTTTACGGGTTCTGTTTACTTTTAGGGTGAGGGTTAGATTTTAGGTTAGGGTTAAGTTTAGTGTTAGGATTCGCGTTAGGGTGACGGTTTGTGTTAGGCTTTGTGGTTGGGGTGAGGGTTAGGTTTAGGGTTAGGGTTGGGTAGGGTTCGGATTATGGTTATGGTAAGGTGTTAGGGGTTAGAGATTTAGTTTAGGGTGAGGGTTTGGGTGAGTGTCTCGGTTAGTCACTGTGGTTCTGGTCATGCTTAGTTTTGGTTTATGGTTAGGGTTAGGTTTATGATCAGGTTTAGGGTTAGTGTTAGAGTTAGGGTTAAGCTTTAGGTAAGGCTTTGGTGTTTGGGGTTAGGGTTTAGGTAAGGCTTTGGTGTTTGGGGTTAGGGTTTGGGTTGGGGTTAGGGTTTGGGTTCGGGTTAGAGTTATCGTTACGGCTTAGGGTTTCTCGTTAGTGTTAGGGTTAGGGTTAGGCAGAGCATTAGGGTTAGGGTTGGAGGATACGGTTAGGGGTTAGGGTGAGGGTTATGGTTAGTTTTATGGTTAAGGTGAGGGTTTAGGGTAAGTGTTATGTTTAAGGTTAGAGTTAGGGTTAGGGTTAGGTGTAGCGTAAGTTTTCGGTTTAGGTTCAGGTTTTGAATTAGAGTTAGTGTTCTATTTAAGATCAAGGTTAGACTTAGGGTTAGGGTTAGGATTAGGTCTAGACTTAGGTTCAGGGCTAATGTAAGGCTTAGTTTTAGGGTTAGAGGTGGAGTAGCATTATGACTAGAGTTTGGTTTAAGGTTAGGGTTTGGGTTAGGTTTAGGTTTAGGGTTAAAGTTAGGGTTAGGGTTGGATGAAGTTTAGGATGGGGTGAGGGTTATTCTTATGGTTAGGGCTAGAGTTTGATTTTGTGTTCAGGTTAGTGTTAAGGTTAGGCTTAGGGTTCGGGTTCGGGTTCGGAATTTCGTTTAGGGTTAGTGTTAGGTTTAGATTCAGGGTTAGAGTGACATTTCGGTTCAGGGTGAGGGTTAAGATAAGGGTTAGGATTACGGTGAGGGTTATACTTAGTGTTAGGGGTTAGGTTTACGGTTAGGATAGGGTTAATTTTAGGGTTCATGTTAGGGGTAGTGTTAGATTAGGGTTACTGTTCGTGTTTGGGTTAGGCTTAGGGATAAGTTTAGGGATAGCTTTAGGTTTAGGGTTGGGGATAGGTTTAGGGGTTAGGGTGAGAGTTAGCATTAGGTTTACAGTTAAGGTGAGGGTTTAGGGTAAGTGCTATGGTTAGGGTTAGTGTTAGAGTTAGGGTTAGGGTGAATTTTCAGTTAATAGTGAGGGTTAGGGTAAGGGTTAGGGTTAAGGTTTAGGTTAGATTTAGGATTAAGATTAGTGTTAGGGTTAGGTTTAGGGTCCGGGTTAGGGTAGGGGTAAGGTTAGGGTTAAGGCTAGGTTTACGGTCAGGGGTAGGGCTAGGTTAGGCTTAGGGTTAGGTTTAGAGTTAGAGTTAGTGCTAGGGGTTAGGGTTAGGTTTAGGGTTAGGTTTAGAGTTATTGTTAGGGTTCGGGTAGAGTTAAGGTTAGGGTTAAGTTTAAAGTTAGGTAAGGGTTACGTTTAGGTCAGGGTTAGGGTTATTATTAGAGATAGGGTTAGGTTTAGAGAAAGGGTTAGGGTTCGTGTGAGGGTTAGTGTTAGGTTTACAGTTAAGCTGATGTTTTACAGTGTTACGGTTAGGGTCAGGGTTAGAGTTAGGTTTAGGGTTAGGTTTAGGTGTAGGGCTTGAGTGAGGCGATAGTTTAGGGTTAGATTTAGGGTGAAGGTTAAGATTAGTGTTAGTGTAAATATTAGAGTTAGGCGTTTGTGTTAAGGTTATGATCAGGTTAAGTTTAGGTTTCGAGTTAGAGTTAGGGTTAGGTTTTGGTGTTTGTGTTAATGTTAGGGTCAGGATTAGGGTAGCTTTAGGGTTAGGGTTTGGTTTAGGGTTAGGGTTAGGGTGAAGTTGAAGTTAAGGGTCAGGGTTGAGCTTAGACTTAGCATTAGGGTTTAGGGTTAGGGTTAAGGTTAGGATAGGTTTTAGGGTTAAGATTAGTTTTAGGGTTAGGTTAAGTGTTAGGGTTAAGTCATGGTTAGGTTTAGGGCTAGTTTAAGGTTAGAGGTAAGGTTAGCTTAAGGGTAGTGTTTAGGTTTCGACGTTAGTGTGAGGGTTAGTGCTAGGTTTCCATTTGAGCTGAGTGTGTAGGGTAAGTTCTAGGGTTAGAATTAGGGTTAGAGATAGAGTTAGGGTCAGGGTTCGGGTTAAGTTTAGGGTTAGGGTTAGGTTTATGGTTAGGATTAGGGTTAGGGTCAGAGTTGGGGGATATTTAGTATTATGTTTCGTGTTAGGGTTTCGGTTAGGGTGAAGTTTATGTTAAGTGTGAGGGTTAGGGTTCGGGTTAGTTTTAGGGGTGGGTTCAGGTTAGGGTCAGGGATAGGGTTTGGGTTAGGTTTAGGGTTAGGGTTAGGGTTAGAGTTAGGTTTAGGGTTAGCTTTAGTTTTGGTTAGGGTTAGGATTTGAATGGATTTAGGTTAGGTTTAGGGTTCTGGATAGGGTGAAATTTTGGTTAAAGGTGAGGGTTCGGTTGAGGTTTAGGGTTAGAGTTATTGTTAGGGGTTAGGGTTAGGTTTGAGCTTATGGTAGGTTTAAAGTCTGGATTAAGGTTAGGTTAGGGTTATGGTCAGGGTTAGGATTAGGATTCCGTTTAGGGTGAGGGTTAGGATCAGAGTTATTGTAAGGGTTAGTTTTAGGTTGACATGTGCGCCAAGGTTAAGGTTATGGTTTGGTTTAGGGGTAGGGATAGGTTTAGTGTTAGGGTGAGCTTTAGTTTAGGGATAGGGTGAAGTTTAAGATAGAGTGAGGTTTAGGGTTAGGGTTATGGCTAAGGTTTGGTTTAGTTTTCAGGTTAATGTTAAGGTTGTGTTTCGTGTTAGGGTTAAGTTTACGGGTTCTGTTTACTTTTAGGGTGAGGGTTAGATTTTAGGTTAGGGTTAAGTTTAGTGTTAGGATTCGCGTTAGGGTGACGGTTTGTGTTAGGCTTTGTGGTTGGGGTGAGGGTTAGGTTTAGGGTTAGGGTTGGGTAGGGTTCGGATTATGGTTATGGTAAGGTGTTAGGGGTTAGAGATTTAGTTTAGGGTGAGGGTTTGGGTGAGTGTCTCGGTTAGTCACTGTGGTTCTGGTCATGCTTAGTTTTGGTTTATGGTTAGGGTTAGGTTTATGATCAGGTTTAGGGTTAGTGTTAGAGTTAGGGTTAAGCTTTAGGTAAGGCTTTGGTGTTTGGGGTTAGGGTTTAGGTAAGGCTTTGGTGTTTGGGGTTAGGGTTTGGGTTGGGGTTAGGGTTTGGGTTCGGGTTAGAGTTATCGTTACGGCTTAGGGTTTCTCGTTAGTGTTAGGGTTAGGGTTAGGCAGAGCATTAGGGTTAGGGTTGGAGGATACGGTTAGGGGTTAGGGTGAGGGTTATGGTTAGTTTTATGGTTAAGGTGAGGGTTTAGGGTAAGTGTTATGTTTAAGGTTAGAGTTAGGGTTAGGGTTAGGTGTAGCGTAAGTTTTCGGTTTAGGTTCAGGTTTTGAATTAGAGTTAGTGTTCTATTTAAGATCAAGGTTAGACTTAGGGTTAGGGTTAGGATTAGGTCTAGACTTAGGTTCAGGGCTAATGTAAGGCTTAGTTTTAGGGTTAGAGGTGGAGTAGCATTATGACTAGAGTTTGGTTTAAGGTTAGGGTTTGGGTTAGGTTTAGGTTTAGGGTTAAAGTTAGGGTTAGGGTTGGATGAAGTTTAGGATGGGGTGAGGGTTATTCTTATGGTTAGGGCTAGAGTTTGATTTTGTGTTCAGGTTAGTGTTAAGGTTAGGCTTAGGGTTCGGGTTCGGGTTCGGAATTTCGTTTAGGGTTAGTGTTAGGTTTAGATTCAGGGTTAGAGTGACATTTCGGTTCAGGGTGAGGGTTAAGATAAGGGTTAGGATTACGGTGAGGGTTATACTTAGTGTTAGGGGTTAGGTTTACGGTTAGGATAGGGTTAATTTTAGGGTTCATGTTAGGGGTAGTGTTAGATTAGGGTTACTGTTCGTGTTTGGGTTAGGCTTAGGGATAAGTTTAGGGATAGCTTTAGGTTTAGGGTTGGGGATAGGTTTAGGGGTTAGGGTGAGAGTTAGCATTAGGTTTACAGTTAAGGTGAGGGTTTAGGGTAAGTGCTATGGTTAGGGTTAGTGTTAGAGTTAGGGTTAGGGTGAATTTTCAGTTAATAGTGAGGGTTAGGGTAAGGGTTAGGGTTAAGGTTTAGGTTAGATTTAGGATTAAGATTAGTGTTAGGGTTAGGTTTAGGGTCCGGGTTAGGGTAGGGGTAAGGTTAGGGTTAAGGCTAGGTTTACGGTCAGGGGTAGGGCTAGGTTAGGCTTAGGGTTAGGTTTAGAGTTAGAGTTAGTGCTAGGGGTTAGGGTTAGGTTTAGGGTTAGGTTTAGAGTTATTGTTAGGGTTCGGGTAGAGTTAAGGTTAGGGTTAAGTTTAAAGTTAGGTAAGGGTTACGTTTAGGTCAGGGTTAGGGTTATTATTAGAGATAGGGTTAGGTTTAGAGAAAGGGTTAGGGTTCGTGTGAGGGTTAGTGTTAGGTTTACAGTTAAGCTGATGTTTTACAGTGTTACGGTTAGGGTCAGGGTTAGAGTTAGGTTTAGGGTTAGGTTTAGGTGTAGGGCTTGAGTGAGGCGATAGTTTAGGGTTAGATTTAGGGTGAAGGTTAAGATTAGTGTTAGTGTAAATATTAGAGTTAGGCGTTTGTGTTAAGGTTATGATCAGGTTAAGTTTAGGTTTCGAGTTAGAGTTAGGGTTAGGTTTTGGTGTTTGTGTTAATGTTAGGGTCAGGATTAGGGTAGCTTTAGGGTTAGGGTTTGGTTTAGGGTTAGGGTTAGGGTGAAGTTGAAGTTAAGGGTCAGGGTTGAGCTTAGACTTAGCATTAGGGTTTAGGGTTAGGGTTAAGGTTAGGATAGGTTTTAGGGTTAAGATTAGTTTTAGGGTTAGGTTAAGTGTTAGGGTTAAGTCATGGTTAGGTTTAGGGCTAGTTTAAGGTTAGAGGTAAGGTTAGCTTAAGGGTAGTGTTTAGGTTTCGACGTTAGTGTGAGGGTTAGTGCTAGGTTTCCATTTGAGCTGAGTGTGTAGGGTAAGTTCTAGGGTTAGAATTAGGGTTAGAGATAGAGTTAGGGTCAGGGTTCGGGTTAAGTTTAGGGTTAGGGTTAGGTTTATGGTTAGGATTAGGGTTAGGGTCAGAGTTGGGGGATATTTAGTATTATGTTTCGTGTTAGGGTTTCGGTTAGGGTGAAGTTTATGTTAAGTGTGAGGGTTAGGGTTCGGGTTAGTTTTAGGGGTGGGTTCAGGTTAGGGTCAGGGATAGGGTTTGGGTTAGGTTTAGGGTTAGGGTTAGGGTTAGAGTTAGGTTTAGGGTTAGCTTTAGTTTTGGTTAGGGTTAGGATTTGAATGGATTTAGGTTAGGTTTAGGGTTCTGGATAGGGTGAAATTTTGGTTAAAGGTGAGGGTTCGGTTGAGGTTTAGGGTTAGAGTTATTGTTAGGGGTTAGGGTTAGGTTTGAGCTTATGGTAGGTTTAAAGTCTGGATTAAGGTTAGGTTAGGGTTATGGTCAGGGTTAGGATTAGGATTCCGTTTAGGGTGAGGGTTAGGATCAGAGTTATTGTAAGGGTTAGTTTTAGGTTGACATGTGCGCCAAGGTTAAGGTTATGGTTTGGTTTAGGGGTAGGGATAGGTTTAGTGTTAGGGTGAGCTTTAGTTTAGGGATAGGGTGAAGTTTAAGATAGAGTGAGGTTTAGGGTTAGGGTTATGGCTAAGGTTTGGTTTAGTTTTCAGGTTAATGTTAAGGTTGTGTTTCGTGTTAGGGTTAAGTTTACGGGTTCTGTTTACTTTTAGGGTGAGGGTTAGATTTTAGGTTAGGGTTAAGTTTAGTGTTAGGATTCGCGTTAGGGTGACGGTTTGTGTTAGGCTTTGTGGTTGGGGTGAGGGTTAGGTTTAGGGTTAGGGTTGGGTAGGGTTCGGATTATGGTTATGGTAAGGTGTTAGGGGTTAGAGATTTAGTTTAGGGTGAGGGTTTGGGTGAGTGTCTCGGTTAGTCACTGTGGTTCTGGTCATGCTTAGTTTTGGTTTATGGTTAGGGTTAGGTTTATGATCAGGTTTAGGGTTAGTGTTAGAGTTAGGGTTAAGCTTTAGGTAAGGCTTTGGTGTTTGGGGTTAGGGTTTAGGTAAGGCTTTGGTGTTTGGGGTTAGGGTTTGGGTTGGGGTTAGGGTTTGGGTTCGGGTTAGAGTTATCGTTACGGCTTAGGGTTTCTCGTTAGTGTTAGGGTTAGGGTTAGGCAGAGCATTAGGGTTAGGGTTGGAGGATACGGTTAGGGGTTAGGGTGAGGGTTATGGTTAGTTTTATGGTTAAGGTGAGGGTTTAGGGTAAGTGTTATGTTTAAGGTTAGAGTTAGGGTTAGGGTTAGGTGTAGCGTAAGTTTTCGGTTTAGGTTCAGGTTTTGAATTAGAGTTAGTGTTCTATTTAAGATCAAGGTTAGACTTAGGGTTAGGGTTAGGATTAGGTCTAGACTTAGGTTCAGGGCTAATGTAAGGCTTAGTTTTAGGGTTAGAGGTGGAGTAGCATTATGACTAGAGTTTGGTTTAAGGTTAGGGTTTGGGTTAGGTTTAGGTTTAGGGTTAAAGTTAGGGTTAGGGTTGGATGAAGTTTAGGATGGGGTGAGGGTTATTCTTATGGTTAGGGCTAGAGTTTGATTTTGTGTTCAGGTTAGTGTTAAGGTTAGGCTTAGGGTTCGGGTTCGGGTTCGGAATTTCGTTTAGGGTTAGTGTTAGGTTTAGATTCAGGGTTAGAGTGACATTTCGGTTCAGGGTGAGGGTTAAGATAAGGGTTAGGATTACGGTGAGGGTTATACTTAGTGTTAGGGGTTAGGTTTACGGTTAGGATAGGGTTAATTTTAGGGTTCATGTTAGGGGTAGTGTTAGATTAGGGTTACTGTTCGTGTTTGGGTTAGGCTTAGGGATAAGTTTAGGGATAGCTTTAGGTTTAGGGTTGGGGATAGGTTTAGGGGTTAGGGTGAGAGTTAGCATTAGGTTTACAGTTAAGGTGAGGGTTTAGGGTAAGTGCTATGGTTAGGGTTAGTGTTAGAGTTAGGGTTAGGGTGAATTTTCAGTTAATAGTGAGGGTTAGGGTAAGGGTTAGGGTTAAGGTTTAGGTTAGATTTAGGATTAAGATTAGTGTTAGGGTTAGGTTTAGGGTCCGGGTTAGGGTAGGGGTAAGGTTAGGGTTAAGGCTAGGTTTACGGTCAGGGGTAGGGCTAGGTTAGGCTTAGGGTTAGGTTTAGAGTTAGAGTTAGTGCTAGGGGTTAGGGTTAGGTTTAGGGTTAGGTTTAGAGTTATTGTTAGGGTTCGGGTAGAGTTAAGGTTAGGGTTAAGTTTAAAGTTAGGTAAGGGTTACGTTTAGGTCAGGGTTAGGGTTATTATTAGAGATAGGGTTAGGTTTAGAGAAAGGGTTAGGGTTCGTGTGAGGGTTAGTGTTAGGTTTACAGTTAAGCTGATGTTTTACAGTGTTACGGTTAGGGTCAGGGTTAGAGTTAGGTTTAGGGTTAGGTTTAGGTGTAGGGCTTGAGTGAGGCGATAGTTTAGGGTTAGATTTAGGGTGAAGGTTAAGATTAGTGTTAGTGTAAATATTAGAGTTAGGCGTTTGTGTTAAGGTTATGATCAGGTTAAGTTTAGGTTTCGAGTTAGAGTTAGGGTTAGGTTTTGGTGTTTGTGTTAATGTTAGGGTCAGGATTAGGGTAGCTTTAGGGTTAGGGTTTGGTTTAGGGTTAGGGTTAGGGTGAAGTTGAAGTTAAGGGTCAGGGTTGAGCTTAGACTTAGCATTAGGGTTTAGGGTTAGGGTTAAGGTTAGGATAGGTTTTAGGGTTAAGATTAGTTTTAGGGTTAGGTTAAGTGTTAGGGTTAAGTCATGGTTAGGTTTAGGGCTAGTTTAAGGTTAGAGGTAAGGTTAGCTTAAGGGTAGTGTTTAGGTTTCGACGTTAGTGTGAGGGTTAGTGCTAGGTTTCCATTTGAGCTGAGTGTGTAGGGTAAGTTCTAGGGTTAGAATTAGGGTTAGAGATAGAGTTAGGGTCAGGGTTCGGGTTAAGTTTAGGGTTAGGGTTAGGTTTATGGTTAGGATTAGGGTTAGGGTCAGAGTTGGGGGATATTTAGTATTATGTTTCGTGTTAGGGTTTCGGTTAGGGTGAAGTTTATGTTAAGTGTGAGGGTTAGGGTTCGGGTTAGTTTTAGGGGTGGGTTCAGGTTAGGGTCAGGGATAGGGTTTGGGTTAGGTTTAGGGTTAGGGTTAGGGTTAGAGTTAGGTTTAGGGTTAGCTTTAGTTTTGGTTAGGGTTAGGATTTGAATGGATTTAGGTTAGGTTTAGGGTTCTGGATAGGGTGAAATTTTGGTTAAAGGTGAGGGTTCGGTTGAGGTTTAGGGTTAGAGTTATTGTTAGGGGTTAGGGTTAGGTTTGAGCTTATGGTAGGTTTAAAGTCTGGATTAAGGTTAGGTTAGGGTTATGGTCAGGGTTAGGATTAGGATTCCGTTTAGGGTGAGGGTTAGGATCAGAGTTATTGTAAGGGTTAGTTTTAGGTTGACATGTGCGCCAAGGTTAAGGTTATGGTTTGGTTTAGGGGTAGGGATAGGTTTAGTGTTAGGGTGAGCTTTAGTTTAGGGATAGGGTGAAGTTTAAGATAGAGTGAGGTTTAGGGTTAGGGTTATGGCTAAGGTTTGGTTTAGTTTTCAGGTTAATGTTAAGGTTGTGTTTCGTGTTAGGGTTAAGTTTACGGGTTCTGTTTACTTTTAGGGTGAGGGTTAGATTTTAGGTTAGGGTTAAGTTTAGTGTTAGGATTCGCGTTAGGGTGACGGTTTGTGTCAGGCTTTGTGGTTGGGGTGAGGGTTAGGTTTAGGGTTAGGGTTGGGTAGGGTTCGGATTATGGTTATGGTAAGGTGTTAGGGGTTAGAGATTTAGTTTAGGGTGAGGGTTTGGGTGAGTGTCTCGGTTAGTCACTGTGGTTCTGGTCATGCTTAGTTTTGGTTTATGGTTAGGGTTAGGTTTATGATCAGGTTTAGGGTTAGTGTTAGAGTTAGGGTTAAGCTTTAGGTAAGGCTTTGGTGTTTGGGGTTAGGGTTTAGGTAAGGCTTTGGTGTTTGGGGTTAGGGTTTAGGTAAGGCTTTGGTGTTTGGGGTTAGGGTTTGGGTTGGGGTTAGGGTTTGGGTTCGGGTTAGAGTTATCGTTACGGCTTAGGGTTTCTCGTTAGTGTTAGGGTTAGGGTTAGGCAGAGCATTAGGGTTAGGGTTGGAGGATACGGTTAGGGGTTAGGGTGAGGGTTATGGTTAGTTTTATGGTTAAGGTGAGGGTTTAGGGTAAGTGTTATGTTTAAGGTTAGAGTTAGGGTTAGGGTTAGGTGTAGCGTAAGTTTTCGGTTTAGGTTCAGGTTTTGAATTAGAGTTAGTGTTCTACTTAAGATCAAGGTTAGACTTAGGGTTAGGGTTAGGATTAGGTCTAGACTTAGGTTCAGGGCTAATGTAAGGCTTAGTTTTAGGGTTAGAGGTGGAGTAGCATTATGACTAGAGTTTGGTTTAAGGTTAGGGTTTGGGTTAGGTTTAGGTTTAGGGTTAAAGTTAGGGTTAGGGTTGGATGAAGTTTAGGATGGGGTGAGGGTTATTCTTATGGTTAGGGCTAGAGTTTGATTTTGTGTTCAGGTTAGTGTTAAGGTTAGGCTTAGGGTTCGGGTTCGGGTTCGGAATTTCGTTTAGGGTTAGTGTTAGGTTTAGATTCAGGGTTAGAGTGACATTTCGGTTCAGGGTGAGAGTTAAGATAAGGGTTAGGATTACGGTGAGGGTTATACTTAGTGTTAGGGGTTAGGTTTACGGTTAGGATAGGGTTAATTTTAGGGTTCATGTTAGGGGTAGTGTTAGATTAGGGTTACTGTTCGTGTTTGGGTTAGGCTTAGGGATAAGTTTAGGGATAGCTTTAGGTTTAGGGTTGGGGATAGGTTTAGGGGTTAGGGTGAGAGTTAGCATTAGGTTTACAGTTAAGGTGAGGGTTTAGGGTAAGTGCTATGGTTAGGGTTAGTGTTAGAGTTAGGGTTAGGGTGAATTTTCAGTTAATAGTGAGGGTTAGGGTAAGGGTTAGGGTTAAGGTTTAGGTTAGATTTAGGATTAAGATTAGTGTTAGGGTTAGGTTTAGGGTCCGGGTTAGGGTAGGGGTAAGGTTAGGGTTAAGGCTAGGTTTACGGTCAGGGGTAGGGCTAGGTTAGGCTTAGGGTTAGGTTTAGAGTTAGAGTTAGTGCTAGGGGTTAGGGTTAGGTTTAGGGTTAGGTTTAGAGTTATTGTTAGGGTTCGGGTAGAGTTAAGGTTAGGGTTAAGTTTAAAGTTAGGTAAGGGTTACGTTTAGGTCAGGGTTAGGGTTATTATTAGAGATAGGGTTAGGTTTAGAGAAAGGGTTAGGGTTCGTGTGAGGGTTAGTGTTAGGTTTACAGTTAAGCTGATGTTTTACAGTGTTATGGTTAGGGTCAGGGTTAGAGTTAGGTTTAGGGTTAGGTTTAGGTGTAGGGCTTGAGTGAGGCGATAGTTTAGGGTTAGATTTAGGGTGAAGGTTAAGATTAGTGTTAGTGTAAATATTAGAGTTAGGCGTTTGTGTTAAGGTTATGATCAGGTTAAGTTTAGGTTTCGAGTTAGAGTTAGGGTTAGGTTTTGGTGTTTGTGTTAATGTTAGGGTCAGGATTAGGGTAGCTTTAGGGTTAGGGTTTGGTTTAGGGTTAGGGTTAGGGTGAAGTTGAAGTTAAGGGTCAGGGTTGAGCTTAGACTTAGCATTAGGGTTTAGGGTTAGGGTTAAGGTTAGGATAGGTTTTAGGGTTAAGATTAGTTTTAGGGTTAGGTTAAGTGTTAGGGTTAAGTCATGGTTAGGTTTAGGGCTAGTTTAAGGTTAGAGGTAAGGTTAGCTTAAGGGTAGTGTTTAGGTTTCGACGTTAGTGTGAGGGTTAGTGCTAGGTTTCCATTTGAGCTGAGTGTGTAGGGTAAGTTCTAGGGTTAGAATTAGGGTTAGAGATAGAGTTAGGGTCAGGGTTCGGGTTAAGTTTAGGGTTAGGGTTAGGTTTATGGTTAGGATTAGGGTTAGGGTCAGAGTTGGGGGATATTTAGTATTATGTTTCGTGTTAGGGTTTCGGTTAGGGTGAAGTTTATGTTAAGTGTGAGGGTTAGGGTTCGGGTTAGTTTTAGGGGTGGGTTCAGGTTAGGGTCAGGGATAGGGTTTGGGTTAGGTTTAGGGTTAGGGTTAGGGTTAGAGTTAGGTTTAGGGTTAGCTTTAGTTTTGGTTAGGGTTAGGATTTGAATGGATTTAGGTTAGGTTTAGGGTTCTGGATAGGGTGAAATTTTGGTTAAAGGTGAGGGTTCGGTTTAGGTTTAGGGTTAGAGTTATTGTTAGGGGTTAGGGTTAGGTTTGAGCTTATGGTAGGTTTAAAGTCTGGATTAAGGTTAGGTTAGGGTTATGGTCAGGGTTAGGATTAGGATTCCGTTTAGGGTGAGGGTTAGGATCAGAGTTATTGTAAGGGTTAGTTTTAGGTTGACATGTGCGCCAAGGTTAAGGTTATGGTTTGGTTTAGGGGTAGGGATAGGTTTAGTGTTAGGGTGAGCTTTAGTTTAGGGATAGGGTGAAGTTTAAGATAGAGTGAGGTTTAGGGTTAGGGTTATGGCTAAGGTTTGGTTTAGTTTTCAGGTTAATGTTAAGGTTGTGTTTCGTGTTAGGGTTAAGTTTACGGGTTCTGTTTACTTTTAGGGTGAGGGTTAGATTTTAGGTTAGGGTTAAGTTTAGTGTTAGGATTCGCGTTAGGGTGACGGTTTGTGTCAGGCTTTGTGGTTGGGGTGAGGGTTAGGTTTAGGGTTAGGGTTGGGTAGGGTTCGGATTATGGTTATGGTAAGGTGTTAGGGGTTAGAGATTTAGTTTAGGGTGAGGGTTTGGGTGAGTGTCTCGGTTAGTCACTGTGGTTCTGGTCATGCTTAGTTTTGGTTTATGGTTAGGGTTAGGTTTATGATCAGGTTTAGGGTTAGTGTTAGAGTTAGGGTTAAGCTTTAGGTAAGGCTTTGGTGTTTGGGGTTAGGGTTTAGGTAAGGCTTTGGTGTTTGGGGTTAGGGTTTGGGTTGGGGTTAGGGTTTGGGTTCGGGTTAGAGTTATCGTTACGGCTTAGGGTTTCTCGTTAGTGTTAGGGTTAGGGTTAGGCAGAGCATTAGGGTTAGGGTTGGAGGATACGGTTAGGGGTTAGGGTGAGGGTTATGGTTAGTTTTATGGTTAAGGTGAGGGTTTAGGGTAAGTGTTATGTTTAAGGTTAGAGTTAGGGTTAGGGTTAGGTGTAGCGTAAGTTTTCGGTTTAGGTTCAGGTTTTGAATTAGAGTTAGTGTTCTATTTAAGATCAAGGTTAGACTTAGGGTTAGGGTTAGGATTAGGTCTAGACTTAGGTTCAGGGCTAATGTAAGGCTTAGTTTTAGGGTTAGAGGTGGAGTAGCATTATGACTAGAGTTTGGTTTAAGGTTAGGGTTTGGGTTAGGTTTAGGTTTAGGGTTAAAGTTAGGGTTAGGGTTGGATGAAGTTTAGGATGGGGTGAGGGTTATTCTTATGGTTAGGGCTAGAGTTTGATTTTGTGTTCAGGTTAGTGTTAAGGTTAGGCTTAGGGTTCGGGTTCGGGTTCGGAATTTCGTTTAGGGTTAGTGTTAGGTTTAGATTCAGGGTTAGAGTGACATTTCGGTTCAGGGTGAGGGTTAAGATAAGGGTTAGGATTACGGTGAGGGTTATACTTAGTGTTAGGGGTTAGGTTTACGGTTAGGATAGGGTTAATTTTAGGGTTCATGTTAGGGGTAGTGTTAGATTAGGGTTACTGTTCGTGTTTGGGTTAGGCTTAGGGATAAGTTTAGGGATAGCTTTAGGTTTAGGGTTGGGGATAGGTTTAGGGGTTAGGGTGAGAGTTAGCATTAGGTTTACAGTTAAGGTGAGGGTTTAGGGTAAGTGCTATGGTTAGGGTTAGTGTTAGAGTTAGGGTTAGGGTGAATTTTCAGTTAATAGTGAGGGTTAGGGTAAGGGTTAGGGTTAAGGTTTAGGTTAGATTTAGGATTAAGATTAGTGTTAGGGTTAGGTTTTTGGTCCGGGTTAGGGTAGGGGTAAGGTTAGGGTTAAGGCTAGGTTTACGGTCAGGGGTAGGGCTAGGTTAGGCTTAGGGTTAGGTTTAGAGTTAGAGTTAGTGCTAGGGGTTAGGGTTAGGTTTAGGGTTAGGTTTAGAGTTATTGTTAGGGTTCGGGTAGAGTTAAGGTTAGGGTTAAGTTTAAAGTTAGGTAAGGGTTACGTTTAGGTCAGGGTTAGGGTTATTATTAGAGATAGGGTTAGGTTTAGAGAAAGGGTTAGGGTTCGTGTGAGGGTTAGTGTTAGGTTTACAGTTAAGCTGATGTTTTACAGTGTTACGGTTAGGGTCAGGGTTAGAGTTAGGTTTAGGGTTAGGTTTAGGTGTAGGGCTTGAGTGAGGCGATAGTTTAGGGTTAGATTTAGGGTGAAGGTTAAGATTAGTGTTAGTGTAAATATTAGAGTTAGGCGTTTGTGTTAAGGTTATGATCAGGTTAAGTTTAGGTTTCGAGTTAGAGTTAGGGTTAGGTTTTGGTGTTTGTGTTAATGTTAGGGTCAGGATTAGGGTAGCTTTAGGGTTAGGGTTTGGTTTAGGGTTAGGGTTAGGGTGAAGTTGAAGTTAAGGGTCAGGGTTGAGCTTAGACTTAGCATTAGGGTTTAGGGTTAGGGTTAAGGTTAGGATAGGTTTTAGGGTTAAGATTAGTTTTAGGGTTAGGTTAAGTGTTAGGGTTAAGTCATGGTTAGGTTTAGGGCTAGTTTAAGGTTAGAGGTAAGGTTAGCTTAAGGGTAGTGTTTAGGTTTCGACGTTAGTGTGAGGGTTAGTGCTAGGTTTCCATTTGAGCTGAGTGTGTAGGGTAAGTTCTAGGGTTAGAATTAGGGTTAGAGATAGAGTTAGGGTCAGGGTTCGGGTTAAGTTTAGGGTTAGGGTTAGGTTTATGGTTAGGATTAGGGTTAGGGTCAGAGTTGGGGGATATTTAGTATTATGTTTCGTGTTAGGGTTTCGGTTAGGGTGAAGTTTATGTTAAGTGTGAGGGTTAGGGTTCGGGTTAGTTTTAGGGGTGGGTTCAGGTTAGGGTCAGGGATAGGGTTTGGGTTAGGTTTAGGGTTAGGGTTAGGGTTAGAGTTAGGTTTAGGGTTAGCTTTAGTTTTGGTTAGGGTTAGGATTTGAATGGATTTAGGTTAGGTTTAGGGTTCTGGATAGGGTGAAATTTTGGTTAAAGGTGAGGGTTCGGTTTAGGTTTAGGGTTAGAGTTATTGTTAGGGGTTAGGGTTAGGTTTGAGCTTATGGTAGGTTTAAAGTCTGGATTAAGGTTAGGTTAGGGTTATGGTCAGGGTTAGGATTAGGATTCCGTTTAGGGTGAGGGTTAGGATCAGAGTTATTGTAAGGGTTAGTTTTAGGTTGACATGTGCGCCAAGGTTAAGGTTATGGTTTGGTTTAGGGGTAGGGATAGGTTTAGTGTTAGGGTGAGCTTTAGTTTAGGGATAGGGTGAAGTTTAAGATAGAGTGAGGTTTAGGGTTAGGGTTATGGCTAAGGTTTGGTTTAGTTTTCAGGTTAATGTTAAGGTTGTGTTTCGTGTTAGGGTTAAGTTTACGGGTTCTGTTTACTTTTAGGGTGAGGGTTAGATTTTAGGTTAGGGTTAAGTTTAGTGTTAGGATTCGCGTTAGGGTGACGGTTTGTGTCAGGCTTTGTGGTTGGGGTGAGGGTTAGGTTTAGGGTTAGGGTTGGGTAGGGTTCGGATTATGGTTATGGTAAGGTGTTAGGGGTTAGAGATTTAGTTTAGGGTGAGGGTTTGGGTGAGTGTCTCGGTTAGTCACTGTGGTTCTGGTCATGCTTAGTTTTGGTTTATGGTTAGGGTTAGGTTTATGATCAGGTTTAGGGTTAGTGTTAGAGTTAGGGTTAAGCTTTAGGTAAGGCTTTGGTGTTTGGGGTTAGGGTTTAGGTAAGGCTTTGGTGTTTGGGGTTAGGGTTTGGGTTGGGGTTAGGGTTTGGGTTCGGGTTAGAGTTATCGTTACGGCTTAGGGTTTCTCGTTAGTGTTAGGGTTAGGGTTAGGCAGAGCATTAGGGTTAGGGTTGGAGGATACGGTTAGGGGTTAGGGTGACGGTTATGGTTAGTTTTATGGTTAAGGTGAGGGTTTAGGGTAAGTGTTATGTTTAAGGTTAGAGTTAGGGTTAGGGTTAGGTGTAGCGTAAGTTTTCGGTTTAGGTTCAGGTTTTGAATTAGAGTTAGTGTTCTATTTAAGATCAAGGTTAGACTTAGGGTTAGGGTTAGGATTAGGTCTAGACTTAGGTTCAGGGCTAATGTAAGGCTTAGTTTTAGGGTTAGAGGTGGAGTAGCATTATGACTAGAGTTTGGTTTAAGGTTAGGGTTTGGGTTAGGTTTAGGTTTAGGGTTAAAGTTAGGGTTAGGGTTGGATGAAGTTTAGGATGGGGTGAGGGTTATTCTTATGGTTAGGGCTAGAGTTTGATTTTGTGTTCAGGTTAGTGTTAAGGTTAGGCTTAGGGTTCGGGTTCGGGTTCGGAATTTCGTTTAGGGTTAGTGTTAGGTTTAGATTCAGGGTTAGAGTGACATTTCGGTTCAGGGTGAGGGTTAAGATAAGGGTTAGGATTACGGTGAGGGTTATACTTAGTGTTAGGGGTTAGGTTTACGGTTAGGATAGGGTTAATTTTAGGGTTCATGTTAGGGGTAGTGTTAGATTAGGGTTACTGTTCGTGTTTGGGTTAGGCTTAGGGATAAGTTTAGGGATAGCTTTAGGTTTAGGGTTGGGGATAGGTTTAGGGGTTAGGGTGAGAGTTAGCATTAGGTTTACAGTTAAGGTGAGGGTTTAGGGTAAGTGCTATGGTTAGGGTTAGTGTTAGAGTTAGGGTTAGGGTGAATTTTCAGTTAATAGTGAGGGTTAGGGTAAGGGTTAGGGTTAAGGTTTAGGTTAGATTTAGGATTAAGATTAGTGTTAGGGTTAGGTTTAGGGTCCGGGTTAGGGTAGGGGTAAGGTTAGGGTTAAGGCTAGGTTTACGGTCAGGGGTAGGGCTAGGTTAGGCTTAGGGTTAGGTTTAGAGTTAGAGTTAGTGCTAGGGGTTAGGGTTAGGTTTAGGGTTAGGTTTAGAGTTATTGTTAGGGTTCGGGTAGAGTTAAGGTTAGGGTTAAGTTTAAAGTTAGGTAAGGGTTACGTTTAGGTCAGGGTTAGGGTTATTATTAGAGATAGGGTTAGGTTTAGAGAAAGGGTTAGGGTTCGTGTGAGGGTTAGTGTTAGGTTTACAGTTAAGCTGATGTTTTACAGTGTTACGGTTAGGGTCAGGGTTAGAGTTAGGTTTAGGGTTAGGTTTAGGTGTAGGGCTTGAGTGAGGCGATAGTTTAGGGTTAGATTTAGGGTGAAGGTTAAGATTAGTGTTAGTGTAAATATTAGAGTTAGGCGTTTGTGTTAAGGTTATGATCAGGTTAAGTTTAGGTTTCGAGTTAGAGTTAGGGTTAGGTTTTGGTGTTTGTGTTAATGTTAGGGTCAGGATTAGGGTAGCTTTAGGGTTAGGGTTTGGTTTAGGGTTAGGGTTAGGGTGAAGTTGAAGTTAAGGGTCAGGGTTGAGCTTAGACTTAGCATTAGGGTTTAGGGTTAGGGTTAAGGTTAGGATAGGTTTTAGGGTTAAGATTAGTTTTAGGGTTAGGTTAAGTGTTAGGGTTAAGTCATGGTTAGGTTTAGGGCTAGTTTAAGGTTAGAGGTAAGGTTAGCTTAAGGGTAGTGTTTAGGTTTCGACGTTAGTGTGAGGGTTAGTGCTAGGTTTCCATTTGAGCTGAGTGTGTAGGGTAAGTTCTAGGGTTAGAATTAGGGTTAGAGATAGAGTTAGGGTCAGGGTTCGGGTTAAGTTTAGGGTTAGGGTTAGGTTTATGGTTAGGATTAGGGTTAGGGTCAGAGTTGGGGGATATTTAGTATTATGTTTCGTGTTAGGGTTTCGGTTAGGGTGAAGTTTATGTTAAGTGTGAGGGTTAGGGTTTGGGTTAGTTTTAGGGGTGGGTTCAGGTTAGGGTCAGGGATAGGGTTTGGGTTAGGTTTAGGGTTAGGGTTAGGGTTAGAGTTAGGTTTAGGGTTAGCTTTAGTTTTGGTTAGGGTTAGGATTTGAATGGATTTAGGTTAGGTTTAGGGTTCTGGATAGGGTGAAATTTTGGTTAAAGGTGAGGGTTCGGTTTAGGTTTAGGGTTAGAGTTATTGTTAGGGGTTAGGGTTAGGTTTGAGCTTATGGTAGGTTTAAAGTCTGGATTAAGGTTAGGTTAGGGTTATGGTCAGGGTTAGGATTAGGATTCCGTTTAGGGTGAGGGTTAGGATCAGAGTTATTGTAAGGGTTAGTTTTAGGTTGACATGTGCGCCAAGGTTAAGGTTATGGTTTGGTTTAGGGGTAGGGATAGGTTTAGTGTTAGGGTGAGCTTTAGTTTAGGGATAGGGTGAAGTTTAAGATAGAGTGAGGTTTAGGGTTAGGGTTATGGCTAAGGTTTGGTTTAGTTTTCAGGTTAATGTTAAGGTTGTGTTTCGTGTTAGGGTTAAGTTTACGGGTTCTGTTTACTTTTAGGGTGAGGGTTAGATTTTAGGTTAGGGTTAAGTTTAGTGTTAGGATTCGCGTTAGGGTGACGGTTTGTGTCAGGCTTTGTGGTTGGGGTGAGGGTTAGGTTTAGGGTTAGGGTTGGGTAGGGTTCGGATTATGGTTATGGTAAGGTGTTAGGGGTTAGAGATTTAGTTTAGGGTGAGGGTTTGGGTGAGTGTCTCGGTTAGTCACTGTGGTTCTGGTCATGCTTAGTTTTGGTTTATGGTTAGGGTTAGGTTTATGATCAGGTTTAGGGTTAGTGTTAGAGTTAGGGTTAAGCTTTAGGTAAGGCTTTGGTGTTTGGTGTTAGGGTTTAGGTAAGGCTTTGGTGTTTGAGGTTAGGGTTTGGGTTGGGGTTAGGGTTTGGGTTCGGGTTAGAGTTATCGTTACGGCTTAGGGTTTCTCGTTAGTGTTAGGGTTAGGGTTAGGCAGAGCATTAGGGTTAGGGTTGGAGGATACGGTTAGGGGTTAGGGTGAGGGTTATGGTTAGTTTTATGGTTAAGGTGAGGGTTTAGGGTAAGTGTTATGTTTAAGGTTAGAGTTAGGGTTAGGGTTAGGTGTAGCGTAAGTTTTCGGTTTAGGTTCAGGTTTTGAATTAGAGTTAGTGTTCTACTTAAGATCAAGGTTAGACTTAGGGTTAGGGTTAGGATTAGGTCTAGACTTAGGTTCAGGGCTAATGTAAGGCTTAGTTTTAGGGTTAGAGGTGGAGTAGCATTATGACTAGAGTTTGGTTTAAGGTTAGGGTTTGGGTTAGGTTTAGGTTTAGGGTTAAAGTTAGGGTTAGGGTTGGATGAAGTTTAGGATGGGGTGAGGGTTATTCTTATGGTTAGGGCTAGAGTTTGATTTTGTGTTCAGGTTAGTGTTAAGGTTAGGCTTAGGGTAAGGGTTCGGGTTCGGAATTTCGTTTAGGGTTAGTGTTAGGTTTAGATTCAGGGTTAGAGTGACATTTCGGTTCAGGGTGAGGGTTAAGATAAGGGTTAGGATTACGGTGAGGGTTATACTTAGTGTTAGGGGTTAGGTTTACGGTTAGGATAGGGTTAATTTTAGGGTTCATGTTAGGGGTAGTGTTAGATTAGGGTTACTGTTCGTGTTTGGGTTAGGCTTAGGGATAAGTTTAGGGATAGCTTTAGGTTTAGGGTTGGGGATAGGTTTAGGGGTTAGGGTGAGAGTTAGCATTAGGTTTACAGTTAAGGTGAGGGTTTAGGGTAAGTGCTATGGTTAGGGTTAGTGTTAGAGTTAGGGTTAGGGTGAATTTTCAGTTAATAGTGAGGGTTAGGGTAAGGGTTAGGGTTAAGGTTTAGGTTAGATTTAGGATTAAGATTAGTGTTAGGGTTAGGTTTAGGGTCCGGGTTAGGGTAGGGGTAAGGTTAGGGTTAAGGCTAGGTTTACGGTCAGGGGTAGGGCTAGGTTAGGCTTAGGGTTAGGTTTAGAGTTAGAGTTAGTGCTAGGGGTTAGGGTTAGGTTTAGGGTTAGGTTTAGAGTTATTGTTAGGGTTCGGGTAGAGTTAAGGTTAGGGTTAAGTTTAAAGTTAGGTAAGGGTTACGTTTAGGTCAGGGTTAGGGTTATTATTAGAGATAGGGTTAGGTTTAGAGAAAGGGTTAGGGTTCGTGTGAGGGTTAGTGTTAGGTTTACAGTTAAGCTGATGTTTTACAGTGTTACGGTTAGGGTCAGGGTTAGAGTTAGGTTTAGGGTTAGGTTTAGGTGTAGGGCTTGAGTGAGGCGATAGTTTAGGGTTAGATTTAGGGTGAAGGTTAAGATTAGTGTTAGTGTAAATATTAGAGTTAGGCGTTTGTGTTAAGGTTATGATCAGGTTAAGTTTAGGTTTCGAGTTAGAGTTAGGGTTAGGTTTTGGTGTTTGTGTTAATGTTAGGGTCAGGATTAGGGTAGCTTTAGGGTTAGGGTTTGGTTTAGGGTTAGGGTTAGGGTGAAGTTGAAGTTAAGGGTCAGGGTTGAGCTTAGACTTAGCATTAGGGTTTAGGGTTAGGGTTAAGGTTAGGATAGGTTTTAGGGTTAAGATTAGTTTTAGGCTTAGGTTAAGTGTTAGGGTTAAGTCATGGTTAGGTTTAGGGCTAGTTTAAGGTTAGAGGTAAGGTTAGCTTAAGGGTAGTGTTTAGGTTTCGACGTTAGTGTGAGGGTTAGTGCTAGGTTTCCATTTGAGCTGAGTGTGTAGGGTAAGTTCTAGGGTTAGAATTAGGGTTAGAGATAGAGTTAGGGTCAGGGTTCGGGTTAAATTTAGGGTTAGGGTTAGGTTTATGGTTAGGATTAGGGTTAGGGTCAGAGTTGGGGGATATTTAGTATTATGTTTCGTGTTAGGGTTTCGGTTAGGGTGAAGTTTATGTTAAGTGTGAGGGTTAGGGTTCGGGTTAGTTTTAGGGGTGGGTTCAGGTTAGGGTCAGGGATAGGGTTTGGGTTAGGTTTAGGGTTAGGGTTAGGGTTAGAGTTAGGTTTAGGGTTAGCTTTAGTTTTGGTTAGGGTTAGGATTTGAATGGATTTAGGTTAGGTTTAGGGTTCTGGATAGGGTGAAATTTTGGTTAAAGGTGAGGGTTCGGTTGAGGTTTAGGGTTAGAGTTATTGTTAGGGGTTAGGGTTAGGTTTGAGCTTATGGTAGGTTTAAAGTCTGGATTAAGGTTAGGTTAGAGTTATGGTCAGGGTTAGGATTAGGATTCCGTTTAGGGTGAGGGTTAGGATCAGAGTTATTGTAAGGGTTAGTTTTAGGTTGACATGTGCGCCAAGGTTAAGGTTATGGTTTGGTTTAGGGGTAGGGATAGGTTTAGTGTTAGGGTGAGCTTTAGTTTAGGGATAGGGTGAAGTTTAAGATAGAGTGAGGTTTAGGGTTAGGGTTATGGCTAAGGTTTGGTTTAGTTTTCAGGTTAATGTTAAGGTTGTGTTTCGTGTTAGGGTTAAGTTTACGGGTTCTGTTTACTTTTAGGGTGAGGGTTAGATTTTAGGTTAGGGTTAAGTTTAGTGTTAGGATTCGCGTTAGGGTGACGGTTTGTGTCAGGCTTTGTGGTTGGGGTGAGGGTTAGGTTTAGGGTTAGGGTTGGGTAGGGTTCGGATTATGGTTATGGTAAGGTGTTAGGGGTTAGAGATTTAGTTTAGGGTGAGGGTTTGGGTGAGTGTCTCGGTTAGTCACTGTGGTTCTGGTCATGCTTAGTTTTGGTTTATGGTTAGGGTTAGGTTTATGATCAGGTTTAGGGTTAGTGTTAGAGTTAGGGTTAAGCTTTAGGTAAGGCTTTGGTGTTTGGGGTTAGGGTTTAGGTAAGGCTTTGGTGTTTGGGGTTAGGGTTTGGGTTGGGGTTAGGGTTTGGGTTCGGGTTAGAGTTATCGTTACGGCTTAGGGTTTCTCGTTAGTGTTAGGGTTAGGGTTAGGCAGAGCATTAGGGTTAGGGTTGGAGGATACGGTTAGGGGTTAGGGTGAGGGTTATGGTTAGTTTTATGGTTAAGGTGAGGGTTTAGGGTAAGTGTTATGTTTAAGGTTAGAGTTAGGGTTAGGGTTAGGTGTAGCGTAAGTTTTCGGTTTAGGTTCAGGTTTTGAATTAGAGTTAGTGTTCTATTTAAGATCAAGGTTAGACTTAGGGTTAGGGTTAGGATTAGGTCTAGACTTAGGTTCAGGGCTAATGTAAGGCTTAGTTTTAGGGTTAGAGGTGGAGTAGCATTATGACTAGAGTTTGGTTTAAGGTTAGGGTTTGGGTTAGGTTTAGGTTTAGGGTTAAAGTTAGGGTTAGGGTTGGATGAAGTTTAGGATGGGGTGAGGGTTATTCTTATGGTTAGGGCTAGAGTTTGATTTTGTGTTCAGGTTAGTGTTAAGGTTAGGCTTAGGGTTCGGGTTCGGGTTCGGAATTTCGTTTAGGGTTAGTGTTAGGTTTAGATTCAGGGTTAGAGTGACATTTCGGTTCAGGGTGAGGGTTAAGATAAGGGTTAGGATTACGGTGAGGGTTATACTTAGTGTTAGGGGTTAGGTTTACGGTTAGGATAGGGTTAATTTTAGGGTTCATGTTAGGGGTAGTGTTAGATTAGGGTTACTGTTCGTGTTTGGGTTAGGCTTAGGGATAAGTTTAGGGATAGCTTTAGGTTTAGGGTTGGGGATAGGTTTAGGGGTTAGGGTGAGAGTTAGCATTAGGTTTACAGTTAAGGTGAGGGTTTAGGGTAAGTGCTATGGTTAGGGTTAGTGTTAGAGTTAGGGTTAGGGTGAATTTTCAGTTAATAGTGAGGGTTAGGGTAAGGGTTAGGGTTAAGGTTTAGGTTAGATTTAGGATTAAGATTAGTGTTAGGGTTAGGTTTAGGGTCCGGGTTAGGGTAGGGGTAAGGTTAGGGTTAAGGCTAGGTTTACGGTCAGGGGTAGGGCTAGGTTAGGCTTAGGGTTAGGTTTAGAGTTAGAGTTAGTGCTAGGGGTTAGGGTTAGGTTTAGGGTTAGGTTTAGAGTTATTGTTAGGGTTCGGGTAGAGTTAAGGTTAGGGTTAAGTTTAAAGTTAGGTAAGGGTTACGTTTAGGTCAGGGTTAGGGTTATTATTAGAGATAGGGTTAGGTTTAGAGAAAGGGTTAGGGTTCGTGTGAGGGTTAGTGTTAGGTTTACAGTTAAGCTGATGTTTTACAGTATTACGGTTAGGGTCAGGGTTAGAGTTAGGTTTAGGGTTAGGTTTAGGTGTAGGGCTTGAGTGAGGCGATAGTTTAGGGTTAGATTTAGGGTGAAGGTTAAGATTAGTGTTAGTGTAAATATTAGAGTTAGGCGTTTGTGTTAAGGTTATGATCAGGTTAAGTTTAGGTTTCGAGTTAGAGTTAGGGTTAGGTTTTGGTGTTTGTGTTAATGTTAGGGTCAGGATTAGGGTAGCTTTAGGGTTAGGGTTTGGTTTAGGGTTAGGGTTAGGGTGAAGTTGAAGTTAAGGGTCAGGGTTGAGCTTAGACTTAGCATTAGGGTTTAGGGTTAGGGTTAAGGTTAGGATAGGTTTTAGGGTTAAGATTAGTTTTAGGCTTAGGTTAAGTGTTAGGGTTAAGTCATGGTTAGGTTTAGGGCTAGTTTAAGGTTAGAGGTAAGGTTAGCTTAAGGGTAGTGTTTAGGTTTCGACGTTAGTGTGAGGGTTAGTGCTAGGTTTCCATTTGAGCTGAGTGTGTAGGGTAAGTTCTAGGGTTAGAATTAGGGTTAGAGATAGAGTTAGGGTCAGGGTTCGGGTTAAGTTTAGGGTTAGGGTTAGGTTTATGGTTAGGATTAGGGTTAGGGTCAGAGTTGGGGGATATTTAGTATTATGTTTCGTGTTAGGGTTTCGGTTAGGGTGAAGTTTATGTTAAGTGTGAGGGTTAGGGTTCGGGTTAGTTTTAGGGGTGGGTTCAGGTTAGGGTCAGGGATAGGGTTTGGGTTAGGTTTAGGGTTAGGGTTAGGGTTAGAGTTAGGTTTAGGGTTAGCTTTAGTTTTGGTTAGGGTTAGGATTTGAATGGATTTAGGTTAGGTTTAGGGTTCTGGATAGGGTGAAATTTTGGTTAAAGGTGAGGGTTCGGTTTAGGTTTAGGGTTAGAGTTATTGTTAGGGGTTAGGGTTAGGTTTGAGCTTATGGTAGGTTTAAAGTCTGGATTAAGGTTAGGTTAGGGTTATGGTCAGGGTTAGGATTAGGATTCCGTTTAGGGTGAGGGTTAGGATCAGAGTTATTGTAAGGGTTAGTTTTAGGTTGACATGTGCGCCAAGGTTAAGGTTATGGTTTGGTTTAGGGGTAGGGATAGGTTTAGTGTTAGGGTGAGCTTTAGTTTAGGGATAGGGTGAAGTTTAAGATAGAGTGAGGTTTAGGGTTAGGGTTATGGCTAAGGTTTGGTTTAGTTTTCAGGTTAATGTTAAGGTTGTGTTTCGTGTTAGGGTTAAGTTTACGGGTTCTGTTTACTTTTAGGGTGAGGGTTAGATTTTAGGTTAGGGTTAAGTTTAGTGTTAGGATTCGCGTTAGGGTGACGGTTTGTGTCAGGCTTTGTGGTTGGGGTGAGGGTTAGGTTTAGGGTTAGGGTTGGGTAGGGTTCGGATTATGGTTATGGTAAGGTGTTAGGGGTTAGAGATTTAGTTTAGGGTGAGGGTTTGGGTGAGTGTCTCGGTTAGTCACTGTGGTTCTGGTCATGCTTAGTTTTGGTTTATGGTTAGGGTTAGGTTTATGATCAGGTTTAGGGTTAGTGTTAGAGTTAGGGTTAAGCTTTAGGTAAGGCTTTGGTGTTTGGGGTTAGGGTTTAGGTAAGGCTTTGGTGTTTGGGGTTAGGGTTTGGGTTGGGGTTAGGGTTTGGGTTCGGGTTAGAGTTATCGTTACGGCTTAGGGTTTCTCGTTAGTGTTAGGGTTAGGGTTAGGCAGAGCATTAGGGTTAGGGTTGGAGGATACGGTTAGGGGTTAGGGTGAGGGTTATGGTTAGTTTTATGGTTAAGGTGAGGGTTTAGGGTAAGTGTTATGTTTAAGGTTAGAGTTAGGGTTAGGGTTAGGTGTAGCGTAAGTTTTCGGTTTAGGTTCAGGTTTTGAATTAGAGTTAGTGTTCTATTTAAGATCAAGGTTAGACTTAGGGTTAGGGTTAGGATTAGGTCTAGACTTAGGTTCAGGGCTAATGTAAGGCTTAGTTTTAGGGTTAGAGGTGGAGTAGCATTATGACTAGAGTTTGGTTTAAGGTTAGGGTTTGGGTTAGGTTTAGGTTTAGGGTTAAAGTTAGGGTTAGGGTTGGATGAAGTTTAGGATGGGGTGAGGGTTATTCTTATGGTTAGGGCTAGAGTTTGATTTTGTGTTCAGGTTAGTGTTAAGGTTAGGCTTAGGGTTCGGGTTCGGGTTCGGAATTTCGTTTAGGGTTAGTGTTAGGTTTAGATTCAGGGTTAGAGTGACATTTCGGTTCAGGGTGAGGGTTAAGATAAGGGTTAGGATTACGGTGAGGGTTATACTTAGTGTTAGGGGTTAGGTTTACGGTTAGGATAGGGTTAATTTTAGGGTTCATGTTAGGGGTAGTGTTAGATTAGGGTTACTGTTCGTGTTTGGGTTAGGCTTAGGGATAAGTTTAGGGATAGCTTTAGGTTTAGGGTTGGGGATAGGTTTAGGGGTTAGGGTGAGAGTTAGCATTAGGTTTACAGTTAAGGTGAGGGTTTAGGGTAAGTGCTATGGTTAGGGTTAGTGTTAGAGTTAGGGTTAGGGTGAATTTTCAGTTAATAGTGAGGGTTAGGGTAAGGGTTAGGGTTAAGGTTTAGGTTAGATTTAGGATTAAGATTAGTGTTAGGGTTAGGTTTAGGGTCCGGGTTAGGGTAGGGGTAAGGTTAGGGTTAAGGCTAGGTTTACGGTCAGGGGTAGGGCTAGGTTAGGCTTAGGGTTAGGTTTAGAGTTAGAGTTAGTGCTAGGGGTTAGGGTTAGGTTTAGGGTTAGGTTTAGAGTTATTGTTAGGGTTCGGGTAGAGTTAAGGTTAGGGTTAAGTTTAAAGTTAGGTAAGGGTTACGTTTAGGTCAGGGTTAGGGTTATTATTAGAGATAGGGTTAGGTTTAGAGAAAGGGTTAGGGTTCGTGTGAGGGTTAGTGTTAGGTTTACAGTTAAGCTGATGTTTTACAGTGTTACGGTTAGGGTCAGGGTTAGAGTTAGGTTTAGGGTTAGGTTTAGGTGTAGGGCTTGAGTGAGGCGATAGTTTAGGGTTAGATTTAGGGTGAAGGTTAAGATTAGTGTTAGTGTAAATATTAGAGTTAGGCGTTTGTGTTAAGGTTATGATCAGGTTAAGTTTAGGTTTCGAGTTAGAGTTAGGGTTAGGTTTTGGTGTTTGTGTTAATGTTAGGGTCAGGATTAGGGTAGCTTTAGGGTTAGGGTTTGGTTTAGGGTTAGGGTTAGGGTGAAGTTGAAGTTAAGGGTCAGGGTTGAGCTTAGACTTAGCATTAGGGTTTAGGGTTAGGGTTAAGGTTAGGATAGGTTTTAGGGTTAAGATTAGTTTTAGGGTTAGGTTAAGTGTTAGGGTTAAGTCATGGTTAGGTTTAGGGCTAGTTTAAGGTTAGAGGTAAGGTTAGCTTAAGGGTAGTGTTTAGGTTTCGACGTTAGTGTGAGGGTTAGTGCTAGGTTTCCATTTGAGCTGAGTGTGTAGGGTAAGTTCTAGGGTTAGAATTAGGGTTAGAGATAGAGTTAGGGTCAGGGTTCGGGTTAAGTTTAGGGTTAGGGTTAGGTTTATGGTTAGGATTAGGGTTAGGGTCAGAGTTGGGGGATATTTAGTATTATGTTTCGTGTTAGGGTTTCGGTTAGGGTGAAGTTTATGTTAAGTGTGAGGGTTAGGGTTCGGGTTAGTTTTAGGGGTGGGTTCAGGTTAGGGTCAGGGATAGGGTTTGGGTTAGGTTTAGGGTTAGGGTTAGGGTTAGGGTTAGGTTTAGGGTTAGCTTTAGTTTTGGTTAGGGTTAGGATTTGAATGGATTTAGGTTAGGTTTAGGGTTCTGGATAGGGTGAAATTTTGGTTAAAGGTGAGGGTTCGGTTTAGGTTTAGGGTTAGAGTTATTGTTAGGGGTTAGGGTTAGGTTTGAGCTTATGGTAGGTTTAAAGTCTGGATTAAGGTTAGGTTAGGGTTATGGTCAGGGTTAGGATTAGGATTCCGTTTAGGGTGAGGGTTAGGATCAGAGTTATTGTAAGGGTTAGTTTTAGGTTGACATGTGCGCCAAGGTTAAGGTTATGGTTTGGTTTAGGGGTAGGGATAGGTTTAGTGTTAGGGTGAGCTTTAGTTTAGGGATAGGGTGAAGTTTAAGATAGAGTGAGGTTTAGGGTTAGGGTTATGGCTAAGGTTTGGTTTAGTTTTCAGGTTAATGTTAAGGTTGTGTTTCGTGTTAGGGTTAAGTTTACGGGTTCTGTTTACTTTTAGGGTGAGGGTTAGATTTTAGGTTAGGGTTAAGTTTAGTGTTAGGATTCGCGTTAGGGTGACGGTTTGTGTCAGGCTTTGTGGTTGGGGTGAGGGTTAGGTTTAGGGTTAGGGTTGGGTAGGGTTCGGATTATGGTTATGGTAAGGTGTTAGGGGTTAGAGATTTAGTTTAGGGTGAGGGTTTGGGTGAGTGTCTCGGTTAGTCACTGTGGTTCTGGTCATGCTTAGTTTTGGTTTATGGTTAGGGTTAGGTTTATGATCAGGTTTAGGGTTAGTGTTAGAGTTAGGGTTAAGCTTTAGGTAAGGCTTTGGTGTTTGGGGTTAGGGTTTAGGTAAGGCTTTGGTGTTTGGGGTTAGGGTTTGGGTTGGGGTTAGGGTTTGGGTTCGGGTTAGAGTTATCGTTACGGCTTAGGGTTTCTCGTTAGTGTTAGGGTTAGGGTTAGGCAGAGCATTAGGGTTAGGGTTGGAGGATACGGTTAGGGGTTAGGGTGAGGGTTATGGTTAGTTTTATGGTTAAGGTGAGGGTTTAGGGTAAGTGTTATGTTTAAGGTTAGAGTTAGGGTTAGGGTTAGGTGTAGCGTAAGTTTTCGGTTTAGGTTCAGGTTTTGAATTAGAGTTAGTGTTCTATTTAAGATCAAGGTTAGACTTAGGGTTAGGGTTAGGATTAGGTCTAGACTTAGGTTCAGGGCTAATGTAAGGCTTAGTTTTAGGGTTAGAGGTGGAGTAGCATTATGACTAGAGTTTGGTTTAAGGTTAGGGTTTGGGTTAGGTTTAGGTTTAGGGTTAAAGTTAGGGTTAGGGTTGGATGAAGTTTAGGATGGGGTGAGGGTTATTCTTATGGTTAGGGCTAGAGTTTGATTTTGTGTTCAGGTTAGTGTTAAGGTTAGGCTTAGGGTTCGGGTTCGGGTTCGGAATTTCGTTTAGGGTTAGTGTTAGGTTTAGATTCAGGGTTAGAGTGACATTTCGGTTCAGGGTGAGGGTTAAGATAAGGGTTAGGATTACGGTGAGGGTTATACTTAGTGTTAGGGGTTAGGTTTACGGTTAGGATAGGGTTAATTTTAGGGTTCATGTTAGGGGTAGTGTTAGATTAGGGTTACTGTTCGTGTTTGGGTTAGGCTTAGGGATAAGTTTAGGGATAGCTTTAGGTTTAGGGTTGGGGATAGGTTTAGGGGTTAGGGTGAGAGTTAGCATTAGGTTTACAGTTAAGGTGAGGGTTTAGGGTAAGTGCTATGGTTAGGGTTAGTGTTAGAGTTAGGGTTAGGGTGAATTTTCAGTTAATAGTGAGGGTTAGGGTAAGGGTTAGGGTTAAGGTTTAGGTTAGATTTAGGATTAAGATTAGTGTTAGGGTTAGGTTTTTGGTCCGGGTTAGGGTAGGGGTAAGGTTAGGGTTAAGGCTAGGTTTACGGTCAGGGGTAGGGCTAGGTTAGGCTTAGGGTTAGGTTTAGAGTTAGAGTTAGTGCTAGGGGTTAGGGTTAGGTTTAGGGTTAGGTTTAGAGTTATTGTTAGGGTTCGGGTAGAGTTAAGGTTAGGGTTAAGTTTAAAGTTAGGTAAGGGTTACGTTTAGGTCAGGGTTAGGGTTATTATTAGAGATAGGGTTAGGTTTAGAGAAAGGGTTAGGGTTCGTGTGAGGGTTAGTGTTAGGTTTACAGTTAAGCTGATGTTTTACAGTGTTACGGTTAGGGTCAGGGTTAGAGTTAGGTTTAGGGTTAGGTTTAGGTGTAGGGCTTGAGTGAGGCGATAGTTTAGGGTTAGATTTAGGGTGAAGGTTAAGATTAGTGTTAGTGTAAATATTAGAGTTAGGCGTTTGTGTTAAGGTTATGATCAGGTTAAGTTTAGGTTTCGAGTTAGAGTTAGGGTTAGGTTTTGGTGTTTGTGTTAATGTTAGGGTCAGGATTAGGGTAGCTTTAGGGTTAGGGTTTGGTTTAGGGTTAGGGTTAGGGTGAAGTTGAAGTTAAGGGTCAGGGTTGAGCTTAGACTTAGCATTAGGGTTTAGGGTTAGGGTTAAGGTTAGGATAGGTTTTAGGGTTAAGATTAGTTTTAGGGTTAGGTTAAGTGTTAGGGTTAAGTCATGGTTAGGTTTAGGGCTAGTTTAAGGTTAGAGGTAAGGTTAGCTTAAGGGTAGTGTTTAGGTTTCGACGTTAGTGTGAGGGTTAGTGCTAGGTTTCCATTTGAGCTGAGTGTGTAGGGTAAGTTCTAGGGTTAGAATTAGGGTTAGAGATAGAGTTAGGGTCAGGGTTCGGGTTAAGTTTAGGGTTAGGGTTAGGTTTATGGTTAGGATTAGGGTTAGGGTCAGAGTTGGGGGATATTTAGTATTATGTTTCGTGTTAGGGTTTCGGTTAGGGTGAAGTTTATGTTAAGTGTGAGGGTTAGGGTTCGGGTTAGTTTTAGGGGTGGGTTCAGGTTAGGGTCAGGGATAGGGTTTGGGTTAGGTTTAGGGTTAGGGTTAGGGTTAGGGTTAGGTTTAGGGTTAGCTTTAGTTTTGGTTAGGGTTAGGATTTGAATGGATTTAGGTTAGGTTTAGGGTTCTGGATAGGGTGAAATTTTGGTTAAAGGTGAGGGTTCGGTTTAGGTTTAGGGTTAGAGTTATTGTTAGGGGTTAGGGTTAGGTTTGAGCTTATGGTAGGTTTAAAGTCTGGATTAAGGTTAGGTTAGGGTTATGGTCAGGGTTAGGATTAGGATTCCGTTTAGGGTGAGGGTTAGGATCAGAGTTATTGTAAGGGTTAGTTTTAGGTTGACATGTGCGCCAAGGTTAAGGTTATGGTTTGGTTTAGGGGTAGGGATAGGTTTAGTGTTAGGGTGAGCTTTAGTTTAGGGATAGGGTGAAGTTTAAGATAGAGTGAGGTTTAGGGTTAGGGTTATGGCTAAGGTTTGGTTTAGTTTTCAGGTTAATGTTAAGGTTGTGTTTCGTGTTAGGGTTAAGTTTACGGGTTCTGTTTACTTTTAGGGTGAGGGTTAGATTTTAGGTTAGGGTTAAGTTTAGTGTTAGGATTCGCGTTAGGGTGACGGTTTGTGTCAGGCTTTGTGGTTGGGGTGAGGGTTAGGTTTAGGGTTAGGGTTGGGTAGGGTTCGGATTATGGTTATGGTAAGGTGTTAGGGGTTAGAGATTTAGTTTAGGGTGAGGGTTTGGGTGAGTGTCTCGGTTAGTCACTGTGGTTCTGGTCATGCTTAGTTTTGGTTTATGGTTAGGGTTAGGTTTATGATCAGGTTTAGGGTTAGTGTTAGAGTTAGGGTTAAGCTTTAGGTAAGGCTTTGGTGTTTGGGGTTAGGGTTTAGGTAAGGCTTTGGTGTTTGGGGTTAGGGTTTGGGTTGGGGTTAGGGTTTGGGTTCGGGTTAGAGTTATCGTTACGGCTTAGGGTTTCTCGTTAGTGTTAGGGTTAGGGTTAGGCAGAGCATTAGGGTTAGGGTTGGAGGATACGGTTAGGGGTTAGGGTGAGGGTTATGGTTAGTTTTATGGTTAAGGTGAGGGTTTAGGGTAAGTGTTATGTTTAAGGTTAGAGTTAGGGTTAGGGTTAGGTGTAGCGTAAGTTTTCGGTTTAGGTTCAGGTTTTGAATTAGAGTTAGTGTTCTATTTAAGATCAAGGTTAGACTTAGGGTTAGGGTTAGGATTAGGTCTAGACTTAGGTTCAGGGCTAATGTAAGGCTTAGTTTTAGGGTTAGAGGTGGAGTAGCATTATGACTAGAGTTTGGTTTAAGGTTAGGGTTTGGGTTAGGTTTAGGTTTAGGGTTAAAGTTAGGGTTAGGGTTGGATGAAGTTTAGGATGGGGTGAGGGTTATTCTTATGGTTAGGGCTAGAGTTTGATTTTGTGTTCAGGTTAGTGTTAAGGTTAGGCTTAGGGTTCGGGTTCGGGTTCGGAATTTCGTTTAGGGTTAGTGTTAGGTTTAGATTCAGGGTTAGAGTGACATTTCGGTTCAGGGTGAGGGTTAAGATAAGGGTTAGGATTACGGTGAGGGTTATACTTAGTGTTAGGGGTTAGGTTTACGGTTAGGATAGGGTTAATTTTAGGGTTCATGTTAGGGGTAGTGTTAGATTAGGGTTACTGTTCGTGTTTGGGTTAGGCTTAGGGATAAGTTTAGGGATAGCTTTAGGTTTAGGGTTGGGGATAGGTTTAGGGGTTAGGGTGAGAGTTAGCATTAGGTTTACAGTTAAGGTGAGGGTTTAGGGTAAGTGCTATGGTTAGGGTTAGTGTTAGAGTTAGGGTTAGGGTGAATTTTCAGTTAATAGTGAGGGTTAGGGTAAGGGTTAGGGTTAAGGTTTAGGTTAGATTTAGGATTAAGATTAGTGTTAGGGTTAGGTTTTTGGTCCGGGTTAGGGTAGGGGTAAGGTTAGGGTTAAGGCTAGGTTTACGGTCAGGGGTAGGGCTAGGTTAGGCTTAGGGTTAGGTTTAGAGTTAGAGTTAGTGCTAGGGGTTAGGGTTAGGTTTAGGGTTAGGTTTAGAGTTATTGTTAGGGTTCGGGTAGAGTTAAGGTTAGGGTTAAGTTTAAAGTTAGGTAAGGGTTACGTTTAGGTCAGGGTTAGGGTTATTATTAGAGATAGGGTTAGGTTTAGAGAAAGGGTTAGGGTTCGTGTGAGGGTTAGTGTTAGGTTTACAGTTAAGCTGATGTTTTACAGTGTTACGGTTAGGGTCAGGGTTAGAGTTAGGTTTAGGGTTAGGTTTAGGTGTAGGGCTTGAGTGAGGCGATAGTTTAGGGTTAGATTTAGGGTGAAGGTTAAGATTAGTGTTAGTGTAAATATTAGAGTTAGGCGTTTGTGTTAAGGTTATGATCAGGTTAAGTTTAGGTTTCGAGTTAGAGTTAGGGTTAGGTTTTGGTGTTTGTGTTAATGTTAGGGTCAGGATTAGGGTAGCTTTAGGGTTAGGGTTTGGTTTAGGGTTAGGGTTAGGGTGAAGTTGAAGTTAAGGGTCAGGGTTGAGCTTAGACTTAGCATTAGGGTTTAGGGTTAGGGTTAAGGTTAGGATAGGTTTTAGGGTTAAGATTAGTTTTAGGCTTAGGTTAAGTGTTAGGGTTAAGTCATGGTTAGGTTTAGGGCTAGTTTAAGGTTAGAGGTAAGGTTAGCTTAAGGGTAGTGTTTAGGTTTCGACGTTAGTGTGAGGGTTAGTGCTAGGTTTCCATTTGAGCTGAGTGTGTAGGGTAAGTTCTAGGGTTAGAATTAGGGTTAGAGATAGAGTTAGGGTCAGGGTTCGGGTTAAGTTTAGGGTTAGGGTTAGGTTTATGGTTAGGATTAGGGTTAGGGTCAGAGTTGGGGGATATTTAGTATTATGTTTCGTGTTAGGGTTTCGGTTAGGGTGAAGTTTATGTTAAGTGTGAGGGTTAGGGTTCGGGTTAGTTTTAGGGGTGGGTTCAGGTTAGGGTCAGGGATAGGGTTTGGGTTAGGTTTAGGGTTAGGGTTAGGGTTAGAGTTAGGTTTAGGGTTAGCTTTAGTTTTGGTTAGGGTTAGGATTTGAATGGATTTAGGTTAGGTTTAGGGTTCTGGATAGGGTGAAATTTTGGTTAAAGGTGAGGGTTCGGTTTAGGTTTAGGGTTAGAGTTATTGTTAGGGGTTAGGGTTAGGTTTGAGCTTATGGTAGGTTTAAAGTCTGGATTAAGGTTAGGTTAGAGTTATGGTCAGGGTTAGGATTAGGATTCCGTTTAGGGTGAGGGTTAGGATCAGAGTTATTGTAAGGGTTAGTTTTAGGTTGACATGTGCGCCAAGGTTAAGGTTATGGTTTGGTTTAGGGGTAGGGATAGGTTTAGTGTTAGGGTGAGCTTTAGTTTAGGGATAGGGTGAAGTTTAAGATAGAGTGAGGTTTAGGGTTAGGGTTATGGCTAAGGTTTGGTTTAGTTTTCAGGTTAATGTTAAGGTTGTGTTTCGTGTTAGGGTTAAGTTTACGGGTTCTGTTTACTTTTAGGGTGAGGGTTAGATTTTAGGTTAGGGTTAAGTTTAGTGTTAGGATTCGCGTTAGGGTGACGGTTTGTGTCAGGCTTTGTGGTTGGGGTGAGGGTTAGGTTTAGGGTTAGGGTTGGGTAGGGTTCGGATTATGGTTATGGTAAGGTGTTAGGGGTTAGAGATTTAGTTTAGGGTGAGGGTTTGGGTGAGTGTCTCGGTTAGTCACTGTGGTTCTGGTCATGCTTAGTTTTGGTTTATGGTTAGGGTTAGGTTTATGATCAGGTTTAGGGTTAGTGTTAGAGTTAGGGTTAAGCTTTAGGTAAGGCTTTGGTGTTTGGGGTTAGGGTTTAGGTAAGGCTTTGGTGTTTGGGGTTAGGGTTTGGGTTGGGGTTAGGGTTTGGGTTCGGGTTAGAGTTATCGTTACGGCTTAGGGTTTCTCGTTAGTGTTAGGGTTAGGGTTAGGCAGAGCATTAGGGTTAGGGTTGGAGGATACGGTTAGGGGTTAGGGTGAGGGTTATGGTTAGTTTTATGGTTAAGGTGAGGGTTTAGGGTAAGTGTTATGTTTAAGGTTAGAGTTAGGGTTAGGGTTAGGTGTAGCGTAAGTTTTCGGTTTAGGTTCAGGTTTTGAATTAGAGTTAGTGTTCTATTTAAGATCAAGGTTAGACTTAGGGTTAGGGTTAGGATTAGGTCTAGACTTAGGTTCAGGGCTAATGTAAGGCTTAGTTTTAGGGTTAGAGGTGGAGTAGCATTATGACTAGAGTTTGGTTTAAGGTTAGGGTTTGGGTTAGGTTTAGGTTTAGGGTTAAAGTTAGGGTTAGGGTTGGATGAAGTTTAGGATGGGGTGAGGGTTATTCTTATGGTTAGGGCTAGAGTTTGATTTTGTGTTCAGGTTAGTGTTAAGGTTAGGCTTAGGGTTCGGGTTCGGGTTCGGAATTTCGTTTAGGGTTAGTGTTAGGTTTAGATTCAGGGTTAGAGTGACATTTCGGTTCAGGGTGAGGGTTAAGATAAGGGTTAGGATTACGGTGAGGGTTATACTTAGTGTTAGGGGTTAGGTTTACGGTTAGGATAGGGTTAATTTTAGGGTTCATGTTAGGGGTAGTGTTAGATTAGGGTTACTGTTCGTGTTTGGGTTAGGCTTAGGGATAAGTTTAGGGATAGCTTTAGGTTTAGGGTTGGGGATAGGTTTAGGGGTTAGGGTGAGAGTTAGCATTAGGTTTACAGTTAAGGTGAGGGTTTAGGGTAAGTGCTATGGTTAGGGTTAGTGTTAGAGTTAGGGTTAGGGTGAATTTTCAGTTAATAGTGAGGGTTAGGGTAAGGGTTAGGGTTAAGGTTTAGGTTAGATTTAGGATTAAGATTAGTGTTAGGGTTAGGTTTAGGGTCCGGGTTAGGGTAGGGGTAAGGTTAGGGTTAAGGCTAGGTTTACGGTCAGGGGTAGGGCTAGGTTAGGCTTAGGGTTAGGTTTAGAGTTAGAGTTAGTGCTAGGGGTTAGGGTTAGGTTTAGGGTTAGGTTTAGAGTTATTGTTAGGGTTCGGGTAGAGTTAAGGTTAGGGTTAAGTTTAAAGTTAGGTAAGGGTTACGTTTAGGTCAGGGTTAGGGTTATTATTAGAGATAGGGTTAGGTTTAGAGAAAGGGTTAGGGTTCGTGTGAGGGTTAGTGTTAGGTTTACAGTTAAGCTGATGTTTTACAGTATTACGGTTAGGGTCAGGGTTAGAGTTAGGTTTAGGGTTAGGTTTAGGTGTAGGGCTTGAGTGAGGCGATAGTTTAGGGTTAGATTTAGGGTGAAGGTTAAGATTAGTGTTAGTGTAAATATTAGAGTTAGGCGTTTGTGTTAAGGTTATGATCAGGTTAAGTTTAGGTTTCGAGTTAGAGTTAGGGTTAGGTTTTGGTGTTTGTGTTAATGTTAGGGTCAGGATTAGGGTAGCTTTAGGGTTAGGGTTTGGTTTAGGGTTAGGGTTAGGGTGAAGTTGAAGTTAAGGGTCAGGGTTGAGCTTAGACTTAGCATTAGGGTTTAGGGTTAGGGTTAAGGTTAGGATAGGTTTTAGGGTTAAGATTAGTTTTAGGCTTAGGTTAAGTGTTAGGGTTAAGTCATGGTTAGGTTTAGGGCTAGTTTAAGGTTAGAGGTAAGGTTAGCTTAAGGGTAGTGTTTAGGTTTCGACGTTAGTGTGAGGGTTAGTGCTAGGTTTCCATTTGAGCTGAGTGTGTAGGGTAAGTTCTAGGGTTAGAATTAGGGTTAGAGATAGAGTTAGGGTCAGGGTTCGGGTTAAGTTTAGGGTTAGGGTTAGGTTTATGGTTAGGATTAGGGTTAGGGTCAGAGTTGGGGGATATTTAGTATTATGTTTCGTGTTAGGGTTTCGGTTAGGGTGAAGTTTATGTTAAGTGTGAGGGTTAGGGTTCGGGTTAGTTTTAGGGGTGGGTTCAGGTTAGGGTCAGGGATAGGGTTTGGGTTAGGTTTAGGGTTAGGGTTAGGGTTAGAGTTAGGTTTAGGGTTAGCTTTAGTTTTGGTTAGGGTTAGGATTTGAATGGATTTAGGTTAGGTTTAGGGTTCTGGATAGGGTGAAATTTTGGTTAAAGGTGAGGGTTCGGTTGAGGTTTAGGGTTAGAGTTATTGTTAGGGGTTAGGGTTAGGTTTGAGCTTATGGTAGGTTTAAAGTCTGGATTAAGGTTAGGTTAGGGTTATGGTCAGGGTTAGGATTAGGATTCCGTTTAGGGTGAGGGTTAGGATCAGAGTTATTGTAAGGGTTAGTTTTAGGTTGACATGTGCGCCAAGGTTAAGGTTATGGTTTGGTTTAGGGGTAGGGATAGGTTTAGTGTTAGGGTGAGCTTTAGTTTAGGGATAGGGTGAAGTTTAAGATAGAGTGAGGTTTAGGGTTAGGGTTATGGCTAAGGTTTGGTTTAGTTTTCAGGTTAATGTTAAGGTTGTGTTTCGTGTTAGGGTTAAGTTTACGGGTTCTGTTTACTTTTAGGGTGAGGGTTAGATTTTAGGTTAGGGTTAAGTTTAGTGTTAGGATTCGCGTTAGGGTGACGGTTTGTGTCAGGCTTTGTGGTTGGGGTGAGGGTTAGGTTTAGGGTTAGGGTTGGGTAGGGTTCGGATTATGGTTATGGTAAGGTGTTAGGGGTTAGAGATTTAGTTTAGGGTGAGGGTTTGGGTGAGTGTCTCGGTTAGTCACTGTGGTTCTGGTCATGCTTAGTTTTGGTTTATGGTTAGGGTTAGGTTTATGATCAGGTTTAGGGTTAGTGTTAGAGTTAGGGTTAAGCTTTAGGTAAGGCTTTGGTGTTTGGGGTTAGGGTTTAGGTAAGGCTTTGGTGTTTGGGGTTAGGGTTTGGGTTGGGGTTAGGGTTTGGGTTCGGGTTAGAGTTATCGTTACGGCTTAGGGTTTCTCGTTAGTGTTAGGGTTAGGGTTAGGCAGAGCATTAGGGTTAGGGTTGGAGGATACGGTTAGGGGTTAGGGTGAGGGTTATGGTTAGTTTTATGGTTAAGGTGAGGGTTTAGGGTAAGTGTTATGTTTAAGGTTAGAGTTAGGGTTAGGGTTAGGTGTAGCGTAAGTTTTCGGTTTAGGTTCAGGTTTTGAATTAGAGTTAGTGTTCTATTTAAGATCAAGGTTAGACTTAGGGTTAGGGTTAGGATTAGGTCTAGACTTAGGTTCAGGGCTAATGTAAGGCTTAGTTTTAGGGTTAGAGGTGGAGTAGCATTATGACTAGAGTTTGGTTTAAGGTTAGGGTTTGGGTTAGGTTTAGGTTTAGGGTTAAAGTTAGGGTTAGGGTTGGATGAAGTTTAGGATGGGGTGAGGGTTATTCTTATGGTTAGGGCTAGAGTTTGATTTTGTGTTCAGGTTAGTGTTAAGGTTAGGCTTAGGGTTCGGGTTCGGGTTCGGAATTTCGTTTAGGGTTAGTGTTAGGTTTAGATTCAGGGTTAGAGTGACATTTCGGTTCAGGGTGAGGGTTAAGATAAGGGTTAGGATTACGGTGAGGGTTATACTTAGTGTTAGGGGTTAGGTTTACGGTTAGGATAGGGTTAATTTTAGGGTTCATGTTAGGGGTAGTGTTAGATTAGGGTTACTGTTCGTGTTTGGGTTAGGCTTAGGGATAAGTTTAGGGATAGCTTTAGGTTTAGGGTTGGGGATAGGTTTAGGGGTTAGGGTGAGAGTTAGCATTAGGTTTACAGTTAAGGTGAGGGTTTAGGGTAAGTGCTATGGTTAGGGTTAGTGTTAGAGTTAGGGTTAGGGTGAATTTTCAGTTAATAGTGAGGGTTAGGGTAAGGGTTAGGGTTAAGGTTTAGGTTAGATTTAGGATTAAGATTAGTGTTAGGGTTAGGTTTAGGGTCCGGGTTAGGGTAGGGGTAAGGTTAGGGTTAAGGCTAGGTTTACGGTCAGGGGTAGGGCTAGGTTAGGCTTAGGGTTAGGTTTAGAGTTAGAGTTAGTGCTAGGGGTTAGGGTTAGGTTTAGGGTTAGGTTTAGAGTTATTGTTAGGGTTCGGGTAGAGTTAAGGTTAGGGTTAAGTTTAAAGTTAGGTAAGGGTTACGTTTAGGTCAGGGTTAGGGTTATTATTAGAGATAGGGTTAGGTTTAGAGAAAGGGTTAGGGTTCGTGTGAGGGTTAGTGTTAGGTTTACAGTTAAGCTGATGTTTTACAGTATTACGGTTAGGGTCAGGGTTAGAGTTAGGTTTAGGGTTAGGTTTAGGTGTAGGGCTTGAGTGAGGCGATAGTTTAGGGTTAGATTTAGGGTGAAGGTTAAGATTAGTGTTAGTGTAAATATTAGAGTTAGGCGTTTGTGTTAAGGTTATGATCAGGTTAAGTTTAGGTTTCGAGTTAGAGTTAGGGTTAGGTTTTGGTGTTTGTGTTAATGTTAGGGTCAGGATTAGGGTAGCTTTAGGGTTAGGGTTTGGTTTAGGGTTAGGGTTAGGGTGAAGTTGAAGTTAAGGGTCAGGGTTGAGCTTAGACTTAGCATTAGGGTTTAGGGTTAGGGTTAAGGTTAGGATAGGTTTTAGGGTTAAGATTAGTTTTAGGCTTAGGTTAAGTGTTAGGGTTAAGTCATGGTTAGGTTTAGGGCTAGTTTAAGGTTAGAGGTAAGGTTAGCTTAAGGGTAGTGTTTAGGTTTCGACGTTAGTGTGAGGGTTAGTGCTAGGTTTCCATTTGAGCTGAGTGTGTAGGGTAAGTTCTAGGGTTAGAATTAGGGTTAGAGATAGAGTTAGGGTCAGGGTTCGGGTTAAGTTTAGGGTTAGGGTTAGGTTTATGGTTAGGATTAGGGTTAGGGTCAGAGTTGGGGGATATTTAGTATTATGTTTCGTGTTAGGGTTTCGGTTAGGGTGAAGTTTATGTTAAGTGTGAGGGTTAGGGTTCGGGTTAGTTTTAGGGGTGGGTTCAGGTTAGGGTCAGGGATAGGGTTTGGGTTAGGTTTAGGGTTAGGGTTAGGGTTAGAGTTAGGTTTAGGGTTAGCTTTAGTTTTGGTTAGGGTTAGGATTTGAATGGATTTAGGTTAGGTTTAGGGTTCTGGATAGGGTGAAATTTTGGTTAAAGGTGAGGGTTCGGTTGAGGTTTAGGGTTAGAGTTATTGTTAGGGGTTAGGGTTAGGTTTGAGCTTATGGTAGGTTTAAAGTCTGGATTAAGGTTAGGTTAGGGTTATGGTCAGGGTTAGGATTAGGATTCCGTTTAGGGTGAGGGTTAGGATCAGAGTTATTGTAAGGGTTAGTTTTAGGTTGACATGTGCGCCAAGGTTAAGGTTATGGTTTGGTTTAGGGGTAGGGATAGGTTTAGTGTTAGGGTGAGCTTTAGTTTAGGGATAGGGTGAAGTTTAAGATAGAGTGAGGTTTAGGGTTAGGGTTATGGCTAAGGTTTGGTTTAGTTTTCAGGTTAATGTTAAGGTTGTGTTTCGTGTTAGGGTTAAGTTTACGGGTTCTGTTTACTTTTAGGGTGAGGGTTAGATTTTAGGTTAGGGTTAAGTTTAGTGTTAGGATTCGCGTTAGGGTGACGGTTTGTGTCAGGCTTTGTGGTTGGGGTGAGGGTTAGGTTTAGGGTTAGGGTTGGGTAGGGTTCGGATTATGGTTATGGTAAGGTGTTAGGGGTTAGAGATTTAGTTTAGGGTGAGGGTTTGGGTGAGTGTCTCGGTTAGTCACTGTGGTTCTGGTCATGCTTAGTTTTGGTTTATGGTTAGGGTTAGGTTTATGATCAGGTTTAGGGTTAGTGTTAGAGTTAGGGTTAAGCTTTAGGTAAGGCTTTGGTGTTTGGGGTTAGGGTTTAGGTAAGGCTTTGGTGTTTGGGGTTAGGGTTTGGGTTGGGGTTAGGGTTTGGGTTCGGGTTAGAGTTATCGTTACGGCTTAGGGTTTCTCGTTAGTGTTAGGGTTAGGGTTAGGCAGAGCATTAGGGTTAGGGTTGGAGGATACGGTTAGGGGTTAGGGTGAGGGTTATGGTTAGTTTTATGGTTAAGGTGAGGGTTTAGGGTAAGTGTTATGTTTAAGGTTAGAGTTAGGGTTAGGGTTAGGTGTAGCGTAAGTTTTCGGTTTAGGTTCAGGTTTTGAATTAGAGTTAGTGTTCTATTTAAGATCAAGGTTAGACTTAGGGTTAGGGTTAGGATTAGGTCTAGACTTAGGTTCAGGGCTAATGTAAGGCTTAGTTTTAGGGTTAGAGGTGGAGTAGCATTATGACTAGAGTTTGGTTTAAGGTTAGGGTTTGGGTTAGGTTTAGGTTTAGGGTTAAAGTTAGGGTTAGGGTTGGATGAAGTTTAGGATGGGGTGAGGGTTATTCTTATGGTTAGGGCTAGAGTTTGATTTTGTGTTCAGGTTAGTGTTAAGGTTAGGCTTAGGGTTCGGGTTCGGGTTCGGAATTTCGTTTAGGGTTAGTGTTAGGTTTAGATTCAGGGTTAGAGTGACATTTCGGTTCAGGGTGAGGGTTAAGATAAGGGTTAGGATTACGGTGAGGGTTATACTTAGTGTTAGGGGTTAGGTTTACGGTTAGGATAGGGTTAATTTTAGGGTTCATGTTAGGGGTAGTGTTAGATTAGGGTTACTGTTCGTGTTTGGGTTAGGCTTAGGGATAAGTTTAGGGATAGCTTTAGGTTTAGGGTTGGGGATAGGTTTAGGGGTTAGGGTGAGAGTTAGCATTAGGTTTACAGTTAAGGTGAGGGTTTAGGGTAAGTGCTATGGTTAGGGTTAGTGTTAGAGTTAGGGTTAGGGTGAATTTTCAGTTAATAGTGAGGGTTAGGGTAAGGGTTAGGGTTAAGGTTTAGGTTAGATTTAGGATTAAGATTAGTGTTAGGGTTAGGTTTAGGGTCCGGGTTAGGGTAGGGGTAAGGTTAGGGTTAAGGCTAGGTTTACGGTCAGGGGTAGGGCTAGGTTAGGCTTAGGGTTAGGTTTAGAGTTAGAGTTAGTGCTAGGGGTTAGGGTTAGGTTTAGGGTTAGGTTTAGAGTTATTGTTAGGGTTCGGGTAGAGTTAAGGTTAGGGTTAAGTTTAAAGTTAGGTAAGGGTTACGTTTAGGTCAGGGTTAGGGTTATTATTAGAGATAGGGTTAGGTTTAGAGAAAGGGTTAGGGTTCGTGTGAGGGTTAGTGTTAGGTTTACAGTTAAGCTGATGTTTTACAGTGTTACGGTTAGGGTCAGGGTTAGAGTTAGGTTTAGGGTTAGGTTTAGGTGTAGGGCTTGAGTGAGGCGATAGTTTAGGGTTAGATTTAGGGTGAAGGTTAAGATTAGTGTTAGTGTAAATATTAGAGTTAGGCGTTTGTGTTAAGGTTATGATCAGGTTAAGTTTAGGTTTCGAGTTAGAGTTAGGGTTAGGTTTTGGTGTTTGTGTTAATGTTAGGGTCAGGATTAGGGTAGCTTTAGGGTTAGGGTTTGGTTTAGGGTTAGGGTTAGGGTGAAGTTGAAGTTAAGGGTCAGGGTTGAGCTTAGACTTAGCATTAGGGTTTAGGGTTAGGGTTAAGGTTAGGATAGGTTTTAGGGTTAAGATTAGTTTTAGGCTTAGGTTAAGTGTTAGGGTTAAGTCATGGTTAGGTTTAGGGCTAGTTTAAGGTTAGAGGTAAGGTTAGCTTAAGGGTAGTGTTTAGGTTTCGACGTTAGTGTGAGGGTTAGTGCTAGGTTTCCATTTGAGCTGAGTGTGTAGGGTAAGTTCTAGGGTTAGAATTAGGGTTAGAGATAGAGTTAGGGTCAGGGTTCGGGTTAAGTTTAGGGTTAGGGTTAGGTTTATGGTTAGGATTAGGGTTAGGGTCAGAGTTGGGGGATATTTAGTATTATGTTTCGTGTTAGGGTTTCGGTTAGGGTGAAGTTTATGTTAAGTGTGAGGGTTAGGGTTCGGGTTAGTTTTAGGGGTGGGTTCAGGTTAGGGTCAGGGATAGGGTTTGGGTTAGGTTTAGGGTTAGGGTTAGGGTTAGGGTTAGGTTTAGGGTTAGCTTTAGTTTTGGTTAGGGTTAGGATTTGAATGGATTTAGGTTAGGTTTAGGGTTCTGGATAGGGTGAAATTTTGGTTAAAGGTGAGGGTTCGGTTTAGGTTTAGGGTTAGAGTTATTGTTAGGGGTTAGGGTTAGGTTTGAGCTTATGGTAGGTTTAAAGTCTGGATTAAGGTTAGGTTAGGGTTATGGTCAGGGTTAGGATTAGGATTCCGTTTAGGGTGAGGGTTAGGATCAGAGTTATTGTAAGGGTTAGTTTTAGGTTGACATGTGCGCCAAGGTTAAGGTTATGGTTTGGTTTAGGGGTAGGGATAGGTTTAGTGTTAGGGTGAGCTTTAGTTTAGGGATAGGGTGAAGTTTAAGATAGAGTGAGGTTTAGGGTTAGGGTTATGGCTAAGGTTTGGTTTAGTTTTCAGGTTAATGTTAAGGTTGTGTTTCGTGTTAGGGTTAAGTTTACGGGTTCTGTTTACTTTTAGGGTGAGGGTTAGATTTTAGGTTAGGGTTAAGTTTAGTGTTAGGATTCGCGTTAGGGTGACGGTTTGTGTCAGGCTTTGTGGTTGGGGTGAGGGTTAGGTTTAGGGTTAGGGTTGGGTAGGGTTCGGATTATGGTTATGGTAAGGTGTTAGGGGTTAGAGATTTAGTTTAGGGTGAGGGTTTGGGTGAGTGTCTCGGTTAGTCACTGTGGTTCTGGTCATGCTTAGTTTTGGTTTATGGTTAGGGTTAGGTTTATGATCAGGTTTAGGGTTAGTGTTAGAGTTAGGGTTAAGCTTTAGGTAAGGCTTTGGTGTTTGGGGTTAGGGTTTAGGTAAGGCTTTGGTGTTTGGGGTTAGGGTTTGGGTTGGGGTTAGGGTTTGGGTTCGGGTTAGAGTTATCGTTACGGCTTAGGGTTTCTCGTTAGTGTTAGGGTTAGGGTTAGGCAGAGCATTAGGGTTAGGGTTGGAGGATACGGTTAGGGGTTAGGGTGAGGGTTATGGTTAGTTTTATGGTTAAGGTGAGGGTTTAGGGTAAGTGTTATGTTTAAGGTTAGAGTTAGGGTTAGGGTTAGGTGTAGCGTAAGTTTTCGGTTTAGGTTCAGGTTTTGAATTAGAGTTAGTGTTCTATTTAAGATCAAGGTTAGACTTAGGGTTAGGGTTAGGATTAGGTCTAGACTTAGGTTCAGGGCTAATGTAAGGCTTAGTTTTAGGGTTAGAGGTGGAGTAGCATTATGACTAGAGTTTGGTTTAAGGTTAGGGTTTGGGTTAGGTTTAGGTTTAGGGTTAAAGTTAGGGTTAGGGTTGGATGAAGTTTAGGATGGGGTGAGGGTTATTCTTATGGTTAGGGCTAGAGTTTGATTTTGTGTTCAGGTTAGTGTTAAGGTTAGGCTTAGGGTTCGGGTTCGGGTTCGGAATTTCGTTTAGGGTTAGTGTTAGGTTTAGATTCAGGGTTAGAGTGACATTTCGGTTCAGGGTGAGGGTTAAGATAAGGGTTAGGATTACGGTGAGGGTTATACTTAGTGTTAGGGGTTAGGTTTACGGTTAGGATAGGGTTAATTTTAGGGTTCATGTTAGGGGTAGTGTTAGATTAGGGTTACTGTTCGTGTTTGGGTTAGGCTTAGGGATAAGTTTAGGGATAGCTTTAGGTTTAGGGTTGGGGATAGGTTTAGGGGTTAGGGTGAGAGTTAGCATTAGGTTTACAGTTAAGGTGAGGGTTTAGGGTAAGTGCTATGGTTAGGGTTAGTGTTAGAGTTAGGGTTAGGGTGAATTTTCAGTTAATAGTGAGGGTTAGGGTAAGGGTTAGGGTTAAGGTTTAGGTTAGATTTAGGATTAAGATTAGTGTTAGGGTTAGGTTTAGGGTCCGGGTTAGGGTAGGGGTAAGGTTAGGGTTAAGGCTAGGTTTACGGTCAGGGGTAGGGCTAGGTTAGGCTTAGGGTTAGGTTTAGAGTTAGAGTTAGTGCTAGGGGTTAGGGTTAGGTTTAGGGTTAGGTTTAGAGTTATTGTTAGGGTTCGGGTAGAGTTAAGGTTAGGGTTAAGTTTAAAGTTAGGTAAGGGTTACGTTTAGGTCAGGGTTAGGGTTATTATTAGAGATAGGGTTAGGTTTAGAGAAAGGGTTAGGGTTCGTGTGAGGGTTAGTGTTAGGTTTACAGTTAAGCTGATGTTTTACAGTATTACGGTTAGGGTCAGGGTTAGAGTTAGGTTTAGGGTTAGGTTTAGGTGTAGGGCTTGAGTGAGGCGATAGTTTAGGGTTAGATTTAGGGTGAAGGTTAAGATTAGTGTTAGTGTAAATATTAGAGTTAGGCGTTTGTGTTAAGGTTATGATCAGGTTAAGTTTAGGTTTCGAGTTAGAGTTAGGGTTAGGTTTTGGTGTTTGTGTTAATGTTAGGGTCAGGATTAGGGTAGCTTTAGGGTTAGGGTTTGGTTTAGGGTTAGGGTTAGGGTGAAGTTGAAGTTAAGGGTCAGGGTTGAGCTTAGACTTAGCATTAGGGTTTAGGGTTAGGGTTAAGGTTAGGATAGGTTTTAGGGTTAAGATTAGTTTTAGGCTTAGGTTAAGTGTTAGGGTTAAGTCATGGTTAGGTTTAGGGCTAGTTTAAGGTTAGAGGTAAGGTTAGCTTAAGGGTAGTGTTTAGGTTTCGACGTTAGTGTGAGGGTTAGTGCTAGGTTTCCATTTGAGCTGAGTGTGTAGGGTAAGTTCTAGGGTTAGAATTAGGGTTAGAGATAGAGTTAGGGTCAGGGTTCGGGTTAAGTTTAGGGTTAGGGTTAGGTTTATGGTTAGGATTAGGGTTAGGGTCAGAGTTGGGGGATATTTAGTATTATGTTTCGTGTTAGGGTTTCGGTTAGGGTGAAGTTTATGTTAAGTGTGAGGGTTAGGGTTCGGGTTAGTTTTAGGGGTGGGTTCAGGTTAGGGTCAGGGATAGGGTTTGGGTTAGGTTTAGGGTTAGGGTTAGGGTTAGAGTTAGGTTTAGGGTTAGCTTTAGTTTTGGTTAGGGTTAGGATTTGAATGGATTTAGGTTAGGTTTAGGGTTCTGGATAGGGTGAAATTTTGGTTAAAGGTGAGGGTTCGGTTTAGGTTTAGGGTTAGAGTTATTGTTAGGGGTTAGGGTTAGGTTTGAGCTTATGGTAGGTTTAAAGTCTGGATTAAGGTTAGGTTAGGGTTATGGTCAGGGTTAGGATTAGGATTCCGTTTAGGGTGAGGGTTAGGATCAGAGTTATTGTAAGGGTTAGTTTTAGGTTGACATGTGCGCCAAGGTTAAGGTTATGGTTTGGTTTAGGGGTAGGGATAGGTTTAGTGTTAGGGTGAGCTTTAGTTTAGGGATAGGGTGAAGTTTAAGATAGAGTGAGGTTTAGGGTTAGGGTTATGGCTAAGGTTTGGTTTAGTTTTCAGGTTAATGTTAAGGTTGTGTTTCGTGTTAGGGTTAAGTTTACGGGTTCTGTTTACTTTTAGGGTGAGGGTTAGATTTTAGGTTAGGGTTAAGTTTAGTGTTAGGATTCGCGTTAGGGTGACGGTTTGTGTCAGGCTTTGTGGTTGGGGTGAGGGTTAGGTTTAGGGTTAGGGTTGGGTAGGGTTCGGATTATGGTTATGGTAAGGTGTTAGGGGTTAGAGATTTAGTTTAGGGTGAGGGTTTGGGTGAGTGTCTCGGTTAGTCACTGTGGTTCTGGTCATGCTTAGTTTTGGTTTATGGTTAGGGTTAGGTTTATGATCAGGTTTAGGGTTAGTGTTAGAGTTAGGGTTAAGCTTTAGGTAAGGCTTTGGTGTTTGGGGTTAGGGTTTAGGTAAGGCTTTGGTGTTTGGGGTTAGGGTTTGGGTTGGGGTTAGGGTTTGGGTTCGGGTTAGAGTTATCGTTACGGCTTAGGGTTTCTCGTTAGTGTTAGGGTTAGGGTTAGGCAGAGCATTAGGGTTAGGGTTGGAGGATACGGTTAGGGGTTAGGGTGACGGTTATGGTTAGTTTTATGGTTAAGGTGAGGGTTTAGGGTAAGTGTTATGTTTAAGGTTAGAGTTAGGGTTAGGGTTAGGTGTAGCGTAAGTTTTCGGTTTAGGTTCAGGTTTTGAATTAGAGTTAGTGTTCTATTTAAGATCAAGGTTAGACTTAGGGTTAGGGTTAGGATTAGGTCTAGACTTAGGTTCAGGGCTAATGTAAGGCTTAGTTTTAGGGTTAGAGGTGGAGTAGCATTATGACTAGAGTTTGGTTTAAGGTTAGGGTTTGGGTTAGGTTTAGGTTTAGGGTTAAAGTTAGGGTTAGGGTTGGATGAAGTTTAGGATGGGGTGAGGGTTATTCTTATGGTTAGGGCTAGAGTTTGATTTTGTGTTCAGGTTAGTGTTAAGGTTAGGCTTAGGGTTCGGGTTCGGGTTCGGAATTTCGTTTAGGGTTAGTGTTAGGTTTAGATTCAGGGTTAGAGTGACATTTCGGTTCAGGGTGAGGGTTAAGATAAGGGTTAGGATTACGGTGAGGGTTATACTTAGTGTTAGGGGTTAGGTTTACGGTTAGGATAGGGTTAAGTTTAGGGTTCATGTTAGGGGTAGTGTTAGATTAGGGTTACTGTTCGTGTTTGGGTTAGGCTTAGGGATAAGTTTAGGGATAGCTTTAGGTTTAGGGTTGGGGATAGGTTTAGGGGTTAGGGTGAGAGTTAGCATTAGGTTTACAGTTAAGGTGAGGGTTTAGGGTAAGTGCTATGGTTAGGGTTAGTGTTAGAGTTAGGGTTAGGGTGAATTTTCAGTTAATAGTGAGGGTTAGGGTAAGGGTTAGGGTTAAGGTTTAGGTTAGATTTAGGATTAAGATTAGTGTTAGGGTTAGGTTTAGGGTCCGGGTTAGGGTAGGGGTAAGGTTAGGGTTAAGGCTAGGTTTACGGTCAGGGGTAGGGCTAGGTTAGGCTTAGGGTTAGGTTTAGAGTTAGAGTTAGTGCTAGGGGTTAGGGTTAGGTTTAGGGTTAGGTTTAGAGTTATTGTTAGGGTTCGGGTAGAGTTAAGGTTAGGGTTAAGTTTAAAGTTAGGTAAGGGTTACGTTTAGGTCAGGGTTAGGGTTATTATTAGAGATAGGGTTAGGTTTAGAGAAAGGGTTAGGGTTCGTGTGAGGGTTAGTGTTAGGTTTACAGTTAAGCTGATGTTTTACAGTGTTACGGTTAGGGTCAGGGTTAGAGTTAGGTTTAGGGTTAGGTTTAGGTGTAGGGCTTGAGTGAGGCGATAGTTTAGGGTTAGATTTAGGGTGAAGGTTAAGATTAGTGTTAGTGTAAATATTAGAGTTAGGCGTTTGTGTTAAGGTTATGATCAGGTTAAGTTTAGGTTTCGAGTTAGAGTTAGGGTTAGGTTTTGGTGTTTGTGTTAATGTTAGGGTCAGGATTAGGGTAGCTTTAGGGTTAGGGTTTGGTTTAGGGTTAGGGTTAGGGTGAAGTTGAAGTTAAGGGTCAGGGTTGAGCTTAGACTTAGCATTAGGGTTTAGGGTTAGGGTTAAGGTTAGGATAGGTTTTAGGGTTAAGATTAGTTTTAGGGTTAGGTTAAGTGTTAGGGTTAAGTCATGGTTAGGTTTAGGGCTAGTTTAAGGTTAGAGGTAAGGTTAGCTTAAGGGTAGTGTTTAGGTTTCGACGTTAGTGTGAGGGTTAGTGCTAGGTTTCCATTTGAGCTGAGTGTGTAGGGTAAGTTCTAGGGTTAGAATTAGGGTTAGAGATAGAGTTAGGGTCAGGGTTCGGGTTAAGTTTAGGGTTAGGGTTAGGTTTATGGTTAGGATTAGGGTTAGGGTCAGAGTTGGGGGATATTTAGTATTATGTTTCGTGTTAGGGTTTCGGTTAGGGTGAAGTTTATGTTAAGTGTGAGGGTTAGGGTTCGGGTTAGTTTTAGGGGTGGGTTCAGGTTAGGGTCAGGGATAGGGTTTGGGTTAGGTTTAGGGTTAGGGTTAGGGTTAGAGTTAGGTTTAGGGTTAGCTTTAGTTTTGGTTAGGGTTAGGATTTGAATGGATTTAGGATAGGTTTAGGGTTCTGGATAGGGTGAAATTTTGGTTAAAGGTGAGGGTTCGGTTGAGGTTTAGGGTTAGAGTTATTGTTAGGGGTTAGGGTTAGGTTTGAGCTTATGGTAGGTTTAAAGTCTGGATTAAGGTTAGGTTAGGGTTATGGTCAGGGTTAGGATTAGGATTCCGTTTAGGGTGAGGGTTAGGATCAGAGTTATTGTAAGGGTTAGTTTTAGGTTGACATGTGCGCCAAGGTTAAGGTTATGGTTTGGTTTAGGGGTAGGGATAGGTTTAGTGTTAGGGTGAGCTTTAGTTTAGGGATAGGGTGAAGTTTAAGATAGAGTGAGGTTTAGGGTTAGGGTTATGGCTAAGGTTTGGTTTAGTTTTCAGGTTAATGTTAAGGTTGTGTTTCGTGTTAGGGTTAAGTTTACGGGTTCTGTTTACTTTTAGGGTGAGGGTTAGATTTTAGGTTAGGGTTAAGTTTAGTGTTAGGATTCGCGTTAGGGTGACGGTTTGTGTCAGGCTTTGTGGTTGGGGTGAGGGTTAGGTTTAGGGTTAGGGTTGGGTAGGGTTCGGATTATGGTTATGGTAAGGTGTTAGGGGTTAGAGATTTAGTTTAGGGTGAGGGTTTGGGTGAGTGTCTCGGTTAGTCACTGTGGTTCTGGTCATGCTTAGTTTTGGTTTATGGTTAGGGTTAGGTTTATGATCAGGTTTAGGGTTAGTGTTAGAGTTAGGGTTAAGCTTTAGGTAAGGCTTTGGTGTTTGGGGTTAGGGTTTAGGTAAGGCTTTGGTGTTTGGGGTTAGGGTTTAGGTAAGGCTTTGGTGTTTGGGGTTAGGGTTTGGGTTGGGGTTAGGGTTTGGGTTCGGGTTAGAGTTATCGTTACGGCTTAGGGTTTCTCGTTAGTGTTAGGGTTAGGGTTAGGCAGAGCATTAGGGTTAGGGTTGGAGGATACGGTTAGGGGTTAGGGTGAGGGTTATGGTTAGTTTTATGGTTAAGGTGAGGGTTTAGGGTAAGTGTTATGTTTAAGGTTAGAGTTAGGGTTAGGGTTAGGTGTAGCGTAAGTTTTCGGTTTAGGTTCAGGTTTTGAATTAGAGTTAGTGTTCTATTTAAGATCAAGGTTAGACTTAGGGTTAGGGTTAGGATTAGGTCTAGACTTAGGTTCAGGGCTAATGTAAGGCTTAGTTTTAGGGTTAGAGGTGGAGTAGCATTATGACTAGAGTTTGGTTTAAGGTTAGGGTTTGGGTTAGGTTTAGGTTTAGGGTTAAAGTTAGGGTTAGGGTTGGATGAAGTTTAGGATGGGGTGAGGGTTATTCTTATGGTTAGGGCTAGAGTTTGATTTTGTGTTCAGGTTAGTGTTAAGGTTAGGCTTAGGGTTCGGGTTCGGGTTCGGAATTTCGTTTAGGGTTAGTGTTAGGTTTAGATTCAGGGTTAGAGTGACATTTCGGTTCAGGGTGAGAGTTAAGATAAGGGTTAGGATTACGGTGAGGGTTATACTTAGTGTTAGGGGTTAGGTTTACGGTTAGGATAGGGTTAATTTTAGGGTTCATGTTAGGGGTAGTGTTAGATTAGGGTTACTGTTCGTGTTTGGGTTAGGCTTAGGGATAAGTTTAGGGATAGCTTTAGGTTTAGGGTTGGGGATAGGTTTAGGGGTTAGGGTGAGAGTTAGCATTAGGTTTACAGTTAAGGTGAGGGTTTAGGGTAAGTGCTATGGTTAGGGTTAGTGTTAGAGTTAGGGTTAGGGTGAATTTTCAGTTAATAGTGAGGGTTAGGGTAAGGGTTAGGGTTAAGGTTTAGGTTAGATTTAGGATTAAGATTAGTGTTAGGGTTAGGTTTAGGGTCCGGGTTAGGGTAGGGGTAAGGTTAGGGTTAAGGCTAGGTTTACGGTCAGGGGTAGGGCTAGGTTAGGCTTAGGGTTAGGTTTAGAGTTAGAGTTAGTGCTAGGGGTTAGGGTTAGGTTTAGGGTTAGGTTTAGAGTTATTGTTAGGGTTCGGGTAGAGTTAAGGTTAGGGTTAAGTTTAAAGTTAGGTAAGGGTTACGTTTAGGTCAGGGTTAGGGTTATTATTAGAGATAGGGTTAGGTTTAGAGAAAGGGTTAGGGTTCGTGTGAGGGTTAGTGTTAGGTTTACAGTTAAGCTGATGTTTTACAGTGTTACGGTTAGGGTCAGGGTTAGAGTTAGGTTTAGGGTTAGGTTTAGGTGTAGGGCTTGAGTGAGGCGATAGTTTAGGGTTAGATTTAGGGTGAAGGTTAAGATTAGTGTTAGTGTAAATATTAGAGTTAGGCGTTTGTGTTAAGGTTATGATCAGGTTAAGTTTAGGTTTCGAGTTAGAGTTAGGGTTAGGTTTTGGTGTTTGTGTTAATGTTAGGGTCAGGATTAGGGTAGCTTTAGGGTTAGGGTTTGGTTTAGGGTTAGGGTTAGGGTGAAGTTGAAGTTAAGGGTCAGGGTTGAGCTTAGACTTAGCATTAGGGTTTAGGGTTAGGGTTAAGGTTAGGATAGGTTTTAGGGTTAAGATTAGTTTTAGGCTTAGGTTAAGTGTTAGGGTTAAGTCATGGTTAGGTTTAGGGCTAGTTTAAGGTTAGAGGTAAGGTTAGCTTAAGGGTAGTGTTTAGGTTTCGACGTTAGTGTGAGGGTTAGTGCTAGGTTTCCATTTGAGCTGAGTGTGTAGGGTAAGTTCTAGGGTTAGAATTAGGGTTAGAGATAGAGTTAGGGTCAGGGTTCGGGTTAAGTTTAGGGTTAGGGTTAGGTTTATGGTTAGGATTAGGGTTAGGGTCAGAGTTGGGGGATATTTAGTATTATGTTTCGTGTTAGGGTTTCGGTTAGGGTGAAGTTTATGTTAAGTGTGAGGGTTAGGGTTCGGGTTAGTTTTAGGGGTGGGTTCAGGTTAGGGTCAGGGATAGGGTTTGGGTTAGGTTTAGGGTTAGGGTTAGGGTTAGAGTTAGGTTTAGGGTTAGCTTTAGTTTTGGTTAGGGTTAGGATTTGAATGGATTTAGGTTAGGTTTAGGGTTCTGGATAGGGTGAAATTTTGGTTAAAGGTGAGGGTTCGGTTTAGGTTTAGGGTTAGAGTTATTGTTAGGGGTTAGGGTTAGGTTTGAGCTTATGGTAGGTTTAAAGTCTGGATTAAGGTTAGGTTAGGGTTATGGTCAGGGTTAGGATTAGGATTCCGTTTAGGGTGAGGGTTAGGATCAGAGTTATTGTAAGGGTTAGTTTTAGGTTGACATGTGCGCCAAGGTTAAGGTTATGGTTTGGTTTAGGGGTAGGGATAGGTTTAGTGTTAGGGTGAGCTTTAGTTTAGGGATAGGGTGAAGTTTAAGATAGAGTGAGGTTTAGGGTTAGGGTTATGGCTAAGGTTTGGTTTAGTTTTCAGGTTAATGTTAAGGTTGTGTTTCGTGTTAGGGTTAAGTTTACGGGTTCTGTTTACTTTTAGGGTGAGGGTTAGATTTTAGGTTAGGGTTAAGTTTAGTGTTAGGATTCGCGTTAGGGTGACGGTTTGTGTCAGGCTTTGTGGTTGGGGTGAGGGTTAGGTTTAGGGTTAGGGTTGGGTAGGGTTCGGATTATGGTTATGGTAAGGTGTTAGGGGTTAGAGATTTAGTTTAGGGTGAGGGTTTGGGTGAGTGTCTCGGTTAGTCACTGTGGTTCTGGTCATGCTTAGTTTTGGTTTATGGTTAGGGTTAGGTTTATGATCAGGTTTAGGGTTAGTGTTAGAGTTAGGGTTAAGCTTTAGGTAAGGCTTTGGTGTTTGGGGTTAGGGTTTAGGTAAGGCTTTGGTGTTTGGGGTTAGGGTTTGGGTTGGGGTTAGGGTTTGGGTTCGGGTTAGAGTTATCGTTACGGCTTAGGGTTTCTCGTTAGTGTTAGGGTTAGGGTTAGGCAGAGCATTAGGGTTAGGGTTGGAGGATACGGTTAGGGGTTAGGGTGAGGGTTATGGTTAGTTTTATGGTTAAGGTGAGGGTTTAGGGTAAGTGTTATGTTTAAGGTTAGAGTTAGGGTTAGGGTTAGGTGTAGCGTAAGTTTTCGGTTTAGGTTCAGGTTTTGAATTAGAGTTAGTGTTCTATTTAAGATCAAGGTTAGACTTAGGGTTAGGGTTAGGATTAGGTCTAGACTTAGGTTCAGGGCTAATGTAAGGCTTAGTTTTAGGGTTAGAGGTGGAGTAGCATTATGACTAGAGTTTGGTTTAAGGTTAGGGTTTGGGTTAGGTTTAGGTTTAGGGTTAAAGTTAGGGTTAGGGTTGGATGAAGTTTAGGATGGGGTGAGGGTTATTCTTATGGTTAGGGCTAGAGTTTGATTTTGTGTTCAGGTTAGTGTTAAGGTTAGGCTTAGGGTTCGGGTTCGGGTTCGGAATTTCGTTTAGGGTTAGTGTTAGGTTTAGATTCAGGGTTAGAGTGACATTTCGGTTCAGGGTGAGGGTTAAGATAAGGGTTAGGATTACGGTGAGGGTTATACTTAGTGTTAGGGGTTAGGTTTACGGTTAGGATAGGGTTAATTTTAGGGTTCATGTTAGGGGTAGTGTTAGATTAGGGTTACTGTTCGTGTTTGGGTTAGGCTTAGGGATAAGTTTAGGGATAGCTTTAGGTTTAGGGTTGGGGATAGGTTTAGGGGTTAGGGTGAGAGTTAGCATTAGGTTTACAGTTAAGGTGAGGGTTTAGGGTAAGTGCTATGGTTAGGGTTAGTGTTAGAGTTAGGGTTAGGGTGAATTTTCAGTTAATAGTGAGGGTTAGGGTAAGGGTTAGGGTTAAGGTTTAGGTTAGATTTAGGATTAAGATTAGTGTTAGGGTTAGGTTTAGGGTCCGGGTTAGGGTAGGGGTAAGGTTAGGGTTAAGGCTAGGTTTACGGTCAGGGGTAGGGCTAGGTTAGGCTTAGGGTTAGGTTTAGAGTTAGAGTTAGTGCTAGGGGTTAGGGTTAGGTTTAGGGTTAGGTTTAGAGTTATTGTTAGGGTTCGGGTAGAGTTAAGGTTAGGGTTAAGTTTAAAGTTAGGTAAGGGTTACGTTTAGGTCAGGGTTAGGGTTATTATTAGAGATAGGGTTAGGTTTAGAGAAAGGGTTAGGGTTCGTGTGAGGGTTAGTGTTAGGTTTACAGTTAAGCTGATGTTTTACAGTGTTACGGTTAGGGTCAGGGTTAGAGTTAGGTTTAGGGTTAGGTTTAGGTGTAGGGCTTGAGTGAGGCGATAGTTTAGGGTTAGATTTAGGGTGAAGGTTAAGATTAGTGTTAGTGTAAATATTAGAGTTAGGCGTTTGTGTTAAGGTTATGATCAGGTTAAGTTTAGGTTTCGAGTTAGAGTTAGGGTTAGGTTTTGGTGTTTGTGTTAATGTTAGGGTCAGGATTAGGGTAGCTTTAGGGTTAGGGTTTGGTTTAGGGTTAGGGTTAGGGTGAAGTTGAAGTTAAGGGTCAGGGTTGAGCTTAGACTTAGCATTAGGGTTTAGGGTTAGGGTTAAGGTTAGGATAGGTTTTAGGGTTAAGATTAGTTTTAGGGTTAGGTTAAGTGTTAGGGTTAAGTCATGGTTAGGTTTAGGGCTAGTTTAAGGTTAGAGGTAAGGTTAGCTTAAGGGTAGTGTTTAGGTTTCGACGTTAGTGTGAGGGTTAGTGCTAGGTTTCCATTTGAGCTGAGTGTGTAGGGTAAGTTCTAGGGTTAGAATTAGGGTTAGAGATAGAGTTAGGGTCAGGGTTCGGGTTAAGTTTAGGGTTAGGGTTAGGTTTATGGTTAGGATTAGGGTTAGGGTCAGAGTTGGGGGATATTTAGTATTATGTTTCGTGTTAGGGTTTCGGTTAGGGTGAAGTTTATGTTAAGTGTGAGGGTTAGGGTTTGGGTTAGTTTTAGGGGTGGGTTCAGGTTAGGGTCAGGGATAGGGTTTGGGTTAGGTTTAGGGTTAGGGTTAGGGTTAGAGTTAGGTTTAGGGTTAGCTTTAGTTTTGGTTAGGGTTAGGATTTGAATGGATTTAGGTTAGGTTTAGGGTTCTGGATAGGGTGAAATTTTGGTTAAAGGTGAGGGTTCGGTTTAGGTTTAGGGTTAGAGTTATTGTTAGGGGTTAGGGTTAGGTTTGAGCTTATGGTAGGTTTAAAGTCTGGATTAAGGTTAGGTTAGGGTTATGGTCAGGGTTAGGATTAGGATTCCGTTTAGGGTGAGGGTTAGGATCAGAGTTATTGTAAGGGTTAGTTTTAGGTTGACATGTGCGCCAAGGTTAAGGTTATGGTTTGGTTTAGGGGTAGGGATAGGTTTAGTGTTAGGGTGAGCTTTAGTTTAGGGATAGGGTGAAGTTTAAGATAGAGTGAGGTTTAGGGTTAGGGTTATGGCTAAGGTTTGGTTTAGTTTTCAGGTTAATGTTAAGGTTGTGTTTCGTGTTAGGGTTAAGTTTACGGGTTCTGTTTACTTTTAGGGTGAGGGTTAGATTTTAGGTTAGGGTTAAGTTTAGTGTTAGGATTCGCGTTAGGGTGACGGTTTGTGTCAGGCTTTGTGGTTGGGGTGAGGGTTAGGTTTAGGGTTAGGGTTGGGTAGGGTTCGGATTATGGTTATGGTAAGGTGTTAGGGGTTAGAGATTTAGTTTAGGGTGAGGGTTTGGGTGAGTGTCTCGGTTAGTCACTGTGGTTCTGGTCATGCTTAGTTTTGGTTTATGGTTAGGGTTAGGTTTATGATCAGGTTTAGGGTTAGTGTTAGAGTTAGGGTTAAGCTTTAGGTAAGGCTTTGGTGTTTGGTGTTAGGGTTTAGGTAAGGCTTTGGTGTTTGAGGTTAGGGTTTGGGTTGGGGTTAGGGTTTGGGTTCGGGTTAGAGTTATCGTTACGGCTTAGGGTTTCTCGTTAGTGTTAGGGTTAGGGTTAGGCAGAGCATTAGGGTTAGGGTTGGAGGATACGGTTAGGGGTTAGGGTGACAGTTATGGTTAGTTTTATGGTTAAGGTGAGGGTTTAGGGTAAGTGTTATGTTTAAGGTTAGAGTTAGGGTTCGGCTTAGGTGTAGCGTAAGTTTTCGGTTTAGGTTCAGGTTTTGAATTAGAGTTAGTGTTCTACTTAAGATCAAGGTTAGACTTAGGGTTAGGGTTAGGATTAGGTCTAGACTTAGGTTCAGGGCTAATGTAAGGCTTAGTTTTAGGGTTAGAGGTGGAGTAGCATTATGACTAGAGTTTGGTTTAAGGTTAGGGTTTGGGTTAGGTTTAAGTTTAGGGTTAAAGTTAGGGTTAGGGTTGGATGAAGTTTAGGATGGGGTGAGGGTTATTCTTATGGTTAGGGCTAGAGTTTGATTTTGTGTTCAGGTTAGTGTTAAGGTTAGGCTTAGGGTTCGGGTTCGGGTTCGGAATTTCGTTTAGGGTTAGTGTTAGGTTTAGATTCAGGGTTAGAGTGACATTTCGGTTCAGGGTGAGAGTTAAGATAAGGGTTAGGATTACGGTGAGGGTTATACTTAGTGTTAGGGGTTAGGTTTACGGTTAGGATAGGGTTAATTTTAGGGTTCATGTTAGGGGTAGTGTTAGATTAGGGTTACTGTTCGTGTTTGGGTTAGGCTTAGGGATAAGTTTAGGGATAGCTTTAGGTTTAGGGTTGGGGATAGGTTTAGGGGTTAGGGTGAGAGTTAGCATTAGGTTTACAGTTAAGGTGAGGGTTTAGGGTAAGTGCTATGGTTAGGGTTAGTGTTAGAGATAGGGTTAGGGTGAATTTTCAGTTAATAGTGAGGGTTAGGGTAAGGGTTAGGGTTAAGGTTTAGGTTAGATTTAGGATTAAGATTAGTGTTAGGGTTAGGTTTAGGGTCCGGGTTAGGGTAGGGGTAAGGTTAGGGTTAAGGCTAGGTTTACGGTCAGGGGTAGGGCTAGGTTAGGCTTAGGGTTAGGTTTAGAGTTAGAGTTAGTGCTAGGGGTTAGGGTTAGGTTTAGGGTTAGGTTTAGAGTTATTGTTAGGGTTCGGGTAGAGTTAAGGTTAGGGTTAAGTTTAAAGTTAGGTAAGGGTTACGTTTAGGTCAGGGTTAGGGTTATTATTAGAGATAGGGTTAGGTTTAGAGAAAGGGTTAGGGTTCGTGTGAGGGTTAGTGTTAGGTTTACAGTTAAGCTGATGTTTTACAGTGTTACGGTTAGGGTCAGGGTTAGAGTTAGGTTTAGGGTTAGGTTTAGGTGTAGGGCTTGAGTGAGGCGATAGTTTAGGGTTAGATTTAGGGTGAAGGTTAAGATTAGTGTTAGTGTAAATATTAGAGTTAGGCGTTTGTGTTAAGGTTATGATCAGGTTAAGTTTAGGTTTCGAGTTAGAGTTAGGGTTAGGTTTTGGTGTTTGTGTTAATGTTAGGGTCAGGATTAGGGTAGCTTTAGGGTTAGGGTTTGGTTTAGGGTTAGGGTTAGGGTGAAGTTGAAGTTAAGGGTCAGGGTTGAGCTTAGACTTAGCATTAGGGTTTAGGGTTAGGGTTAAGGTTAGGATAGGTTTTAGGGTTAAGATTAGTTTTAGGGTTAGGTTAAGTGTTAGGGTTAAGTCATGGTTAGGTTTAGGGCTAGTTTAAGGTTAGAGGTAAGGTTAGCTTAAGGGTAGTGTTTAGGTTTCGACGTTAGTGTGAGGGTTAGTGCTAGGTTTCCATTTGAGCTGAGTGTGTAGGGTAAGTTCTAGGGTTAGAATTAGGGTTAGAGATAGAGTTAGGGTCAGGGTTCGGGTTAAGTTTAGGGTTAGGGTTAGGTTTATGGTTAGGATTAGGGTTAGGGTCAGAGTTGGGGGATATTTAGTATTATGTTTCGTGTTAGGGTTTCGGTTAGGGTGAAGTTTATGTTAAGTGTGAGGGTTAGGGTTCGGGTTAGTTTTAGGGGTGGGTTCAGGTTAGGGTCAGGGATAGGGTTTGGGTTAGGTTTAGGGTTAGGGTTAGGGTTAGAGTTAGGTTTAGGGTTAGCTTTAGTTTTGGTTAGGGTTAGGATTTGAATGGATTTAGGTTAGGTTTAGGGTTCTGGATAGGGTGAAATTTTGGTTAAAGGTGAGGGTTCGGTTGAGGTTTAGGGTTAGAGTTATTGTTAGGGGTTAGGGTTAGGTTTGAGCTTATGGTAGGTTTAAAGTCTGGATTAAGGTTAGGTTAGGGTTATGGTCAGGGTTAGGATTAGGATTCCGTTTAGGGTGAGGGTTAGGATCAGAGTTATTGTAAGGGTTAGTTTTAGGTTGACATGTGCGCCAAGGTTAAGGTTATGGTTTGGTTTAGGGGTAGGGATAGGTTTAGTGTTAGGGTGAGCTTTAGTTTAGGGATAGGGTGAAGTTTAAGATAGAGTGAGGTTTAGGGTTAGGGTTATGGCTAAGGTTTGGTTTAGTTTTCAGGTTAATGTTAAGGTTGTGTTTCGTGTTAGGGTTAAGTTTACGGGTTCTGTTTACTTTTAGGGTGAGGGTTAGATTTTAGGTTAGGGTTAAGTTTAGTGTTAGGATTCGCGTTAGGGTGACGGTTTGTGTCAGGCTTTGTGGTTGGGGTGAGGGTTAGGTTTAGGGTTAGGGTTGGGTAGGGTTCGGATTATGGTTATGGTAAGGTGTTAGGGGTTAGAGATTTAGTTTAGGGTGAGGGTTTGGGTGAGTGTCTCGGTTAGTCACTGTGGTTCTGGTCATGCTTAGTTTTGGTTTATGGTTAGGGTTAGGTTTATGATCAGGTTTAGGGTTAGTGTTAGAGTTAGGGTTAAGCTTTAGGTAAGGCTTTGGTGTTTGGGGTTAGGGTTTAGGTAAGGCTTTGGTGTTTGGGGTTAGGGTTTGGGTTGGGGTTAGGGTTTGGGTTCGGGTTAGAGTTATCGTTACGGCTTAGGGTTTCTCGTTAGTGTTAGGGTTAGGGTTAGGCAGAGCATTAGGGTTAGGGTTGGAGGATACGGTTAGGGGTTAGGGTGAGGGTTATGGTTAGTTTTATGGTTAAGGTGAGGGTTTAGGGTAAGTGTTATGTTTAAGGTTAGAGTTAGGGTTAGGGTTAGGTGTAGCGTAAGTTTTCGGTTTAGGTTCAGGTTTTGAATTAGAGTTAGTGTTCTATTTAAGATCAAGGTTAGACTTAGGGTTAGGGTTAGGATTAGGTCTAGACTTAGGTTCAGGGCTAATGTAAGGCTTAGTTTTAGGGTTAGAGGTGGAGTAGCATTATGACTAGAGTTTGGTTTAAGGTTAGGGTTTGGGTTAGGTTTAGGTTTAGGGTTAAAGTTAGGGTTAGGGTTGGATGAAGTTTAGGATGGGGTGAGGGTTATTCTTATGGTTAGGGCTAGAGTTTGATTTTGTGTTCAGGTTAGTGTTAAGGTTAGGCTTAGGGTTCGGGTTCGGGTTCGGAATTTCGTTTAGGGTTAGTGTTAGGTTTAGATTCAGGGTTAGAGTGACATTTCGGTTCAGGGTGAGGGTTAAGATAAGGGTTAGGATTACGGTGAGGGTTATACTTAGTGTTAGGGGTTAGGTTTACGGTTAGGATAGGGTTAATTTTAGGGTTCATGTTAGGGGTAGTGTTAGATTAGGGTTACTGTTCGTGTTTGGGTTAGGCTTAGGGATAAGTTTAGGGATAGCTTTAGGTTTAGGGTTGGGGATAGGTTTAGGGGTTAGGGTGAGAGTTAGCATTAGGTTTACAGTTAAGGTGAGGGTTTAGGGTAAGTGCTATGGTTAGGGTTAGTGTTAGAGTTAGGGTTAGGGTGAATTTTCAGTTAATAGTGAGGGTTAGGGTAAGGGTTAGGGTTAAGGTTTAGGTTAGATTTAGGATTAAGATTAGTGTTAGGGTTAGGTTTAGGGTCCGGGTTAGGGTAGGGGTAAGGTTAGGGTTAAGGCTAGGTTTACGGTCAGGGGTAGGGCTAGGTTAGGCTTAGGGTTAGGTTTAGAGTTAGAGTTAGTGCTAGGGGTTAGGGTTAGGTTTAGGGTTAGGTTTAGAGTTATTGTTAGGGTTCGGGTAGAGTTAAGGTTAGGGTTAAGTTTAAAGTTAGGTAAGGGTTACGTTTAGGTCAGGGTTAGGGTTATTATTAGAGATAGGGTTAGGTTTAGAGAAAGGGTTAGGGTTCGTGTGAGGGTTAGTGTTAGGTTTACAGTTAAGCTGATGTTTTACAGTATTACGGTTAGGGTCAGGGTTAGAGTTAGGTTTAGGGTTAGGTTTAGGTGTAGGGCTTGAGTGAGGCGATAGTTTAGGGTTAGATTTAGGGTGAAGGTTAAGATTAGTGTTAGTGTAAATATTAGAGTTAGGCGTTTGTGTTAAGGTTATGATCAGGTTAAGTTTAGGTTTCGAGTTAGAGTTAGGGTTAGGTTTTGGTGTTTGTGTTAATGTTAGGGTCAGGATTAGGGTAGCTTTAGGGTTAGGGTTTGGTTTAGGGTTAGGGTTAGGGTGAAGTTGAAGTTAAGGGTCAGGGTTGAGCTTAGACTTAGCATTAGGGTTTAGGGTTAGGGTTAAGGTTAGGATAGGTTTTAGGGTTAAGATTAGTTTTAGGCTTAGGTTAAGTGTTAGGGTTAAGTCATGGTTAGGTTTAGGGCTAGTTTAAGGTTAGAGGTAAGGTTAGCTTAAGGGTAGTGTTTAGGTTTCGACGTTAGTGTGAGGGTTAGTGCTAGGTTTCCATTTGAGCTGAGTGTGTAGGGTAAGTTCTAGGGTTAGAATTAGGGTTAGAGATAGAGTTAGGGTCAGGGTTCGGGTTAAGTTTAGGGTTAGGGTTAGGTTTATGGTTAGGATTAGGGTTAGGGTCAGAGTTGGGGGATATTTAGTATTATGTTTCGTGTTAGGGTTTCGGTTAGGGTGAAGTTTATGTTAAGTGTGAGGGTTAGGGTTCGGGTTAGTTTTAGGGGTGGGTTCAGGTTAGGGTCAGGGATAGGGTTTGGGTTAGGTTTAGGGTTAGGGTTAGGGTTAGAGTTAGGTTTAGGGTTAGCTTTAGTTTTGGTTAGGGTTAGGATTTGAATGGATTTAGGTTAGGTTTAGGGTTCTGGATAGGGTGAAATTTTGGTTAAAGGTGAGGGTTCGGTTTAGGTTTAGGGTTAGAGTTATTGTTAGGGGTTAGGGTTAGGTTTGAGCTTATGGTAGGTTTAAAGTCTGGATTAAGGTTAGGTTAGGGTTATGGTCAGGGTTAGGATTAGGATTCCGTTTAGGGTGAGGGTTAGGATCAGAGTTATTGTAAGGGTTAGTTTTAGGTTGACATGTGCGCCAAGGTTAAGGTTATGGTTTGGTTTAGGGGTAGGGATAGGTTTAGTGTTAGGGTGAGCTTTAGTTTAGGGATAGGGTGAAGTTTAAGATAGAGTGAGGTTTAGGGTTAGGGTTATGGCTAAGGTTTGGTTTAGTTTTCAGGTTAATGTTAAGGTTGTGTTTCGTGTTAGGGTTAAGTTTACGGGTTCTGTTTACTTTTAGGGTGAGGGTTAGATTTTAGGTTAGGGTTAAGTTTAGTGTTAGGATTCGCGTTAGGGTGACGGTTTGTGTCAGGCTTTGTGGTTGGGGTGAGGGTTAGGTTTAGGGTTAGGGTTGGGTAGGGTTCGGATTATGGTTATGGTAAGGTGTTAGGGGTTAGAGATTTAGTTTAGGGTGAGGGTTTGGGTGAGTGTCTCGGTTAGTCACTGTGGTTCTGGTCATGCTTAGTTTTGGTTTATGGTTAGGGTTAGGTTTATGATCAGGTTTAGGGTTAGTGTTAGAGTTAGGGTTAAGCTTTAGGTAAGGCTTTGGTGTTTGGGGTTAGGGTTTAGGTAAGGCTTTGGTGTTTGGGGTTAGGGTTTGGGTTGGGGTTAGGGTTTGGGTTCGGGTTAGAGTTATCGTTACGGCTTAGGGTTTCTCGTTAGTGTTAGGGTTAGGGTTAGGCAGAGCATTAGGGTTAGGGTTGGAGGATACGGTTAGGGGTTAGGGTGACAGTTATGGTTAGTTTTATGGTTAAGGTGAGGGTTTAGGGTAAGTGTTATGTTTAAGGTTAGAGTTAGGGTTAGGGTTAGGTGTAGCGTAAGTTTTCGGTTTAGGTTCAGGTTTTGAATTAGAGTTAGTGTTCTACTTAAGATCAAGGTTAGACTTAGGGTTAGGGTTAGGATTAGGTCTAGACTTAGGTTCAGGGCTAATGTAAGGCTTAGTTTTAGGGTTAGAGGTGGAGTAGCATTATGACTAGAGTTTGGTTTAAGGTTAGGGTTTGGGTTAGGTTTAGGTTTAGGGTTAAAGTTAGGGTTAGGGTTGGATGAAGTTTAGGATGGGGTGAGGGTTATTCTTATGGTTAGGGCTAGAGTTTGATTTTGTGTTCAGGTTAGTGTTAAGGTTAGGCTTAGGGTTCGGGTTCGGGTTCGGAATTTCGTTTAGGGTTAGTGTTAGGTTTAGATTCAGGGTTAGAGTGACATTTCGGTTCAGGGTGAGAGTTAAGATAAGGGTTAGGATTACGGTGAGGGTTATACTTAGTGTTAGGGGTTAGGTTTACGGTTAGGATAGGGTTAATTTTAGGGTTCATGTTAGGGGTAGTGTTAGATTAGGGTTACTGTTCGTGTTTGGGTTAGGCTTAGGGATAAGTTTAGGGATAGCTTTAGGTTTAGGGTTGGGGATAGGTTTAGGGGTTAGGGTGAGAGTTAGCATTAGGTTTACAGTTAAGGTGAGGGTTTAGGGTAAGTGCTATGGTTAGGGTTAGTGTTAGAGTTAGGGTTAGGGTGAATTTTCAGTTAATAGTGAGGGTTAGGGTAAGGGTTAGGGTTAAGGTTTAGGTTAGATTTAGGATTAAGATTAGTGTTAGGGTTAGGTTTAGGGTCCGGGTTAGGGTAGGGGTAAGGTTAGGGTTAAGGCTAGGTTTACGGTCAGGGGTAGGGCTAGGTTAGGCTTAGGGTTAGGTTTAGAGTTAGAGTTAGTGCTAGGGGTTAGGGTTAGGTTTAGGGTTAGGTTTAGAGTTATTGTTAGGGTTCGGGTAGAGTTAAGGTTAGGGTTAAGTTTAAAGTTAGGTAAGGGTTACGTTTAGGTCAGGGTTAGGGTTATTATTAGAGATAGGGTTAGGTTTAGAGAAAGGGTTAGGGTTCGTGTGAGGGTTAGTGTTAGGTTTACAGTTAAGCTGATGTTTTACAGTGTTACGGTTAGGGTCAGGGTTAGAGTTAGGTTTAGGGTTAGGTTTAGGTGTAGGGCTTGAGTGAGGCGATAGTTTAGGGTTAGATTTAGGGTGAAGGTTAAGATTAGTGTTAGTGTAAATATTAGAGTTAGGCGTTTGTGTTAAGTTTATGATCAGGTTAAGTTTAGGTTTCGAGTTAGAGTTAGGGTTAGGTTTTGGTGTTTGTGTTAATGTTAGGGTCAGGATTAGGGTAGCTTTAGGGTTAGGGTTTGGTTTAGGGTTAGGGTTAGGGTGAAGTTGAAGTTAAGGGTCAGGGTTGAGCTTAGACTTAGCATTAGGGTTTAGGGTTAGGGTTAAGGTTAGGATAGGTTTTAGGGTTAAGATTAGTTTTAGGGTTAGGTTAAGTGTTAGGGTTAAGTCATGGTTAGGTTTAGGGCTAGTTTAAGGTTAGAGGTAAGGTTAGCTTAAGGGTAGTGTTTAGGTTTCGACGTTAGTGTGAGGGTTAGTGCTAGGTTTCCATTTGAGCTGAGTGTGTAGGGTAAGTTCTAGGGTTAGAATTAGGGTTAGAGATAGAGTTAGGGTCAGGGTTCGGGTTAAGTTTAGGGTTAGGGTTAGGTTTATGGTTAGGATTAGGGTTAGGGTCAGAGTTGGGGGATATTTAGTATTATGTTTCGTGTTAGGGTTTCGGTTAGGGTGAAGTTTATGTTAAGTGTGAGGGTTAGGGTTCGGGTTAGTTTTAGGGGTGGGTTCAGGTTAGGGTCAGGGATAGGGTTTGGGTTAGGTTTAGGGTTAGGGTTAGGGTTAGAGTTAGGTTTAGGGTTAGCTTTAGTTTTGGTTAGGGTTAGGATTTGAATGGATTTAGGTTAGGTTTAGGGTTCTGGATAGGGTGAAATTTTGGTTAAAGGTGAGGGTTCGGTTGAGGTTTAGGGTTAGAGTTATTGTTAGGGGTTAGGGTTAGGTTTGAGCTTATGGTAGGTTTAAAGTCTGGATTAAGGTTAGGTTAGAGTTATGGTCAGGGTTAGGATTAGGATTCCGTTTAGGGTGAGGGTTAGGATCAGAGTTATTGTAAGGGTTAGTTTTAGGTTGACATGTGCGCCAAGGTTAAGGTTATGGTTTGGTTTAGGGGTAGGGATAGGTTTAGTGTTAGGGTGAGCTTTAGTTTAGGGATAGGGTGAAGTTTAAGATAGAGTGAGGTTTAGGGTTAGGGTTATGGCTAAGGTTTGGTTTAGTTTTCAGGTTAATGTTAAGGTTGTGTTTCGTGTTAGGGTTAAGTTTACGGGTTCTGTTTACTTTTAGGGTGAGGGTTAGATTTTAGGTTAGGGTTAAGTTTAGTGTTAGGATTCGCGTTAGGGTGACGGTTTGTGTCAGGCTTTGTGGTTGGGGTGAGGGTTAGGTTTAGGGTTAGGGTTGGGTAGGGTTCGGATTATGGTTATGGTAAGGTGTTAGGGGTTAGAGATTTAGTTTAGGGTGAGGGTTTGGGTGAGTGTCTCGGTTAGTCACTGTGGTTCTGGTCATGCTTAGTTTTGGTTTATGGTTAGGGTTAGGTTTATGATCAGGTTTAGGGTTAGTGTTAGAGTTAGGGTTAAGCTTTAGGTAAGGCTTTGGTGTTTGGGGTTAGGGTTTAGGTAAGGCTTTGGTGTTTGGGGTTAGGGTTTGGGTTGGGGTTAGGGTTTGGGTTCGGGTTAGAGTTATCGTTACGGCTTAGGGTTTCTCGTTAGTGTTAGGGTTAGGGTTAGGCAGAGCATTAGGGTTAGGGTTGGAGGATACGGTTAGGGGTTAGGGTGAGGGTTATGGTTAGTTTTATGGTTAAGGTGAGGGTTTAGGGTAAGTGTTATGTTTAAGGTTAGAGTTAGGGTTAGGGTTAGGTGTAGCGTAAGTTTTCGGTTTAGGTTCAGGTTTTGAATTAGAGTTAGTGTTCTATTTAAGATCAAGGTTAGACTTAGGGTTAGGGTTAGGATTAGGTCTAGACTTAGGTTCAGGGCTAATGTAAGGCTTAGTTTTAGGGTTAGAGGTGGAGTAGCATTATGACTAGAGTTTGGTTTAAGGTTAGGGTTTGGGTTAGGTTTAGGTTTAGGGTTAAAGTTAGGGTTAGGGTTGGATGAAGTTTAGGATGGGGTGAGGGTTATTCTTATGGTTAGGGCTAGAGTTTGATTTTGTGTTCAGGTTAGTGTTAAGGTTAGGCTTAGGGTTCGGGTTCGGGTTCGGAATTTCGTTTAGGGTTAGTGTTAGGTTTAGATTCAGGGTTAGAGTGACATTTCGGTTCAGGGTGAGGGTTAAGATAAGGGTTAGGATTACGGTGAGGGTTATACTTAGTGTTAGGGGTTAGGTTTACGGTTAGGATAGGGTTAATTTTAGGGTTCATGTTAGGGGTAGTGTTAGATTAGGGTTACTGTTCGTGTTTGGGTTAGGCTTAGGGATAAGTTTAGGGATAGCTTTAGGTTTAGGGTTGGGGATAGGTTTAGGGGTTAGGGTGAGAGTTAGCATTAGGTTTACAGTTAAGGTGAGGGTTTAGGGTAAGTGCTATGGTTAGGGTTAGTGTTAGAGTTAGGGTTAGGGTGAATTTTCAGTTAATAGTGAGGGTTAGGGTAAGGGTTAGGGTTAAGGTTTAGGTTAGATTTAGGATTAAGATTAGTGTTAGGGTTAGGTTTAGGGTCCGGGTTAGGGTAGGGGTAAGGTTAGGGTTAAGGCTAGGTTTACGGTCAGGGGTAGGGCTAGGTTAGGCTTAGGGTTAGGTTTAGAGTTAGAGTTAGTGCTAGGGGTTAGGGTTAGGTTTAGGGTTAGGTTTAGAGTTATTGTTAGGGTTCGGGTAGAGTTAAGGTTAGGGTTAAGTTTAAAGTTAGGTAAGGGTTACGTTTAGGTCAGGGTTAGGGTTATTATTAGAGATAGGGTTAGGTTTAGAGAAAGGGTTAGGGTTCGTGTGAGGGTTAGTGTTAGGTTTACAGTTAAGCTGATGTTTTACAGTATTACGGTTAGGGTCAGGGTTAGAGTTAGGTTTAGGGTTAGGTTTAGGTGTAGGGCTTGAGTGAGGCGATAGTTTAGGGTTAGATTTAGGGTGAAGGTTAAGATTAGTGTTAGTGTAAATATTAGAGTTAGGCGTTTGTGTTAAGGTTATGATCAGGTTAAGTTTAGGTTTCGAGTTAGAGTTAGGGTTAGGTTTTGGTGTTTGTGTTAATGTTAGGGTCAGGATTAGGGTAGCTTTAGGGTTAGGGTTTGGTTTAGGGTTAGGGTTAGGGTGAAGTTGAAGTTAAGGGTCAGGGTTGAGCTTAGACTTAGCATTAGGGTTTAGGGTTAGGGTTAAGGTTAGGATAGGTTTTAGGGTTAAGATTAGTTTTAGGCTTAGGTTAAGTGTTAGGGTTAAGTCATGGTTAGGTTTAGGGCTAGTTTAAGGTTAGAGGTAAGGTTAGCTTAAGGGTAGTGTTTAGGTTTCGACGTTAGTGTGAGGGTTAGTGCTAGGTTTCCATTTGAGCTGAGTGTGTAGGGTAAGTTCTAGGGTTAGAATTAGGGTTAGAGATAGAGTTAGGGTCAGGGTTCGGGTTAAGTTTAGGGTTAGGGTTAGGTTTATGGTTAGGATTAGGGTTAGGGTCAGAGTTGGGGGATATTTAGTATTATGTTTCGTGTTAGGGTTTCGGTTAGGGTGAAGTTTATGTTAAGTGTGAGGGTTAGGGTTCGGGTTAGTTTTAGGGGTGGGTTCAGGTTAGGGTCAGGGATAGGGTTTGGGTTAGGTTTAGGGTTAGGGTTAGGGTTAGAGTTAGGTTTAGGGTTAGCTTTAGTTTTGGTTAGGGTTAGGATTTGAATGGATTTAGGTTAGGTTTAGGGTTCTGGATAGGGTGAAATTTTGGTTAAAGGTGAGGGTTCGGTTTAGGTTTAGGGTTAGAGTTATTGTTAGGGGTTAGGGTTAGGTTTGAGCTTATGGTAGGTTTAAAGTCTGGATTAAGGTTAGGTTAGGGTTATGGTCAGGGTTAGGATTAGGATTCCGTTTAGGGTGAGGGTTAGGATCAGAGTTATTGTAAGGGTTAGTTTTAGGTTGACATGTGCGCCAAGGTTAAGGTTATGGTTTGGTTTAGGGGTAGGGATAGGTTTAGTGTTAGGGTGAGCTTTAGTTTAGGGATAGGGTGAAGTTTAAGATAGAGTGAGGTTTAGGGTTAGGGTTATGGCTAAGGTTTGGTTTAGTTTTCAGGTTAATGTTAAGGTTGTGTTTCGTGTTAGGGTTAAGTTTACGGGTTCTGTTTACTTTTAGGGTGAGGGTTAGATTTTAGGTTAGGGTTAAGTTTAGTGTTAGGATTCGCGTTAGGGTGACGGTTTGTGTCAGGCTTTGTGGTTGGGGTGAGGGTTAGGTTTAGGGTTAGGGTTGGGTAGGGTTCGGATTATGGTTATGGTAAGGTGTTAGGGGTTAGAGATTTAGTTTAGGGTGAGGGTTTGGGTGAGTGTCTCGGTTAGTCACTGTGGTTCTGGTCATGCTTAGTTTTGGTTTATGGTTAGGGTTAGGTTTATGATCAGGTTTAGGGTTAGTGTTAGAGTTAGGGTTAAGCTTTAGGTAAGGCTTTGGTGTTTGGGGTTAGGGTTTAGGTAAGGCTTTGGTGTTTGGGGTTAGGGTTTGGGTTGGGGTTAGGGTTTGGGTTCGGGTTAGAGTTATCGTTACGGCTTAGGGTTTCTCGTTAGTGTTAGGGTTAGGGTTAGGCAGAGCATTAGGGTTAGGGTTGGAGGATACGGTTAGGGGTTAGGGTGAGGGTTATGGTTAGTTTTATGGTTAAGGTGAGGGTTTAGGGTAAGTGTTATGTTTAAGGTTAGAGTTAGGGTTAGGGTTAGGTGTAGCGTAAGTTTTCGGTTTAGGTTCAGGTTTTGAATTAGAGTTAGTGTTCTATTTAAGATCAAGGTTAGACTTAGGGTTAGGGTTAGGATTAGGTCTAGACTTAGGTTCAGGGCTAATGTAAGGCTTAGTTTTAGGGTTAGAGGTGGAGTAGCATTATGACTAGAGTTTGGTTTAAGGTTAGGGTTTGGGTTAGGTTTAGGTTTAGGGTTAAAGTTAGGGTTAGGGTTGGATGAAGTTTAGGATGGGGTGAGGGTTATTCTTATGGTTAGGGCTAGAGTTTGATTTTGTGTTCAGGTTAGTGTTAAGGTTAGGCTTAGGGTTCGGGTTCGGGTTCGGAATTTCGTTTAGGGTTAGTGTTAGGTTTAGATTCAGGGTTAGAGTGACATTTCGGTTCAGGGTGAGGGTTAAGATAAGGGTTAGGATTACGGTGAGGGTTATACTTAGTGTTAGGGGTTAGGTTTACGGTTAGGATAGGGTTAATTTTAGGGTTCATGTTAGGGGTAGTGTTAGATTAGGGTTACTGTTCGTGTTTGGGTTAGGCTTAGGGATAAGTTTAGGGATAGCTTTAGGTTTAGGGTTGGGGATAGGTTTAGGGGTTAGGGTGAGAGTTAGCATTAGGTTTACAGTTAAGGTGAGGGTTTAGGGTAAGTGCTATGGTTAGGGTTAGTGTTAGAGTTAGGGTTAGGGTGAATTTTCAGTTAATAGTGAGGGTTAGGGTAAGGGTTAGGGTTAAGGTTTAGGTTAGATTTAGGATTAAGATTAGTGTTAGGGTTAGGTTTTTGGTCCGGGTTAGGGTAGGGGTAAGGTTAGGGTTAAGGCTAGGTTTACGGTCAGGGGTAGGGCTAGGTTAGGCTTAGGGTTAGGTTTAGAGTTAGAGTTAGTGCTAGGGGTTAGGGTTAGGTTTAGGGTTAGGTTTAGAGTTATTGTTAGGGTTCGGGTAGAGTTAAGGTTAGGGTTAAGTTTAAAGTTAGGTAAGGGTTACGTTTAGGTCAGGGTTAGGGTTATTATTAGAGATAGGGTTAGGTTTAGAGAAAGGGTTAGGGTTCGTGTGAGGGTTAGTGTTAGGTTTACAGTTAAGCTGATGTTTTACAGTGTTACGGTTAGGGTCAGGGTTAGAGTTAGGTTTAGGGTTAGGTTTAGGTGTAGGGCTTGAGTGAGGCGATAGTTTAGGGTTAGATTTAGGGTGAAGGTTAAGATTAGTGTTAGTGTAAATATTAGAGTTAGGCGTTTGTGTTAAGGTTATGATCAGGTTAAGTTTAGGTTTCGAGTTAGAGTTAGGGTTAGGTTTTGGTGTTTGTGTTAATGTTAGGGTCAGGATTAGGGTAGCTTTAGGGTTAGGGTTTGGTTTAGGGTTAGGGTTAGGGTGAAGTTGAAGTTAAGGGTCAGGGTTGAGCTTAGACTTAGCATTAGGGTTTAGGGTTAGGGTTAAGGTTAGGATAGGTTTTAGGGTTAAGATTAGTTTTAGGGTTAGGTTAAGTGTTAGGGTTAAGTCATGGTTAGGTTTAGGGCTAGTTTAAGGTTAGAGGTAAGGTTAGCTTAAGGGTAGTGTTTAGGTTTCGACGTTAGTGTGAGGGTTAGTGCTAGGTTTCCATTTGAGCTTAGTGTGTAGGGTAAGTTCTAGGGTTAGAATTAGGGTTAGAGATAGAGTTAGGGTCAGGGTTCGGGTTAAGTTTAGGGTTAGGGTTAGGTTTATGGTTAGGATTAGGGTTAGGGTCAGAGTTGGGGGATATTTAGTATTATGTTTCGTGTTAGGGTTTCGGTTAGGGTGAAGTTTATGTTAAGTGTGAGGGTTAGGGTTCGGGTTAGTTTTAGGGGTGGGTTCAGGTTAGGGTCAGGGATAGGGTTTGGGTTAGGTTTAGGGTTAGGGTTAGGGTTAGGGTTAGGTTTAGGGTTAGCTTTAGTTTTGGTTAGGGTTAGGATTTGAATGGATTTAGGTTAGGTTTAGGGTTCTGGATAGGGTGAAATTTTGGTTAAAGGTGAGGGTTCGGTTTAGGTTTAGGGTTAGAGTTATTGTTAGGGGTTAGGGTTAGGTTTGAGCTTATGGTAGGTTTAAAGTCTGGATTAAGGTTAGGTTAGGGTTATGGTCAGGGTTAGGATTAGGATTCCGTTTAGGGTGAGGGTTAGGATCAGAGTTATTGTAAGGGTTAGTTTTAGGTTGACATGTGCGCCAAGGTTAAGGTTATGGTTTGGTTTAGGGGTAGGGATAGGTTTAGTGTTAGGGTGAGCTTTAGTTTAGGGATAGGGTGAAGTTTAAGATAGAGTGAGGTTTAGGGTTAGGGTTATGGCTAAGGTTTGGTTTAGTTTTCAGGTTAATGTTAAGGTTGTGTTTCGTGTTAGGGTTAAGTTTACGGGTTCTGTTTACTTTTAGGGTGAGGGTTAGATTTTAGGTTAGGGTTAAGTTTAGTGTTAGGATTCGCGTTAGGGTGACGGTTTGTGTCAGGCTTTGTGGTTGGGGTGAGGGTTAGGTTTAGGGTTAGGGTTGGGTAGGGTTCGGATTATGGTTATGGTAAGGTGTTAGGGGTTAGAGATTTAGTTTAGGGTGAGGGTTTGGGTGAGTGTCTCGGTTAGTCACTGTGGTTCTGGTCATGCTTAGTTTTGGTTTATGGTTAGGGTTAGGTTTATGATCAGGTTTAGGGTTAGTGTTAGAGTTAGGGTTAAGCTTTAGGTAAGGCTTTGGTGTTTGGGGTTAGGGTTTAGGTAAGGCTTTGGTGTTTGGGGTTAGGGTTTGGGTTGGGGTTAGGGTTTGGGTTCGGGTTAGAGTTATCGTTACGGCTTAGGGTTTCTCGTTAGTGTTAGGGTTAGGGTTAGGCAGAGCATTAGGGTTAGGGTTGGAGGATACGGTTAGGGGTTAGGGTGAGGGTTATGGTTAGTTTTATGGTTAAGGTGAGGGTTTAGGGTAAGTGTTATGTTTAAGGTTAGAGTTAGGGTTAGGGTTAGGTGTAGCGTAAGTTTTCGGTTTAGGTTCAGGTTTTGAATTAGAGTTAGTGTTCTATTTAAGATCAAGGTTAGACTTAGGGTTAGGGTTAGGATTAGGTCTAGACTTAGGTTCAGGGCTAATGTAAGGCTTAGTTTTAGGGTTAGAGGTGGAGTAGCATTATGACTAGAGTTTGGTTTAAGGTTAGGGTTTGGGTTAGGTTTAGGTTTAGGGTTAAAGTTAGGGTTAGGGTTGGATGAAGTTTAGGATGGGGTGAGGGTTATTCTTATGGTTAGGGCTAGAGTTTGATTTTGTGTTCAGGTTAGTGTTAAGGTTAGGCTTAGGGTTCGGGTTCGGGTTCGGAATTTCGTTTAGGGTTAGTGTTAGGTTTAGATTCAGGGTTAGAGTGACATTTCGGTTCAGGGTGAGGGTTAAGATAAGGGTTAGGATTACGGTGAGGGTTATACTTAGTGTTAGGGGTTAGGTTTACGGTTAGGATAGGGTTAAGTTTAGGGTTCATGTTAGGGGTAGTGTTAGATTAGGGTTACTGTTCGTGTTTGGGTTAGGCTTAGGGATAAGTTTAGGGATAGCTTTAGGTTTAGGGTTGGGGATAGGTTTAGGGGTTAGGGTGAGAGTTAGCATTAGGTTTACAGTTAAGGTGAGGGTTTAGGGTAAGTGCTATGGTTAGGGTTAGTGTTAGAGTTAGGGTTAGGGTGAATTTTCAGTTAATAGTGAGGGTTAGGGTAAGGGTTAGGGTTAAGGTTTAGGTTAGATTTAGGATTAAGATTAGTGTTAGGGTTAGGTTTTTGGTCCGGGTTAGGGTAGGGGTAAGGTTAGGGTTAAGGCTAGGTTTACGGTCAGGGGTAGGGCTAGGTTAGGCTTAGGGTTAGGTTTAGAGTTAGAGTTAGTGCTAGGGGTTAGGGTTAGGTTTAGGGTTAGGTTTAGAGTTATTGTTAGGGTTCGGGTAGAGTTAAGGTTAGGGTTAAGTTTAAAGTTAGGTAAGGGTTACGTTTAGGTCAGGGTTAGGGTTATTATTAGAGATAGGGTTAGGTTTAGAGAAAGGGTTAGGGTTCGTGTGAGGGTTAGTGTTAGGTTTACAGTTAAGCTGATGTTTTACAGTGTTACGGTTAGGGTCAGGGTTAGAGTTAGGTTTAGGGTTAGGTTTAGGTGTAGGGCTTGAGTGAGGCGATAGTTTAGGGTTAGATTTAGGGTGAAGGTTAAGATTAGTGTTAGTGTAAATATTAGAGTTAGGCGTTTGTGTTAAGGTTATGATCAGGTTAAGTTTAGGTTTCGAGTTAGAGTTAGGGTTAGGTTTTGGTGTTTGTGTTAATGTTAGGGTCAGGATTAGGGTAGCTTTAGGGTTAGGGTTTGGTTTAGGGTTAGGGTTAGGGTGAAGTTGAAGTTAAGGGTCAGGGTTGAGCTTAGACTTAGCATTAGGGTTTAGGGTTAGGGTTAAGGTTAGGATAGGTTTTAGGGTTAAGATTAGTTTTAGGCTTAGGTTAAGTGTTAGGGTTAAGTCATGGTTAGGTTTAGGGCTAGTTTAAGGTTAGAGGTAAGGTTAGCTTAAGGGTAGTGTTTAGGTTTCGACGTTAGTGTGAGGGTTAGTGCTAGGTTTCCATTTGAGCTGAGTGTGTAGGGTAAGTTCTAGGGTTAGAATTAGGGTTAGAGATAGAGTTAGGGTCAGGGTTCGGGTTAAGTTTAGGGTTAGGGTTAGGTTTATGGTTAGGATTAGGGTTAGGGTCAGAGTTGGGGGATATTTAGTATTATGTTTCGTGTTAGGGTTTCGGTTAGGGTGAAGTTTATGTTAAGTGTGAGGGTTAGGGTTCGGGTTAGTTTTAGGGGTGGGTTCAGGTTAGGGTCAGGGATAGGGTTTGGGTTAGGTTTAGGGTTAGGGTTAGGGTTAGGGTTAGGTTTAGGGTTAGCTTTAGTTTTGGTTAGGGTTAGGATTTGAATGGATTTAGGTTAGGTTTAGGGTTCTGGATAGGGTGAAATTTTGGTTAAAGGTGAGGGTTCGGTTTAGGTTTAGGGTTAGAGTTATTGTTAGGGGTTAGGGTTAGGTTTGAGCTTATGGTAGGTTTAAAGTCTGGATTAAGGTTAGGTTAGGGTTATGGTCAGGGTTAGGATTAGGATTCCGTTTAGGGTGAGGGTTAGGATCAGAGTTATTGTAAGGGTTAGTTTTAGGTTGACATGTGCGCCAAGGTTAAGGTTATGGTTTGGTTTAGGGGTAGGGATAGGTTTAGTGTTAGGGTGAGCTTTAGTTTAGGGATAGGGTGAAGTTTAAGATAGAGTGAGGTTTAGGGTTAGGGTTATGGCTAAGGTTTGGTTTAGTTTTCAGGTTAATGTTAAGGTTGTGTTTCGTGTTAGGGTTAAGTTTACGGGTTCTGTTTACTTTTAGGGTGAGGGTTAGATTTTAGGTTAGGGTTAAGTTTAGTGTTAGGATTCGCGTTAGGGTGACGGTTTGTGTCAGGCTTTGTGGTTGGGGTGAGGGTTAGGTTTAGGGTTAGGGTTGGGTAGGGTTCGGATTATGGTTATGGTAAGGTGTTAGGGGTTAGAGATTTAGTTTAGGGTGAGGGTTTGGGTGAGTGTCTCGGTTAGTCACTGTGGTTCTGGTCATGCTTAGTTTTGGTTTATGGTTAGGGTTAGGTTTATGATCAGGTTTAGGGTTAGTGTTAGAGTTAGGGTTAAGCTTTAGGTAAGGCTTTGGTGTTTGGGGTTAGGGTTTAGGTAAGGCTTTGGTGTTTGGGGTTAGGGTTTGGGTTGGGGTTAGGGTTTGGGTTCGGGTTAGAGTTATCGTTACGGCTTAGGGTTTCTCGTTAGTGTTAGGGTTAGGGTTAGGCAGAGCATTAGGGTTAGGGTTGGAGGATACGGTTAGGGGTTAGGGTGAGGGTTATGGTTAGTTTTATGGTTAAGGTGAGGGTTTAGGGTAAGTGTTATGTTTAAGGTTAGAGTTAGGGTTAGGGTTAGGTGTAGCGTAAGTTTTCGGTTGAGGTTCAGGTTTTGAATTAGAGTTAGTGTTCTATTTAAGATCAAGGTTAGACTTAGGGTTAGGGTTAGGATTAGGTCTAGACTTAGGTTCAGGGCTAATGTAAGGCTTAGTTTTAGGGTTAGAGGTGGAGTAGCATTATGACTAGAGTTTGGTTTAAGGTTAGGGTTTGGGTTAGGTTTAGGTTTAGGGTTAAAGTTAGGGTTAGGGTTGGATGAAGTTTAGGATGGGGTGAGGGTTATTCTTATGGTTAGGGCTAGAGTTTGATTTTGTGTTCAGGTTAGTGTTAAGGTTAGGCTTAGGGTTCGGGTTCGGGTTCGGAATTTCGTTTAGGGTTAGTGTTAGGTTTAGATTCAGGGTTAGAGTGACATTTCGGTTCAGGGTGAGGGTTAAGATAAGGGTTAGGATTACGGTGAGGGTTATACTTAGTGTTAGGGGTTAGGTTTACGGTTAGGATAGGGTTAATTTTAGGGTTCATGTTAGGGGTAGTGTTAGATTAGGGTTACTGTTCGTGTTTGGGTTAGGCTTAGGGATAAGTTTAGGGATAGCTTTAGGTTTAGGGTTGGGGATAGGTTTAGGGGTTAGGGTGAGAGTTAGCATTAGGTTTACAGTTAAGGTGAGGGTTTAGGGTAAGTGCTATGGTTAGGGTTAGTGTTAGAGTTAGGGTTAGGGTGAATTTTCAGTTAATAGTGAGGGTTAGGGTAAGGGTTAGGGTTAAGGTTTAGGTTAGATTTAGGATTAAGATTAGTGTTAGGGTTAGGTTTAGGGTCCGGGTTAGGGTAGGGGTAAGGTTAGGGTTAAGGCTAGGTTTACGGTCAGGGGTAGGGCTAGGTTAGGCTTAGGGTTAGGTTTAGAGTTAGAGTTAGTGCTAGGGGTTAGGGTTAGGTTTAGGGTTAGGTTTAGAGTTATTGTTAGGGTTCGGGTAGAGTTAAGGTTAGGGTTAAGTTTAAAGTTAGGTAAGGGTTACGTTTAGGTCAGGGTTAGGGTTATTATTAGAGATAGGGTTAGGTTTAGAGAAAGGGTTAGGGTTCGTGTGAGGGTTAGTGTTAGGTTTACAGTTAAGCTGATGTTTTACAGTGTTACGGTTAGGGTCAGGGTTAGAGTTAGGTTTAGGGTTAGGTTTAGGTGTAGGGCTTGAGTGAGGCGATAGTTTAGGGTTAGATTTAGGGTGAAGGTTAAGATTAGTGTTAGTGTAAATATTAGAGTTAGGCGTTTGTGTTAAGGTTATGATCAGGTTAAGTTTAGGTTTCGAGTTAGAGTTAGGGTTAGGTTTTGGTGTTTGTGTTAATGTTAGGGTCAGGATTAGGGTAGCTTTAGGGTTAGGGTTTGGTTTAGGGTTAGGGTTAGGGTGAAGTTGAAGTTAAGGGTCAGGGTTGAGCTTAGACTTAGCATTAGGGTTTAGGGTTAGGGTTAAGGTTAGGATAGGTTTTAGGGTTAAGATTAGTTTTAGGGTTAGGTTAAGTGTTAGGGTTAAGTCATGGTTAGGTTTAGGGCTAGTTTAAGGTTAGAGGTAAGGTTAGCTTAAGGGTAGTGTTTAGGTTTCGACGTTAGTGTGAGGGTTAGTGCTAGGTTTCCATTTGAGCTGAGTGTGTAGGGTAAGTTCTAGGGTTAGAATTAGGGTTAGAGATAGAGTTAGGGTCAGGGTTCGGGTTAAGTTTAGGGTTAGGGTTAGGTTTATGGTTAGGATTAGGGTTAGGGTCAGAGTTGGGGGATATTTAGTATTATGTTTCGTGTTAGGGTTTCGGTTAGGGTGAAGTTTATGTTAAGTGTGAGGGTTAGGGTTCGGGTTAGTTTTAGGGGTGGGTTCAGGTTAGGGTCAGGGATAGGGTTTGGGTTAGGTTTAGGGTTAGGGTTAGGGTTAGGGTTAGGTTTAGGGTTAGCTTTAGTTTTGGTTAGGGTTAGGATTTGAATGGATTTAGGTTAGGTTTAGGGTTCTGGATAGGGTGAAATTTTGGTTAAAGGTGAGGGTTCGGTTTAGGTTTAGGGTTAGAGTTATTGTTAGGGGTTAGGGTTAGGTTTGAGCTTATGGTAGGTTTAAAGTCTGGATTAAGGTTAGGTTAGGGTTATGGTCAGGGTTAGGATTAGGATTCCGTTTAGGGTGAGGGTTAGGATCAGAGTTATTGTAAGGGTTAGTTTTAGGTTGACATGTGCGCCAAGGTTAAGGTTATGGTTTGGTTTAGGGGTAGGGATAGGTTTAGTGTTAGGGTGAGCTTTAGTTTAGGGATAGGGTGAAGTTTAAGATAGAGTGAGGTTTAGGGTTAGGGTTATGGCTAAGGTTTGGTTTAGTTTTCAGGTTAATGTTAAGGTTGTGTTTCGTGTTAGGGTTAAGTTTACGGGTTCTGTTTACTTTTAGGGTGAGGGTTAGATTTTAGGTTAGGGTTAAGTTTAGTGTTAGGATTCGCGTTAGGGTGACGGTTTGTGTCAGGCTTTGTGGTTGGGGTGAGGGTTAGGTTTAGGGTTAGGGTTGGGTAGGGTTCGGATTATGGTTATGGTAAGGTGTTAGGGGTTAGAGATTTAGTTTAGGGTGAGGGTTTGGGTGAGTGTCTCGGTTAGTCACTGTGGTTCTGGTCATGCTTAGTTTTGGTTTATGGTTAGGGTTAGGTTTATGATCAGGTTTAGGGTTAGTGTTAGAGTTAGGGTTAAGCTTTAGGTAAGGCTTTGGTGTTTGGGGTTAGGGTTTAGGTAAGGCTTTGGTGTTTGGGGTTAGGGTTTGGGTTGGGGTTAGGGTTTGGGTTCGGGTTAGAGTTATCGTTACGGCTTAGGGTTTCTCGTTAGTGTTAGGGTTAGGGTTAGGCAGAGCATTAGGGTTAGGGTTGGAGGATACGGTTAGGGGTTAGGGTGAGGGTTATGGTTAGTTTTATGGTTAAGGTGAGGGTTTAGGGTAAGTGTTATGTTTAAGGTTAGAGTTAGGGTTAGGGTTAGGTGTAGCGTAAGTTTTCGGTTTAGGTTCAGGTTTTGAATTAGAGTTAGTGTTCTATTTAAGATCAAGGTTAGACTTAGGGTTAGGGTTAGGATTAGGTCTAGACTTAGGTTCAGGGCTAATGTAAGGCTTAGTTTTAGGGTTAGAGGTGGAGTAGCATTATGACTAGAGTTTGGTTTAAGGTTAGGGTTTGGGTTAGGTTTAGGTTTAGGGTTAAAGTTAGGGTTAGGGTTGGATGAAGTTTAGGATGGGGTGAGGGTTATTCTTATGGTTAGGGCTAGAGTTTGATTTTGTGTTCAGGTTAGTGTTAAGGTTAGGCTTAGGGTTCGGGTTCGGGTCCGGAATTTCGTTTAGGGTTAGTGTTAGGTTTAGATTCAGGGTTAGAGTGACATTTCGGTTCAGGGTGAGGGTTAAGATAAGGGTTAGGATTACGGTGAGGGTTATACTTAGTGTTAGGGGTTAGGTTTACGGTTAGGATAGGGTTAATTTTAGGGTTCATGTTAGGGGTAGTGTTAGATTAGGGTTACTGTTCGTGTTTGGGTTAGGCTTAGGGATAAGTTTAGGGATAGCTTTAGGTTTAGGGTTGGGGATAGGTTTAGGGGTTAGGGTGAGAGTTAGCATTAGGTTTACAGTTAAGGTGAGGGTTTAGGGTAAGTGCTATGGTTAGGGTTAGTGTTAGAGTTAGGGTTAGGGTGAATTTTCAGTTAATAGTGAGGGTTAGGGTAAGGGTTAGGGTTAAGGTTAAGGTTAGATTTAGGATTAAGATTAGTGTTAGGGTTAGGTTTAGGGTCCGGGTTAGGGTAGGGGTAAGGTTAGGGTTAAGGCTAGGTTTACGGTCAGGGGTAGGGCTAGGTTAGGCTTAGGGTTAGGTTTAGAGTTAGAGTTAGTGCTAGGGGTTAGGGTTAGGTTTAGGGTTAGGTTTAGAGTTATTGTTAGGGTTCGGGTAGAGTTAAGGTTAGGGTTAAGTTTAAAGTTAGGTAAGGGTTACGTTTAGGTCAGGGTTAGGGTTATTATTAGAGATAGGGTTAGGTTTAGAGAAAGGGTTAGGGTTCGTGTGAGGGTTAGTGTTAGGTTTACAGTTAAGCTGATGTTTTACAGTGTTACGGTTAGGGTCAGGGTTAGAGTTAGGTTTAGGGTTAGGTTTAGGTGTAGGGCTTGAGTGAGGCGATAGTTTAGGGTTAGATTTAGGGTGAAGGTTAAGATTAGTGTTAGTGTAAATATTAGAGTTAGGCGTTTGTGTTAAGGTTATGATCAGGTTAAGTTTAGGTTTCGAGTTAGAGTTAGGGTTAGGTTTTGGTGTTTGTGTTAATGTTAGGGTCAGGATTAGGGTAGCTTTAGGGTTAGGGTTTGGTTTAGGGTTAGGGTTAGGGTGAAGTTGAAGTTAAGGGTCAGGGTTGAGCTTAGACTTAGCATTAGGGTTTAGGGTTAGGGTTAAGGTTAGGATAGGTTTTAGGGTTAAGATTAGTTTTAGGCTTAGGTTAAGTGTTAGGGTTAAGTCATGGTTAGGTTTAGGGCTAGTTTAAGGTTAGAGGTAAGGTTAGCTTAAGGGTAGTGTTTAGGTTTCGACGTTAGTGTGAGGGTTAGTGCTAGGTTTCCATTTGAGCTGAGTGTGTAGGGTAAGTTCTAGGGTTAGAATTAGGGTTAGAGATAGAGTTAGGGTCAGGGTTCGGGTTAAGTTTAGGGTTAGGGTTAGGTTTATGGTTAGGATTAGGGTTAGGGTCAGAGTTGGGGGATATTTAGTATTATGTTTCGTGTTAGGGTTTCGGTTAGGGTGAAGTTTATGTTAAGTGTGAGGGTTAGGGTTCGGGTTAGTTTTAGGGGTGGGTTCAGGTTAGGGTCAGGGATAGGGTTTGGGTTAGGTTTAGGGTTAGGGTTAGGGTTAGGGTTAGGTTTAGGGTTAGCTTTAGTTTTGGTTAGGGTTAGGATTTGAATGGATTTAGGTTAGGTTTAGGGTTCTGGATAGGGTGAAATTTTGGTTAAAGGTGAGGGTTCGGTTTAGGTTTAGGGTTAGAGATATTGTTAGGGGTTAGGGTTAGGTTTGAGCTTATGGTAGGTTTAAAGTCTGGATTAAGGTTAGGTTAGGGTTATGGTCAGGGTTAGGATTAGGATTCCGTTTAGGGTGAGGGTTAGGATCAGAGTTATTGTAAGGGTTAGTTTTAGGTTGACATGTGCGCCAAGGTTAAGGTTATGGTTTGGTTTAGGGGTAGGGATAGGTTTAGTGTTAGGGTGAGCTTTAGTTTAGGGATAGGGTGAAGTTTAAGATAGAGTGAGGTTTAGGGTTAGGGTTATGGCTAAGGTTTGGTTTAGTTTTCAGGTTAATGTTAAGGTTGTGTTTCGTGTTAGGGTTAAGTTTACGGGTTCTGTTTACTTTTAGGGTGAGGGTTAGATTTTAGGTTAGGGTTAAGTTTAGTGTTAGGATTCGCGTTAGGGTGACGGTTTGTGTCAGGCTTTGTGGTTGGGGTGAGGGTTAGGTTTAGGGTTAGGGTTGGGTAGGGTTCGGATTATGGTTATGGTAAGGTGTTAGGGGTTAGAGATTTAGTTTAGGGTGAGGGTTTGGGTGAGTGTCTCGGTTAGTCACTGTGGTTCTGG